>NC_091457.1:127047812-127360085 GCF_027789765.1 Dendropsophus ebraccatus
CGGAGCCGCTCGCTTCATTGTGTGAAGTTCATACAGCGTGCCTAGTAGTGAAAAGTACGGCTGTTGTTGCCGATGGCAACAATGGCCGTACATTTATGCTGTGTGAACATAGCCTTAGGTGTTAACAAGCCTGTAGCAACCAGCAGCACTGTGGCTAGATTTTGCCTATATATAAACTGATGGTTTTCACTGGGTGGGACTGGGACTGGGCCCCTAGATGTGCTGTGGGCCCCGGCAGTTGCCCTAGTCAGCTGGGTGCTGACGCCGGCCCTGGTAACAGTCCACTGCATAGGGGCCTACTACCTCTAGGGACTGCTAAGCTGACTGTACCAAAAACACAGGATGCTCCCAAAATAATGGGGCCCGTGGAGACAAGAAGTGAATAAAAATAAAAAAGAAATTAAGGTACTCCAGGTCAGCGCTGTCCACACAGAGAAGTAGCCGAAAGCTTAAATAAATGAATTTAATATAATAAAAAAATTCTTTTGTATAGCACAAATATGACGCGTTTCGAAGACATACACCCTCTTCATTAGATAAAACAGAGTGCACAGGAAGTGTCGCGTTTTCCATGATAACAAAGAGAAAAAAAAAAGAATGTAAATTGCTAACTTGCTATATATGACATCTACTGTTGATTTAGATTTTGAAAGTTATACCAATAGTGACACTTTAAATGATGGTGACCAGTTATAAAGTAATAAAAAAGGGAAAATATATATATATATATATCCTGTGGAAATATAGGGAGAGTTATTATATACATACCTTCATTGGTGTTTATAGGAGTATTACAATCCAATGTAGTCACCCAGTAGCTGTATGGAATGTTGCTAGGCAACAGCCCAAGCATATTGCTAGCAAACAGCGTGTTTTAAAATAAATGACATTAATTTCATTACAGCATCTACTGGTTCCTTTAAATCCCTATTACAGCTTTGTAATACGTAGTATGGCTGATGGCTGGCAGTGCTGGCACCTTTCACACAGCGCTGAGTGTTGTAGCAGTTGATTTATTTTTAATCTAAAAATAATAACATGCTTTAGAAAATTGATTAGGACAATTGGCGCGTGGTTTAATGAACAGCATTCACCTATCATTCAGCCGCTTACAGTACATTACCTGTGATCAGATGCTCCCGGGGGTTTCATGTCTGCTGTTCCAAAATGAAAAAAAAAAAAAGACTCTTCTTTGATCAGTTCTGCTCAGTGATTTTTCTAATAGTATTTGATGGCTAATTTATTATATTTTTATTAATATGATTCAAGGACTTTGATAAAGAAGTGAAGAGTTTCGTCTTTGTCCTTGAAGGAAGCAGTCAGACTATCAAGATGCAGCTGCCAAAGGAGAACAAGCAAATGCGTAAGTGTCCCGGTGTTACTGTGAGTTTAAGAGTTATTTTAACTTAAAGGGGTTGTCCAGGATTAGCCACAACTAATGATGGTCCGAACCTGCCGAGGTTCGGGTCCGGATGAACCCGAACGCTCGGCATCGGATTCCCGCTGTCTGCCCGCTCTGTGCAGCGGGCGGATACAGCGTGAGGACCGCCTGGAAAACTGGGATACAGCCTATGGATATGGCTGTATCCCAGTTTTCCAGGCGGTCCTCCCGCTGGATCCGCCCGCTGCACGGAGCGGGCAGACCGCGGGAATCATTACCGAGTGTTCGAACCCGAACCGAACTCGGTTCCTACCATCCCTAGCCACAACATATGTACATGTGCTGTCTTGCAAAAACAGCGCCACCACTGTCCTCAGATTGTGTGCAGTATTACAATTTGCCTCCATTCTCTTAAATGGAGTTAAAGTGACTCTGTACTCACAATCTGACCCCCCCAAACCACTTGTACCTTCAGATAGCTGTTTTTAATCCAAGATCTGTCCCGGTGTCCGGTCGGCAGGTGATGCAGTTATTGTCCTAAAAAAACTACTTTTAAACTTGCAGCCCCGTGCCAAACGGCCGTGGCCTAGATTGTGTATGCATTAGGCTGGCACATCCTCTCTGTCCGTCCTCCCCGCCCTCTTCATCATTAGGAATGCTCCAGGCAGATTGCCTCCTATTCATCATCTGTGTCAGCCCGGCACATGGGCTGGATTGTTAAGGCACCTGTGCAGTTTTCACTGCACAGGAATAGGAAAAATGAAGAGGGTGGAGAGGAGGGACAGAGGGGTGGTGCAAAGTTAGGGCACAGATACTCCAAGCCACGGCCGTTTAACACAGGGCTGCAAGTTTAAAAGTATTTTTTTAGGACAATAACTGCATCAGCTGCCAAACGGACCTCAGGACAGAGCTTGGATTAAAAGCAGCTATTCAAAGGTACGAGTAGTTTGGGGGGGGGGACAGATTGTGGGTACAGAGTTGCTTTAAGATGTAAAACCCCTCACCATGGAAGTAGCGTCCTGACACTCACAACATCAGCAGGGAAGCATTACACATGGCTGTAGTAGATACTGACCTCTAAATCTTTCGGCCACTTCTCTATGTGGACAGCGCTGACCGTGAGTACCTTAATTCCTTTTTATTTTATTCACTTATTCTCTCCACGGGCCCCATTATTTTGGGAGTATCCTGTGTTTTTGGTACAGTCAGCTTAGCAGTCCCTAGAGGTAATAGGCCCCTATACAGTGGACTGTCACCTAACAAGACCCCGGATTCGGATTTGTACCCTGTTGAGGGGTGATATGCACAAAGCCCAAGTGGCATCTAGGTGAGCACTTTCTCACATAATCCTTATCCTTGGTGTATTGAGGTATCACACGAGGCGCCGGTGCCCACTTTCTTCTTTTTCTCTCCCTTGTCACCTAAACTAAGGAAGAGTGCCATAAAATACATAATTTTACTTAATGGTAGAAATGGCGCACATTGGTGTATGCAACATGATAGAGTTAGTGCAATTTGGTAGACATATTAGCTACTTTTCCACATGCCACCTCATGGCTGGAATACTTTACATATGTAGATGATTTTAGTTTCCATTACCAAAGTTAAATTCAAACAGGATGGGGCACAGCATTATACATATCAAAACAGTAGGGATGGGGAACCTTCGCCCTTCCAGCCGTTGCAAAACTGCAATTCCTATCATGCTTAGACAGCCAAAGTATAAGCCAGCATGATGGGTATTGTAGTTTTGCAACAGCTGGAGAGCCAAATGTTCCCCATCCCTTTAATACAGTATATAAAGCATATGTGCTGTACAGTCACCACACAGTTTACTCAAGGGGACAGGTAAGTATGAAGTTAAAAGCAGTAAGAATGCTATGTCAAATACCCAGTAGCAGAAATATCAAAGGGGTTTAGGTTCTTTATAGAGCTACGTCATTGTGGAAATCATTTACCCAGTAGCAGTGTCAAAGGGGTTTAGGTTCTTTATAGAGCTACGTCATTGTGGAAATCATTTGTAGCCGTAGATCAGGGTTAGGGAACCTTGGCTCTCCAGCTGTTGCAAAACTACAACTCCCATCATGATAAAGCTTTGGATGTCCAGGCATGATGAGAGTTGCAGTTTTGCAACAGCCTAAAGGCCAATGTTCCCCACCCCTTCCCTCATACAAATCTCACCAATGTAACCTACACACGTTTCTGGGACAAACCATTTAGAAAACGAGCCAGTGTTGAAATCTGTCCTTATTTGCGGCCTCTGCAGTTCTGACACACAGTAGGTAACATCATGGACAGAGCCTCCGGTTCTCTTCAATAATAAGCAGACTGGCAGCCATATTGCAGTGTAAATTCTTCTTATCTACTCGCAGTTTAGCCTGTCTGCTAAGAAACAAATAGAAATTTGATAATCAGGCAGAAATAGCCTGAAGACAGAAGATAGTTTCACAAATTCTCCGTATAGGCACAAAATAATAAAAGAAAGATGTATTAAAAATGCAGTCTTGTGCTAATGGTTGGGAGATTAATTATTCTGAAGTTACCAGCATATTTTCAATTATTTCTATCAGCAGAACTTTGTATAGTAAATTAATATATCCCTACAATAAATGAGCCTTTAATTTGTTTATTGCAAGCATTAATATAAAGTGTTCCCATTCCAGATTTTCATGTTGCCATTCATCATACAATATTACAACTAAAAACTGGAACACAGTTTATGAATACTAATATTTAATGGAGTCAGTACTATCAGGAAATGGAAGCGGCTAATGTTTAGTTACTGGATATACCGTAATGGTTTCCTTCTCATCTGGTCTATACAAGGCGCCATTCTATAATTAGAGCAGATGTTAAAAGTAGGCCTCCAGTTCATCCAAGGCATTGTCTTAATGGTGATATGTTCCTAGTATACACCACCGGTTTCTGATTGATGCAGGTCTTACTGGGGAAGACCTGCAGAAGTGGACCTATTGCACTGCTTAAAGGGGTTATCCAGTGCTACAAAAACATGGCCTCTTTCTTTCAGAGACAACACGACTCTTGTCTCCAGTTCAGGTGCGGTTTGCAATTAAGCTCCATTCACTTCAATGGAACTGAGCAGCAACCCCCCCCCCCCCCAAAGCTGGAGACAAGAGTGGGGCTGTCTCTGAAATAAAGTGTCCATGTTTTTGTAGCGCTGGATAACCCTTTTAAGCCTTATCAAATACAGTATGTAACTTAAAGGGTTGTCCAGCAAAAATCTTTTTCTTTCAAATAAACTGGTGTCAGAAATATAGATTTGTAATTTACTTCAATTGAAAAATCTCAGGTCTTTCCATACTTATCAGCAGCTGTTTGTCCTGCAGAAAATGTTGTTTTGTTGTCAGTCTCACACAGTGCTCTCTGCTGACATCTCTGGCCAAGACAGAAACTCTGTCTCGGTTTTCTATGAATCCCCATAGAAAACCTCTCCTGCTCTGGACAGTTCCTGTATCGGCCAAAGATGTCAGCAGAGAACACTGTGTCAGACTGACAACAAAACAACATTTCCTGCAGGACAAACAGCAACTGATACGTATGGGAAGACTTGACATTTTTTAATTGAAGTAAATTACATATCTATATAACTTTCTGATATCAGTTGATTTGAAAGAAAAATATTTTCGCTGGACAACCCCTTTTATTTTCCCTGGAATAACCCTTTAAAGTTTTTTTTTTACCTTAATGCATAATCTGCAATAGGCTTCCCCACCTACCATGTAGCATTTATTATACTGGTGTCTTCTGTAGAGGTCTGGCCTTTCAGCTCTCTAGGGCACACGAACCTGTTACTGCTGCCTCCATTATATAGATTTGACGTCACTTATTAAGATATCCCTCTAAAATAGTTAAATACACCACAGTGATTATTTCTATACCAGCTTTCTGCCCACCTCTTCCCTGCTTATTTTTCATGACGAAGTGTGCAATATGACATACAGACATGTCGCTGTCTACACAACATATTGTGTTTTGATATGTGTGGGGCAAGATCTTGAACAGACACATATGCCGTGATAAATGTCATACAACATCTTTCGGCAATCCGTCACCTATAAGCTTGTAGAAGTGTATGCAACAGAGATCAAGTGGGAATTGGCGTTTAACTGTTTACTTGGTGGTGACAGTATTTGGAATCGGTTTATTAGAACAGACGAGTTCAGAAAAGAGTTCACAGCTTCTATGTAGTGGCCGAAGATATCACCAAAATTCATGCAATCCTGGCTCTAGGTATCCTTTGTCACTAAGCACTTTGTACCATCTTCAACACAATGTTGTTGAGCAGAGATGAACACAACTCGAGCACGCTCAGATCCATCCAAACCTGAACATGCGGCATCTGATTAGCGGTGGCTAAGAAGTTGGATACAGCCTAAGGGAGTCCTGGAAAACATGGGTACAGCTTATGGCTGCAGCCACCACTAATGAAATGCTGCTCGCTTGGGTTCAGACTACCCTGAGCATGCTGGAGTTGCATTCATCTCTATTGAAGAGTGGTCACCTATGCAATCTTAGTTAAGCTGCATCCAAACTCTTAGTACTGTGGCTGGCACTTTTCCGGCTGTTGCTGTGTATACTAACACTGCTCTGATACGACTCACCCTGACACTGCTTGGGATCTTGTGGCTCATACTGGTTCTGCTCTGGATCCTGTAGTTTATACTGGTGCTGCTCTTGTTCTTGGGGCTCTTCAGCGTCCTCTTGGCAGCATAAATGCTTTATTCTATCTCCCGTGCATTGGTAGACTCCCATGCGACAGGAATAGTCCCCAAACCCAATTTATCTTCCCTTATTATCTAGGATCTGGCAGTTTGCCTGGTCAATGATTGTGTCACAGTTGGCTGCGACACTCCTTTAGCCCCATGTGGAGCTATAGACTCCCATGACAAACAAACAAAAAAAATTAACGTACTGTCAGGAATGTGCAGTAGCCTGGTGCGAACTGGCCCAGTTTTTACTATTTGTGTGACACACCTGCTTGCTTTTCAGCTTCCTGGCAATGCAGGAATTACACGGCTCACTGGTAGCCTTGATTGCTGCAGCTGAGCAGTGCTGTTTGATTGACACATGCCTCTGCCTCTCCGGAACCTTGAGGATCAGAGCGCCGGTCCAATGGGGATCCGGACCGGGCTCTTGATCCTCATAAATGAAAGCTGAGCCAGTCTCTCAGCGCTTGCTATTAAGGTTCATACCCTGATCCCAGCTCCCCTGTGTCTATTCCTGCGATCCCCATTCCCAATCCCTCTGCTTGCTCGACTTGTTACCTGACCTTCTGCATGATCTTTGACTGTCCGATTGTTCCCTAAATTTGTACTGCGTTGCCTGTTTGGTTCTCACTTGGCTTGTTGACTCTCCTTTGTTGTGTTTGTTTGTCTGTCTTGTTTTGTGTTACACTTATACAGTACAGGGAACATCTTCGTGGTTGTCCGCAGCCGCCTAGGACTGCTTGAGGAAAATAGGTAGGGACAGTGGATGGGTTCAGACTCGGGGCTCACTGTCTCGCCTCATCCCTACCTCTCCGTCCTGACACGTACATTTTTTTTTTTAATGGATGGGTGTGCCATCTGTTGGTCATCTGTCACCTATAGTCTCTCATCTTAATAAATACTCAACATATCCTTATTTGACAAGCGACAAATTATACAACTTAACACAGTTGAAGAAAGGTTAAGAGTGAGCATATATCATGATACATCAGCCAGGCCTGGGATCTCAGAGTCATCTGCAGTTTATACACTGAGGACACGCAGTAACATGAGGGAAAAGACACAGATAGTGTCAGTGATATGCATACATATATCTATTAGGGAAATAAATGGTGGGGTTCTATGCCTCTGGAGTGGGAATTGGAGTTCAGGTGAAGCTCCTGGTCAGATACTCCACTCCAGCCTTAGAGCTAATGAGGCTCTGAAACCACCTGGTGGAGCTCTATTAGAGACTCCAGAGCTTCCCAGGTGATGGCTCCCAGGTGAAGACTCCCAGGGTGGGAGAACACAGGCAGCGCTAGGCCTGTGGGAGCTGCAGACAAGAAGTCTGGGTGAGACCAGTGTACCTGGTCAAGTGGAGCAGGAGGCTCAGAAAGTCAGCTAGGGAAGCTGCAATGTGTAGTCAGTGGCTAGACAGCCCAGGTTTTATTTTATTGGCAGTGTTGCCTATGTCTTGTGTTATTTGAACGGATAAATAAAGCTGACTGTGGTCAGTATAAAGCCTACAGCACTGACTGGACTGCAATTTGTGATGTGCCAACTGTCTCAGGCCCAGGAGATGGCGATCCCAGCAAGTGAGTAACCCCCAGATTGTCACATATGGTGGAGGATTGCTGTGGGCAAGAACATGGCACATGAAGTTTGTGGCTGGATTTAAAGAGCCAGAAGCCTTATAAGAGGTTGTGTCTCTGTGGAGCAAGAGATATACAGAGACTGGGTTTCTGCTGGTTTTAAAGGGCCGGAAGCCTTATGAGAGATTGTCCCTGTGGAGAGAGACATACAGAGACTGTGTTGCTGTGGAGAGAGACATACAGACAGGGGCGTAGCTAATGTCTCCTGGGCCCTGGTGCGAGAGGCCAACTTGGGCCCCCCCCCCCTCCTTTCACGACCAAGTGATGCTATTGGTGTGTATATATATATATATATATATATATATATATATATATATATATATACACACACCAAGACAGATATTACCACTAACACCAGCATATTAAAAGAGAAAGTATTATCACCGTACATATTACCGCCATACTGTTACCGACCAAATCCTGTATACTGAGACCTATATTACCAGTAATACCAGTATATAGGAAGGAAACATTACTGCCACACCACAACCACTACCATCACCACCATATTGTTACTGACCAAATCCAGTATACTAAATCACCTCATCCAGTCATATAGAGGTGGCCCCAGCTCTACACAGGCTCTATACACCATATACATTACAGTGCAGATATATCAGGTGACTCACAGGGGGACGTCTTCTCTGATCGGAGTTCTTCCCTTTTCATCTTCTTCTCCATTTGCCCTGGGCCGTTATGAGAACTTCTCCGAGCCACGAATCCACAGAATCTGCCAGACAGACATATTAGTCTCCTCACTCTGGCACCATCCTCATCTATATACACACTGCACATCTGTATTGTCCCCTTTACACACTCCTTTAGTGGGTAGCCTGACTCTATGTGACCCCCTAATAATATATGCCCCCCTCTGTGTATTCCCTCTCCCCCTATGTTGCCCCCCCAAATAGATGGCCCCTCTCCCCCCACCCTCCCTTATAGATGGCCTCCTCTCCCCCCTCCATATAGATGGCCCCCTTTACCCCCTCCCTTATAGATGGCCCCCTCTCTCCTCACCCTCCCTTATGGATGGCCCCCTCTCCCCCCACCCTCCCTTATAGATGGCCCCCTCTCCCCCCCTCCCTTATAGATGGTCCCCTTCCCCCCTCCCTTATAGATGGTCTCCTTCCCCCCCTCCCTTATAGATGGTCCCCTTCACCCCCCCCTCCCTTATAGATGGTCCCCTTCACCCCCCCTCCCTTATAGATGGTCCCCTTCACCCCCCCCCTCCCTTATAGATGGTCCCCTTCACCCCCTGCCTTATAGATGGTCCCCTTCACCCCCCCTCCCTTATAGATGGTCCCCTTCACCCCCCCTCCCTTATAGATGGTCCCCTTCACCCCCCCCTCCCTTATAGATGGTCCCCTTCACCCCCCCTCCCTTATAGATGGTCCCCTTCACCCCCCCTCCCTTATAGATGGTCCCCTTCACCCCCCCTCCCTTATAGATGGCCCCCTTCACCCTCCTCCCTTATAGATGGCCCACTTCACCCCCCCCTCCCTTATAGATGGTCCCCTTCACCCCCCCTCCCTTATAGATGGCCCCCTTCACCCCCCTCCCTTATAGATGGTCCCCTTCACCCCCCCCTCCTCCCTTATAGATGGTCCCCTTTCCCCCCCACCCTCATAGATGCCCCCCTCTTTCCCCCCACCCGTACAGGCTGGTAAAAAACAAAACTTAACTCACCTGACAACGCTCCCAAGTTGATCCTCACTCCTTCGGTCTGTCCCCGGCTGCTGTGCGGCTGCTGGGGGTGTCGCGTCTTATCCCCGGCAGCGCACGCATCCCAGAGCTCCCTGCGCGCCGGAACCGGAAGTCAGGGCCCAAGGCGCGCAGGGAGTTTTGGGATGCGTGCGCTGCCGGGGATAAGACGCGACATCCCCGGCAGCTGCGCAGCAGCCGGGGGAAGACAGAGTCGGACTCTTGTGACCGCAAGCAAAACAATGCTTGCGGTCACAAGAGTGATTGAAAGGGAGGGCCTTGTGGCCCCTTTGTGGCGGGCCCGGTCGCGGCGGCGACCCCCGCGACCACGGTGGCTACGCCACTGCATACAGAGCCTGTGTTGTCTGGATAAGGCCAGTATTGCTTATGTTTGAAGCTGGTGTTTCTGCTGCATAAAGAATATAGTTGCCATGGGTCTAGCAGAGGACTTTGTCAGATGCATATGGGACATACAGCGCCGTGAGGACATGGCCAAACAGACGGGTGATGACCTTGCGCAGTTTGAAGCAGAGTGAGAGGCTGCTCGAGCCCAACTGCAGGAGGCTACCAACCGAATAGTGCCGGTGTCCAAGCCAAGTGGTTGCTGTACCAAGGTCCCAGGTGCTTCCTGGTCTGTTTCTCCAGATATAAAGTGTGAGGGTGCCGTCCCTAAGGGCAACCAGCCAGAGCCAGGCTTGAGATGTATGAGAATGGACTGTTGTATAGTTGGATGTGCTTTTGCCAAGTGCCCAAGTGTTAAAAAGTCACTTTTTCAGAGACGCCATGATGTTGCTAGGAGCAACCAACCACAACAGCAAGCGGCAGTCACTCAGCAGAGAGAGCCATGTTGGAGGTGCATGGGAGCGGTTGTGTCTGTGCATCTTATTGTCCTCTGGTCAGGAGATCAGAGAAATTTAAACCAAAAACCTGTGAATTGCTGGTGGGTGGAATCCCACTGCTAGTTGACCTGGAATGTCGCCAGGAGGTGTCCAGGGTCCACCCGGATATTATACTGTTTGTGAAGAGTCGACCAGAGCCGTATGGTAAGACTATTCTAATTGACTTTAAAACCCGTTATGGGACAGTAAATCATGTGCTGGAGGTCTGTGCGGAGCTTGAGGTGGAGTTCATACTGGGCAAAGACTTTCCTTATTTCTGGCAGTTGTGGGAGGGAGAGTCCCCTGTGAAGTGTGCTGTACCACTGCCTAAGGGGGAGGAGCCAGGAGAACCATATCCAAAAGTCCCAGAGTTACCAGTGGGTGGAGCCTCACTGGCTGACTGTGTGAACTGTGACCAAAATAAGTCCAAATGTTCAGCGATGCTGCCTAGTGAGGAGAAGAAGCCTGTGGCTGACAAGACCATCCTCATGTCTTATGAGATTATTGCAGAGTCTGAACATGGACTTGAAAAGTCAGATGAACTTAATGATAAAAATGTATTACATGTAATGTCTGTTGAAAATGTCACCCAGCAGTTATGTGACAGCAGTAATGTTACCTCTCAGTTATGTGATAGTAGTAATGTCACCCAGCCGTTATGTGATAGCAGTAATGTGATGTCAAATTTGCTGCCTAACATGCATGTAACCCATAACTATGTCACACAACTTGAGCAGGTAAATGATGGGTGTGCTACAGAGTTAGTTCTAGTGAATGCAGAGTGTGAACTAACCTCTAAAGCAGAAAAAGCAGTAGAGGGGATTAGCTCTAATGTGCCCCTAGAGGTCATGATGTGTAATGACGAGAAGATTGCATGTGATGAAGGTGCAGTGCTGCCCCTAGAGGTCATGGTTGTAGACAGAAATATTGCATGAAGATAGCCAGGTGTGCTTGGCCTGGTAGGAAACCGTATGCACGTGGCTTGACTGAGAGCGCTCCCTATGTCTATGACAGTAAGCCTGGTGTGAGTGACTGTGTTACAATGCAGAGCCAGATAGACCTGAGTGGTGTATCCAGTAGGGTTAGTGAGGGTCACACAGTAGTAGCATCCAGTGAAGTTAGTGGTGGTCACACAGTAGTAGAAGAGCCACCGCTTATTGTTCTAGAATCTTTGCTTTGTCAGGTCCCAGAAGCTGTTCCTGTGGCTAATTTGAACATGCCTCAAGTAGCAGGGGATGAGATGGTGGCCAGAGAAGGTCAGGCTGAAGAGCTTGTGTTGGCTCACACATTACCTCTTACAGGGAGTCTTGAAGTTGCTGAGGCTAAACTAAATGGTCAAGAGGTAACTTTGGGGGAACTGTGTCCTCAATACACAGATGTGCATGAAGGTGTGAAAACTGAAAGTGGCTGCAGTCTGTATGTTGCCTTGCCTGGAGTGAGAGGTAGTGAGACCTATCAGGAAAGGTCGGAGCTGAGTGTCACTCATACAGTCCCATCCAATGTACGTGAGAGGTTTCATGTTGCCTAGGGTAACAACCTGGAAGTTACCAATAAGGGAACCCAAAGGGCATATGAGAATGGAGACTGTGTACATGATGAGAATGGTTCTCAATACAGCCGTCACAATGTATGTCTCCTCTAATGGACATGGTCATGAAAGAAATGAACGGCAAAGTGAGAAAGTGGGGTACGGTGGTTCTGTGTTATGGAAAATGTGGGGAAAACAAAAATTTAATGAAAAGTGTGGGGTGTGTCCCCAGAAAAAGAAAATGAGGCATGAATTGTGTCACATCTTACCCCAATGTAGGACCTTTGACCCAGGAGGGGGTGTTAATAAAGTGACAAGTCCTACGGCCTTTGTCAGGGGGGGAGGATATGTGGCATGGTGGGGCTGTAAGAGGCAGTTCTATGCCTCTGGAGTGGGAATTGGAGTTCAGGTGGAGCTCCTGGTCCAGATACTCCACTCCAGCCCTAGAGCTAATGAGGCTCTGAAACCACCTGGTGGATCTATTAGAGACTCCAGAGCTTCCCAGGTGATGGCTCCCAGGAGAAGACTCCCAGGGTGGGAGAACACAGGCAGCGCTAGGCCTTTGGGAGCTGCAGACAAGAAGTCTGAGTGAGACCAGTGTACCTGGTCAAGTGGAGCAGTAGGGTCAGAAAGTCAGCTAGGGAAGCTGCAATGTGTAGTCAGTGGCTAGACGGCCTAGGTTTTATTTTATTGGAAGTGTTGCCTATGTCTTGTGTTATTTGAACGGATAAATAAAGCTGACTGAGGTCAGTATAAAGCATACAGCACTGACTGGACTGCAATTTGTGATGTGCCAACCGTCTCAGACCCAGGAGATGGCGATCCCAGCAAGTGAGTAACCCCCAGATTGTCACAATGGGTACTGTAACACTCTTAATATCAACAATCAGTAAACAAGTCATTTCAGCTTAATTGATGTCAATAATCTCTAAAAACGTCCATATCTAGTGTTTGCTTTGCTGTGATTTATAAAGAACTGGTTCACATGGATGTCAATCATCAATTATTATACTTTGTATAAAGCATCTGGAAATAATGGCCCAGCAACCCATCATCTGTTCGGTAAAACAAGACCTCATATAAGGTTCATGGAAGTAGTCGACGTAACAATGTAAATCCCCTGCAGTATACTGTAATTCATAGACACCCGTCTCACTTCCCTCTGTTATTGAGAGTTACACCAGGGCGTCACCACCCATTGCATTAATCTGAACTCAATGCCCTTGTACGCCCTGATTTTTTTAATTCACTATGCACAGGTGCCATGTGGTTGACCATTCAGTTCAATGAATGGAGTCCTGCTCATTAAACCATAAGGGACTTGAAGAGCATCTGTGTCCTTTATATCCATTTTGCCGGCATTCAGCACTATGTTATATCAGCGGAGTCCTACTGAACGCTTCAAAAGCGGATAAAAAGCGTAAATGCACTTCTGATGCTCTTTTCAGGTGTTTTTGATGATCCTTGCAGGATGCCTTTCATTGAATTGAATTCCATGAAAAAGTCATCTCTCTGTGTCAAAAAGCATGGATTCCAGTGTATAAAACGCATCAGTGTAGGACATTGTACACGTCTGCTGTTTGTGTGGCTGTAAGCAACATCTGATCAAGGTTTGAAATAATTTTTCATTGCTCCAATGAATCAATACTTAAAGATAAAAAAATATCCAATTTTAGTATTTAGCTAATTGACACACCTATGCATCTCTACAGTAACACACTACAGACAGTCTTAAAGCGAATTTACCGTTAGGTACATCACTTTAAGATTTTAACATCAAAAGACTGGTGCCAGCATGGGAATGCTGGTGCTGCGGTCCTTTTTTTTGAACCGTGGCCTTATTCAGTCACCGGCCCGGCCGCCCCCAGTGGGTGGAACCCTCCTCCCCCCCCATGACACAGCTCTATTGATTCAATTGGAGCCGTGTCATAGAGGGGTGGGGGTTTCCTTGCTGGCTCACCTCCAGTGCTTCAGGCTGGGCTGGTGACCGGGAATAGACCGGCACAGTGCACAGGAACCGGGCTGCGGTTCAAAAAAGGACTACGGCACCGACATCCCTGTGCCAGCGCCGGTTAATTGATGCTAAATGCTGGTACATTTGCTTTAAGTGTTAGGCTTGGGAAGTAGTAGTATCTGTTTAATGGCTCCTGCCCATCAGCACAAAAGGGAACCAAAGAGAACACAGAATTACGCAGTAGGACACTGCAGGCTCTGCTTGATGTAGGTTATGTGTGTTTGACCATGGAAAAAACGATTTCCCTAGTGTCAGTCTTCTGGAAGACCTGAAATAAGTGTCTGGTTTCTGGCGTGTGGAGCAAAGGATAAGCCCTCATTCTACAATGTTGGCCAGTGGGCACCAGGCGTATAATCTCCTAAATGATGAAGGGTTTGGAGCATGCAGGCTGTCTGTAACTTGAGACTTATCAAGGTAACAATTGTGAAGGCATGACGCATTTAACTCGACACTCTAAATGACTTAACACAGCTCCCTGACACAAATGTTGCGTCAGGGATCATGTTAACCCTGGCTACATCTGTATATATACTGTATATATATATATGTGTGTGTGTCTGTGTAAAAATATATTCAAAAGGTGTATGTTTATTTTTGCTTTCTGTTTATGGTATATAACAGTTGAAGAGCTCTTGTACTGCTTGTTGATATGTATACATGTATAGGACCCTGGGGAGTTCATGTATATGCATTATTCTTTATACACAATGTGCCATACAGTAATATAACTGAAACCCTAAAAGGAATCCCTTGAACACATGGGGTTTTTGTCGCCGCAGCAGGCTTTCACTGCTGAGAGACTCTACAATATATTCTCTTGGTTGTCTATAGATTCCTAAGTGGAGTAATAATAATCCCAAATGGCTCTTGATACATCTTGACTTATGAAGCGGAAATCAATTTGAGAGTGACGCAGACTTTCTTCACTCTCACCCCACTAAGATCTGTCTTTTTCTTTTCTTTGCAATGAGAAAAAAATATATATCAGTCAGTGCACTTTATTGTGAAGACGCCAAAGTTGTTTGGGAAGGTTATGGCTCTTTTAACTCTTAGTGGAAGGAATGTAGTTGAGAGCTATCCTGACATTGTTGGCCATGTTTTATTCTTATCAAAAATGTGTGCCTTGTATTTCAGCTCAACCCTATTTACTTTAAGAGAATACGTTATAATACTCCAAACAACCAATGAAGAAGAGTGCTGGTGTTTTAGAAATATAAGCCCCCATGTTCTAGTCCTGGATAGCCCCCCCCACACACACACACACACACACACCTAATCGTGTGAAATAATTTTCTGATAGATAGGGGTCCTTGTGCCAGGTCATATGCATGAAAATCAATTAAGACCATTCTCACAACATGTTTTTGGAGCACATTTGCTGTATGCATCAGGAAATCTGGCAGAGATCACCAAACCTCTGTAAATTTGATTCATACAGGAGCAGGAACTCCTCTCAAAAGACAGGAGTCTCTGCTCTTGCACAATGAGCATTGTGGCTTGTACTGTCATCTCAGTGGATATACTGAGTGTCAGTGTCCACACACATTTGTTTGGCTTGGTGCAGAGTGCCTGGCCATGTACTGAGTGTGACCTCTGAAGCCTCAGCAGTTGTCTGAGAGGCCATGGCATCAAAACTCAGTGTACATGTTCCTGTACATACATTTTTGTTGCACCCTATGCTGCTGGCAAGTCTCTGATCCTGTAAAGTGGTGAGTTTTTTGGGGGGGAGATTGTTGAGATTTTTGGAGCAGTTTAAGAACCGAGGTACTACTGTAAACAAAAAATTACAGTGATAGAATAGAAACAGATTAGAATAAAAAAAAAACATTTTAATATCTGACTCTAATCAGTAAAAGAAAATCTTCTTTACCATAAGAACTGTGAATCTGTGGAACAGTCTACCCCAGGATCTGGTCACAACAAAAACAGTAGAGGGCTTCAAAACCGGCCTAGACAAGTTCTTAGACCAAAATAATATAAATGCATATGTATAGAACCTATCACCCCTCCCCCCTCCCTGTATCTATCCCCTCCTTGGTTGAACTTGATGGACATGTGTCTTTTTTCAACCGTATTAACTATATAACTATGTAAGGGGACACATTCCCTGTAAGTATGACACAAGCCATCTAGTAGCATCTGTCTTCAATTTTATAAGGAGCTTAAAAATCTGATTGGTCAAACAATATGCTAGAAATGTCTTCTGTCGGCATACATTGATGTTACTCAGGCTCTATGCCGAAGCTACATTCTGTGTGGCTTTACTGTATACGTATCACTCTCACAGCTACCACAAAACTTTGTGTCAAGGTTTCCTGGATGCCCCCAACGTGTAAGCGCTTGGTTAAAATACTCAATCCCAATAGGAAACAGTTAAAACCACAGCAGCCTTTATAAAATATTTCTATACACCAAGGAAATGACTGCCTTGGTAAAATACATAACTGCAGGTCAGATCCACTAGTTGTGAATGGGCTCCCAATGTAATTATACCACAATATTTACCATGCGGTTAGCGGTTGTCCGATCCTACACGAACACTTGACATTATGATTATTTTGTGAACATTAGGCCATTCATTCTAAACCAGCTGCAATGCACCACATGTTTTATATGCTGGATGCAAATCTCAGTAGCCGTTCTTTTGTTGCATACATTACAAGATTATTGAAAGAAAGTGTTATATATTAAAAGGGCTTAGTCCTCTGAAAAGAAAAAGTCGTTTTGAAAGAATTTGCTTTTGTCATCATCTAAACTGCCCTGTAAAGTAACTGTATCATTAAAGAGGCACTCCGGGATTTTCTTTTTTATATTATTCACTATGCAGCTAGTCAGCCAATATATACAGTGTGTATATATATATATATATATATATATATATATATATTTCAGCTAGTACAACCTCACACGTGCTGCTGCTTCATTCTTTCTCTATGAGAGCTGCCAAAGGTTGTACTCGAATATCTCTGGCTGCTTTATAGACAATGAAGGGAACGGCACCACACATACTCACCCATGGCTCTATTCTATTCAAATAGGGAGATGTAGAGAGGCCTGCAGTCAGATCTTTGGCATCTTACACTTATCCTCCATCCTATCGATAGGGGATAAGTTAATTTAAAAGAAATGTGCCAACATAAAACTGCATTTTACTGTCTATATTCTAAAATAATCCTGAAATATTGTGGTATTTACTGTCACCACTATGTCTAAAACTAAGCTAAAGCTTTCCGTTCTGTCTGTGGTGATAAGAGGAGGCTGCCGTAAAGTCATGTGTACAGCATTACAGTGACAGGTGATACCAGTAAACAGATAGCATCAGTATAACACAATAGCAGCTATAGAATTACCTCTTCAAAGGTCACATTCATCTTAATGGGACAGGTCCTGTCTATTGTCATCTATTTCCATGCAGCTTTCTGTAAAGCATGTCACTAAATGCTGTTAAAAACAGCTCAGGCAAGGTGGCTGCACCCATAATATTGTACAAAAAAGGAAATAAACAATAATTACAATCAGAAAGTAGAAAGAGATTAGAGTAAAACAACAACTTTAAGTAGGGATACTTACAAAATGTAGGTTATGTGCTCGAAAATAAATAGTTCATGGGTCTGAGACCTTGGATCCGTGGATAGAGAATATGGGGACTTTAAGGCATCACTCACACGATCCATGCTGCGATATCCGCAGGAGAATCGCGGCATGGATCCCCCAATATAAGTGCAGCCCCCCCCGCCGTACGGCAGCATAGATGACAGAAGCGCAGAAGACAACTACCCGCCTACTCCCGCCATGCCAGCCGGCTCACATGTTCACCGGCACGGGAGGAGTAGACAATTAGTTGTGTGTCTGCACTCATATCATCTCTGCTGGCAGGGGGGTGTCCTATTTTTTCATGGTGTGGATCGCGGTGGGGTTCGCGGCACGGATCGTGTGAATGGATGCATTCATTTGGATGGTTCCTAAAATTGTCAGTGGTTGCGGATCCTTGACCATAGACAATTTTACGGAATGTGTGAATGCAGCCTAACTGTTTTTTAACTGGAGTATTCACCGCTGTGTATTCTCCTTCTGAAGGAAATATGATTAGTGTTGAGCGAGCACTAAAATGCTCACGTGGTCTTTACTCGACTCAAGCATTCTTCAATGCTCGAGAACCCCATTGAAATTATTAGGAGACACGAGCATTTAACCAGGTGCCCCTGGGTGACTGGTTCACCTACTACATTTTTTCATTGTAATCTTTGTAAATTTTATCCCTTTAAGGAATGTGTAAACTTAATATACAAAAAAATGTAACTAAAAAATGCAATACCTATTTGCAAGACACATTAGATTGTGACAGCATACTGCTGGAGTTCTAATGGTTCCTGCAGTAACCTTTTGCATTTTCCCCTCTATTTTTTGTATATTTCCTTCTTTGAAAGGGCAATACAAAAACTAGAATTAGTACTTAAGCCGTTTCGGAACTCCAAGCATCATAATGAAGGATGATGCTGGGAGTTTACAAACTGTTTAAATATTTGTGATGATTGGTGCTTGGTTGAGCATTAAGCTTGATCGAGTACCCTGATGTTCGATCGAGCATGCTCACTTAACACTAGCTATGATGCCTACATGTATCGGCCTCAGGGATGGTTGTAAGTACATCTCCATGAGTCTACATGCTATCGACAGAGCAGGTAATAAGTTGCTACAGGTTCATTGAACTTCTTCTGGACTGGTGAGTGACTTGGTATTTATACTTTTAATTTTTGGATGTAGCGCTTGTGCTGTTACCGCTAAGCACCGCATTGCTGGATTACCACTGGTGTGGAGGGTGGAGGACCTGTTGCCAGCTGATAATTTGTTAGTGTGGCTTACTGTAATTGACCCCATGGTGGAAATAATTTGGGACTAGCATACCATCTTCAATAAATTAAACATTACTTATCTTGAGTTTTTTTTATTTTCTTTTTGTTGGTATCTTTAGTTGGACTGATCCAGAGGTTCCTGATCCTTCAGCTTTACATCCCGCTAGGACAAGATTTCTCTACTGAACTCCTGTAAGTAACGCAAGCATCTACATTATTTCTGCACAGAAGACATTTGATCAATTGAATTAGTACCACGAGCCCTTAATTGCATCTGGCACATTTCATGTTAGAAATTGTGACTTATGAAGTCAACAGTAATTAAGCTAATTTAATTGTTATTTCCAAAAAGCCAGAATATTCAGAGATTTCCTGAGCGACAACACAGAGATTACATCTGTCGACATGAACAGCTTATTTTGCAAGTGTACAGTGTCTCCTATCACACTGAATTATACTACTTACCAAAGATTTAACCCATGATTTCCTTGATAATGGTGACAAGCTTAAAGGGAATCTTAAATTAGGGCAACATAAACTAGTGACAGAAATGCTGAACAGATCGGTGCATTACTTACATCATTTTGTTCAGCCGTTCTCCTAATATGCAGGAGAATAGGATTTTTGTGACACCCCTTCCCCCGCCCTCCAGCTGTTGATTGACAGTTGACTGCCTATACACATGGATAGATAACTGCCAATCAGTGGTGGGTGGAGTCTTCTGCTTCATTTTAGTATATAATTTGGCCAAACCATATTGCCTCATGTACCACGTGCAGGTCTTCTGATACACATGAGTCCCTAACCAAAAAACATCACTGTGCCGGTCAGCGACCACAATCCCCGCAAAACGTGCGCAAGCAGAAAAGGGGGGCCACGGAATGGCCCTGCAACCCCATTGTCACCGGACCAGACTGTAAAGGCCCCCCCGGACCCCGCAGGCGCCACCGGCGGAAAAAGTTGACGCCAAGCAGCACAAGTGTGAACAAGCTCTTACCTTTCTTCATTCCTCTGCAGGTAGAATGGGAGAATACTAGGAGATCCTCCCCTTATGTACACAGGTGCTTCCTGCTAATTTGGATCACATGGGTCTTACAAAGCACTAATGCTAGCCACAATGAAAAAAGGGGAGAGAATACATAAAATATGCACAAGCCAAAAAGACAGAAATGGCTGCACATCGCACCCATGGCTGACACAAAAGCTTATTCAGCTACATTTAAAACCAACATCAGAAGTTAGTAAATAATTTGGCCAAGGTGGCTGAGGTGGGTCAATGTGGGGATGGTGATTGGCAGGGTGGACATTTCCTACGTGCTGGGTTTAAAAAAAAAAAAATTCATAAATAGCTGCTGAAAAAAAAACAAGTAATACTCCAAATATGTGTAATAAACTGCCTTTTTACTGAGCAAGCCTATTATATAATTACCTGTGTAGTCACCTGGAGTTCACCTGCCACCTACCTATATCCCCAGGCAGCATAGACTAAAACTCACAACATCTCTCTAGTTGTGTGATAAATGAAGGAGCAAATGAAGGTGTAAATGAAGGAGCAAAGGTAAATATGAATAATTATGCCATAGCTCAGAACGTAATAGTTTTATAACTTGAGCTATAGCATAATTATTCAAATGTAACATCGCACCTCCATTTACACTCACAAGTTCACACAGTAACTAGTGAGATATTGTGGCTTTTAGTCTATGCCTCCAGGGGTTACGGCCAAATGATGCATTCAGTACAACTTTTTTTTTTCTTCCACTTAAAAAAAAAAAAAAAAAAAAAAAATTAATGTCTATATTTCCACCAGTTTTCTACAATTTTACTATTTTTTTTCCTCATACTTTTATTTCTTTGTGATTTTTTTTGAAATGTGCTTTAATATATGCAACCACGTGGAGTATGTCAGCTCCTGGGTGAGATGGAAACTGTTAGTCACAATAAATGCTCTTACTTTCCTTCTCATATAGAAAAGCAAATTCTCACAGCATGTAAAATACACGGGAACGTGGAACAGGAAAAATAACCGGAGATGTAAGAGAAGAAAATAGTATCATAGGGAATGGAACTTTAACCCTTTTCAGCAGAACAGCATTGCAGGGACCGCGCTAGCTATACAATGCTCTTTTATCGCAGTCGGCTAATCACATATGTTCAGACTCTAAAAATATCAGTTCTTCGCAGAAACCTACAGGGAAAAGTTATGGTTGGCATTGATATAATTAGCCGACCAAAGTAATGCAAGAACAGGAGGCATCTGCTTCTGTTAGCTGCTCTTTATTCTAGCTAATATAAGGTGGCAGCCTAATGGATATACAGAAAGGGGAGAATAACACTTTAAGGGTATGTTCGGCTATAAGGTTTTTTGTTTTTTTTACAGTATCATATGATTATAATGTCTTTGATGCCTTCTGGAATAGAAGGTCATCTTTACCACCATGGGGAGGGTGTGGTTTGATGAAGTAGGGAGGCACAATAACACTACCAGAGCCTATCCCTGCTGTTCAATTGCTTTAAAATGATAATGTCACCCCCTTTACTCTTAGTTCATTTAATCGGTTAACAGTGTCAACTTCACGACTGTTGGGCCCCATCTCCTGGCTGGGTAGAGGGCCTAACTATCATGAATCCCCATCTACTTAACACTGTCCACCAAATAAATGAAGCGATTTTAGAGCAAAAACAAGTTTTATACAGGTATATATGAAATGTACAATGTCTGTCATTGCAAAGTACAATTGGTGTCCCAGAAAATAAGGGCTCGTGGGTCTGTAGGTGAAAAAATGCGAGAGATGTGGCTTTTTAAGGAAGGAAGAAAATTAGCCCGGGAGGGAAGGGGTTAAATGTTACTATTACAAGTTAAAAGCCATACATAGATGAAGGGGGTCTCAGTCCTGCTCTCTGCTCTGTTCACAATTACATCTATGTGACACAAAGGAAGGCATGTAATGGAGGCTATGCAAAGAGTTCTGCATACACCTTTGTTTGTACATTCAGGCCCCTTTAAGAGTAATTAACATAATGTGCTGCAAATTCACAGTTCTCGGAAAGGAAACGGGAATAACTCAATGTATCCTCATCATCGGCTCAAAGCATCCGAGCTAATCAAAAGGTCACTAACAAAGGAAATTCCGTGAACGCATGTTGTGCCGCATGTAACATCTTTGCATACAGATGAAAATGTCTGCTTCAAGGTTGATTTGATCCTTTGCATTTTGCTGCATAAACAGGCGAGAGCCCACACAAGGCCGTTCATCATTTAAGGAAAATGGCAAGCTAAGACCGTCCTTCATTTCAGGTTATCCGAGATGGAAAAAAAATACAGTTTTAGCAAACAATTAATGAATTCCGCTCGGATCACCGGAACTCCCTGATAGGAGGAAAGTTATAATAAAATCCAAGCGGAACGTGATAACTTGTTATGTACAGTATATGCTTTATATTCTATATATCACTAACGTGACTCATTACAGCCATCTGCTAAGACATATGAGGAGATATGGGTCTCATCGCACAGGCACAGCCACCGACTGTTTACTTTGGCTATGTGGCGTGCTCCATACAGATTTTATTAGACATTTTGAGCTGCTGAGCTAGTAGTAGTGTTTTCTAGGACAGGGGAGACTTCCTTATACATATTGATAGGCTCGGCTGAATCATTGTATTCCCAATTACTATTAGTCAATGCTAGAGCCAAAGGAATAGCTGGGATGTGCAGAAGTGCAAACACCTTACTGCCCCTGTATATAGATTTATATACTATTTTTTGTACAATAATATATAATATAATATATATAGTTGTTGATATTTCAAAATCTCCTTTCAGGCCTCGTTCCCACTATGTATTTTTTGATTAAACAACGGCTGTTGTTGCAAGTTAGCAACAAAGGCCTTTTTTTAATCACAGCGGTTGATCGCATTAACTACCATGGAATTCCGGCCAGGCTGTATACACTCCGGCTGGGATTCCATGCGGCTGCACAGAAACTGCCATGTCTATTTCGTGCGGCAAAATAGACTGTGCAGAGAATGTAAAGTGCGGCTCCGAACGTACTTTACATATTCCGCTATGGCAAATACCTGAATGTGATGTTAACTCTACCGGGTCCAATATCGCAGACAGTGTTCATGGCAACAGCCGCTGCCTTGCCATGTGTGAACATGGCCTCGGAGTTTTTTTGTCCTCTCATGAAAAGAACACCGTTATTAATACCTAACTTTTAATATTACAAACTAAAGAGACATATATCTAATTGTGAAAGATATAGAGGTGGCTGTTGGCAACAGATACTGTGCAATCCTGTTACTAATAGGAGGAGATGGTAAAATATTATAAGCCAGCAGCAGTGGGATATATAAAAATCATCAGGTATCCTCACTAGAGATGGGTGAACCTCATAAGGTTCATCAAAACCCTGCGTGCAACATTTGATTAGCGGTGGCTGAACAAGTTGGACGCTGCCCTAAGGCTGCCTGGAAAAACTTGGATACAACCATAGGCCATAGGCTGTATCCATGTTTTCCAGGACTCCCTTGGGCTGCGTCCAACTTCTTCAGCCACCAGTAATCAAATGCCGCATGCTCAGGTCCAGGTTCTAATCCTCACCTTTCAACAGGATGAGGCTCCTGTGATGTCAAGTAAAATGGCTACTGATAGCTTGGTAAGATAGGAAGAAAAAGCAGAGAGCAAGCCAAGCATGTGCGCACTGGTGCACCCTTGACTCCACCACCATGTGCCATTTATAATACCAGAATCATCCTGGCACTTTTACATCTGTATAACACTCATAAGATACAGTGGGAAGCGTGCACATGAACCTCTCCACTGTAGACCATGGAAAATAGAAAACTTGGCTTAATTGTTCCCATAGCTCCCATAGACCATAGTAAAGATAGCTTAGCACATACCTGAACTTCTCTCTGTTATTCCCAAGTGCCAACTGGCCATTTTATTTAATTCCCATATGTCATTATGGTCATTGTAGTTATGGTAGGAGGTTTACATGGAAGACCAATCAGGCATTTATACTTTAGGTAGGGTTCACACCACATTTTAAGCAACCTGACAGGAAGTTATGCAGATGTATACTGTGGGGCGCTCCTGACAGTCACATTTAATTTAATAAATCAGGTAGGGGTATACTTAAGGCAAATGGGCCAAAAGCAGTCACTAGTAGGACTACGTTCAGTCCATTAAGATAAATACAGGAGAATTTATGTAACAATTTACTTCATCTTTTGGTGTTAAAAAAAGGCAGACATTTGTGTGCAAAGGTCTTTTGCGTAAACTAGTTTCTTAGGTGTTTGGGCAGCCTTTGCTTCTAGGGTGGGATTTTGCTTAAAATGCTGTTGACCCTCCAAAGTCTGACAGATTAATTACATCTCATTCCAGTAAGTGGTGGTAATCTATTGTCACAGCTGCGGAGGCCACCCATGCTCCAGGCCACCACCACACCCGCTCCCCTGCTTTCTTGTGAATGACGGAGTTCATATTGGGTGCCTACCTGTCCATGCTCCTGCTGTGTCTCCTCGTTGCTGACGCGCGTGTCCCTGCCTCCTCGGGCACACATGCTGGCTCAATGGGACTTAAAGGGCCAGTGTGCCCCTAATTGGCTGCTGCAGCAGCTCACAGGTATAAATCACTGCACCTGTCCAGGCTTCCTTGTTGGAGCCTCTGCCTATGCTTTCCTGAGCATAGTGGACCCAACTCTGTTAACTGTGATTCCTGTATGGGACTCCTGCATGTGACCCCTGCCCATGCCACCTGCTGTGTTCCTGCCTGCTGACCAGCTTACATTGTCTCCAGCTGCTCCTTGCTTGCCATTGCTAACAAGCGAAGCCAGGGGCAGCGACCTGGGAGTTGTCTGCCGCAGCAAATCCATCCTGCCCTGCAGCAGGCTGTGGCAAGGACCAGCGTCCCCTTAGACCCTGGTGGCGCTTATGCCATTGATAGTGGCTATGCACAACTCCAGCAGTTCCATCTATGGTAGCTTGTGTAGAATTCTACATTTAGTGCGGGGTCTGTAGTCGCAGTGCCAGAGGTGTACACCCTTATACATTTTGACAGGTTGCTGACATATACCTCCAAGAGACCCTTGATACGCAGTATGAAGCTAGCCTTCATTGTCTCTGGTCACAATACAAGGGCTGTCATACAGATGGGTTTTTACAATCTCTCCTGAAATGTATGGTGATAGATTATGAGGTTTTGTGACGCTCTGTACACTGTATTTATCTATATGTGGACATCCAGTCATTACGTAAATGAAACCTTTTCAGTGTTCTGATAACAAGCCTTGACATTGTGTTGAGCAGGTTTTATTGTATTTGAGAAATTGTAACCCTTAGCTAAACTAAAGGAAAGTAAGTCTGGACTCATCTGTACGTGTGCACAGTCAATCACTGTAATAGTCTTGTACTCCATGTGCATTGTTCCCCCCTTACTAAATAAGCCGTAATTCATCACATGCTGTCTACATATTTCTGTACTTTAGTACTGATCTCATTTCAGAGCAGAACGCTACTCTTGTTTCTTCCACTGAAAAGCGAAACGGAAAAGAATAGAAATAATAATCCTGTTCCTTTCTGCTATGGAATCTATCTAATCACTCGCTATAGTCTTGGAAAAGAATTTCTTGTATACCAGTGCTGTACTTGTCTATTGAACATTAGGCTGACACAAGCCCGAACCCCTTTACTCCCCGTAATTACATTGTTTGCCTATAGCACAGTACATTCTACAATACAGAACAACTCAAAGGAAGGCGAATATTCTCAAGGCAAGTCAGTAGGTGAAAACCAGGAGGGAATCCCCTTGATTATGATGGTGAAGATGAATATTAGGAGTCATGCAGGGATATATCTCATTAACCTGTCGAATTAGCAACTCTTACCACTGTGCCAGCGACAGCTAGTGCTGCTTTCATATCTGCAACACAGGAATAGATCTTTCTGGCAGGTTTATTTTACTTATTGAACAAAGCAATTTAGGAATAAATTCTCAGAGATTCCTGGTAATAGCAGAATGGGTGAATGGAATGGAGGTATGAAAGGGGAAATTACTTCAACCATGTCATGGGTAGAAAGGGATCAGTGCAGCCCTGTCCTCACACACAGCCCCTGTCCCTATCTATCTGAACAATCTGCCCCCAACTGCAACCCCCCAAACTGGGCAAAGTTCCCTACACTTTATCCAGGAAGTGAAGCTTTGATGCAGTAGTAAGTGCAGGGAAAAAAGCACTTTATATGCATTTCCCGTAATAATTTGTATAACTTTTGGGGGGCAATACATTACTTTAATAAAAAATTTCGCCGGACTTCTCCTTTAACATTCTATGACGGAATGGAATTCTAGGATGGAAGTGCCCCTTGAGGCTATGTTCACACTACGTATATTTGAGGCTGTATATTTGAGGCTGTATAGCAACCAAAACAAGGAGTGGATTGAAAACACAGAAAGGCTCTGTTCACACAATGTTGTAATTGAGTGGATGGCCGTCATTTAATGGCAAATATTTGCTGTTATTTTAAAACAACGGCTGTTATATTGAAATAATGGCAGTTATTTACTGTTATATGGCGGCCATGCACTCAATTTCAACATTGTGTGAACAGAGCCTTTCTGTGTTTTTAATCCACTCCTGGTTTTGGTTGCTATGAGGACCTGACATGAGGACCAAATACAGCCTCAAATATACGTAGTGTGAACCCAGCCTCAAAATGTATACTATGTTGCAATATACTCTGCTACACCTTTGGGCCTAAAATTTTAAATAACATGTTAGAGCCACAACAAGTGTACACCTGATTGTCCATCTGACAAGAAAAATGTCCTACGCCTTTACTTACCTACTGTATATGGTGAAAACAATTCACATTCTTCTATAGTTATTTTACAGTCTATTTTTTGAGATTTCACATTTAAAATACTGCAGACATATTCTCTCCCTAAGGAAATGTCTACCCATTAAAACATCCACCTAAACCAGCAATTACAAATCTACAACCCCGTACACATATGCTCCATACACAGAGGATGAAGAGCGGTACTTGTTGAATCTTGGTCATGAGGCAGAGCCCACACAGCGGCTGCTTTCCCTCAGTGTATTGGATGCAGGCAGCCATCTGTTAGCTGCGAGGAGCTGTCCAGGTGCTGAATTGCCACACTATATAGCTAAACTGCCAAGGCTTTTTAATACTGTACAAACAACTATAATTTAATATCTAGAACACAGCAATACATGACATGAATGATTACTCTAAATGGGCTATGTCTGCGAGAGTGGACCACTGACATTTCAAGCGTGCGTTTCATCTCCAATGCATTTATAAAACCTAAAGCTTAACTTTTATCAGCTTTCAATCAGAAGCAATATGTGAGCTAGAAAGCTGTGAATTGCAGTCATTATTTCTTCTATGTAGGTAAATATTAAATAAGTCTGATTTATGGTATGTGCACACTACAGAATACGCACGGAAATTTTAAGTTGAGTCCACGCGGCAGACATGTCAATTCCCTGGGCAGACGATGGATTTTGGAAATATTATTGAGTCTACAGGATAGGCGGAACTTCAAGTGGACTCCGCTGCACCGACTCTGCTTGAAATTTTCGTGCATGTTCCATAGTGTGCACAAACCTTTACTGTATATGAAACAAAAGGGATGTGGCTTTGGTAAAAGAGTGCGGCTTCAATCAAAAGTGTTTGGTAAAAGGATAAAAAGGGTAAAAAAAGGCTATGGCATTATTTAGACAGAAAAAAAATATTTTGACACGTCAGAGAGACGTGTCAAAAGTTCCAATCAGTTGGGTTTAGACCGCAACCAATAGGGAGAACAAAAGGGAAAAAGTCGACATTCAGCGCGCTCTTTCCCGACTCTATGTCATGTGATGAGACGGCCGCATAATGCAAGTCTATGGAGCCATTTCCTCACACAGAGTGGGAGAAGAATGCATCACACTGCAGGTTGTCTCCCCGTTCATTCCCCTGATCATTTTGCTGTCATGTCAGAAGTTTTTTTCATGACAAGTACACTTTAAATATCTGCCCATTTCTGAAACCATCAGTTATTTGGTTTGTATGTCTGTAGTCCTCTCCCGTTCTGAGTTGTCTTACTACCTCCTGTTTCAGCAGTTGTTCGGTACTACAGTTCTCCAAATGCATTGGTTTCCCTCAAATTTTCATTACAGCCCCCCCACCCTAACCACTGCCATCCCACAGCACTCCTGCCAATTCCCTGCCCAAAACTGCTGCAGAGCATCACATAACACAGCAGAACAGTCTTCTGTATTCATTCCCTGTCTGTACATCTGTCTATGGCATTGCTCAGCACAAGATAGCAAGCTGTAAACACACCTCATTCTTTTCTAAATAAAGATATACAGTATATGATTATGAGTCACATATGTGTACATCAAAAGGGCTTGTGTATGCTACCGTTCCGAGGTTCTGTCTATTTATTCGTTGACCTTTCTGGTACTTTCGACAGCAAGTCTACCTAGCTATCATTGGTGTTACCGTAAAAGGCCCCATTAAAACTGCTGGTATCCAAATGATAACAGATCTGGCATAGCCTTCGCGGCTTAAATGTAAGCTGTAACACTAGTGTGAACAGACTCATTGTAGTCAGTGTCCCAGTGGGCATTTCTCTGTACTCTGTACTTCTCCACTCAGATACCTAGTTTGAAAAACAAGTAAAATGTATCCCTCCATATTGTCTCACTGTGTTCTGTAATGTGTAGTCTTTCATCTCTCTATACTGCAGGGCAGCCCTTATAGTCAGATAACTGCGCTTGTTGATTGGGATTAACCTCCAGGAGGCTGAAATACATCTGGAAAGGTTTTCATTTGACAGTGTATGAGGAATCTTGGAATGTTGTGTGCTTAGTGCTAATGCGAGAATGGCTTGTGTGTTGACTGCCATCTGGATTGCCGCACTCATTATTATCAGACATGCATATTGTCTGTATCCTCTCCTGAATAATTAACCAAACCAGACAAGATGGGCCTGCAAACAAGGGCTTTTAATCTGATTTCATCCTAATTAGGAGGGGAGGGAATGTGCCGGCACGCCTTTGTGTTTCCGAGCACAGTTTTATCTCTGGCTGCCATGTCTATATACAGTATGAGGGAATACACAAGGTGCTATAAACATGAGCTTGTATTTGCTATTTGCAGATGTGTTCTTACAGTCCTGTCTATCTCAGGCTTAAATGTGTCTTTGCTGGTTCCGTAATGTCTGCCAAAGAAGGACCTCTTCTAACCAATATCCCCACGCATCAGAACAACACATACAACCCACAACTAAAAGATGCTGGACAAGATACTAAATCTGTCAAAAAATACTTTATTGTTACATACAGAAAATATATTTTAAAACCATATTAAAAAATGGAGCAGAAATCCATACAACACATACATCAGATGGTATACAAGGCAGGAGAAAAAAATATATAAATATTATAAGTTCTATATACTTGAACAGATGATGGTATATCACTTGACCCACAGAGGTACGGAAAGTGCACACAAATAAAGTGTACTAGAGAGAATAATAATGATACTGGGTATACAATGCTGCAAGTGCAGACTAAGGTGCAAACTATGTGCAATCTCAACAATACAATACTAAAAAGTTAATTAAGAAAGAATACATATGTGTCACAGAGGAATACCTCAGGTCTCAAGAAATGTCCTGCCTAGTGCTACCACTCACCCAACGCTGCGTTTCGCCATACAAGCTTTATCAAGGGTAGTGGCAATCAGGTCGCTTGTCTCCTTTATATGTCCAAAGACCAATCACATCTTGGCTAAACAGCTGGTTGTCACCTTCTCAATCATCCCTGAACCAATCACACATATTCCCCCAGCCAAGTCTCCCACCCCACATCAGGTGTAGCACACTCACCACTTAAGTCGGCGCCATTACACTCTCCCTAGGTATCAGGTATCGAACCGGAAGTGCCTCAGGTCACATGACCGCCTGCCGATCACCTGATTATATCACGTGATCACCTTTTTGTCATGTGATAACGTATCATGGTAACGTGAATGCGTTCCCGGTCACATGACCGCGGCCGCATCACGTGTCCCAGAGCTCTGAATCCAGCGCATGCGCAATGGTGCTGAGACAGGACTTAGACATCGGACATACACACAGCCAAACTACAAAGAAAAAATAGTGAAGTGAAACAAGTAAATTTAAAATAAGTGAATAATGAATAAGTGATGAATGTGAAGTGAAAGGTAAAGTGCAAAGTGCCACACCGTGCTTAGGATAGTGAAATAAATAAATGAATAGGTGAAAAGTGAAAAGTGAGAAACATGAAAAACATACCCACCCTGAAACTTACCCACTATAAAATCTGAAAATTCAATATCTAAACATATGATGATTAAACAAGTATATATATACATAATTGTGTATGGACAAAGACATAAAAACCACCAAATTATAGGCTGTGTATACGCACAAATGAATAATCTCAATTTAGGAAAACAATATACATATAATAGCAGATACTACCAATAATTTTATTAAATAATTAAATATAAAGTGCATCATAGATATAATTCATAAGTAAATATAATTAATAATTGATAGAAAAAAAACCAAATAAATCAATAATCACTAATTAAAAAATATATTCCATAATATGTGTAAAAATATGTAAATATACGTACAATACTAATAAAAAATTCATCGACACCTGAATTGCCATTGCACATATCCCCAACCTAGTGTAAAAAAATTCATATCCGCCTCTGTGAGTCAGGGTATACACCACCAATACAAAAATACCATAAAGAATACACATAATATAGAGTACCATCCGCAGATAACAAGACGAATATTACATAGAGACCAGATTATATATATGTCCAATATAGGGGAGGCCAAAGAATGACCACCACATCTGGGCTAGATGATCTAACATAACTACACCTGAAAAAGCGAGTACACAAGGTGCTATAAACATGAGCTTGTATTTGCTATTTGCAGATGTGTTCTTACAGTCCTGTCTATCTCAGGCTTAAATGTGTCTTTGCTGGTTCCGTAATGTGTCACGTCTAGAAATGCTGCCATTATGTCCATTATGAAGTCAGCATTCTTTACAGTATTGTAATCTACCCGGGATGGCCGCTAGTAAATATTGCTGATGAACAGTCCCATGTAAGAGTCATAAAAAATAATAGCACTTTATTTTTTATCTTCAACCTGTGGCTCTCTAATCTTTGCAGAACTATTACTCCCAGCATGCCTTGTCATGTGGAGTTGGTAGGTTTTTTTTACTGTAGGGGAATATATGTCAGGAAGGATGATGCAGTGTAATACTATTTACTGGTCTATTCTTTTTATCTTTAGGCTTACTGTTAATGTTGTATGCATATTTGGATTGTGTTGTGGGTACACCGATGCTCAAGAATGGATTGTATCAAAACCTATTTGGTCCTAGTCACATTCTGTTGTACTGTAACTTCAGGGGTCTAATAAAGACCTTTTTGGCTGCTACTAATTTGGTGCTAGCCAGACTGGGACACAGTGTCTCTATGTGAGTATCACCAGATGGCAGTCATCAAAACTGGGAACACAGGTACATTGACAACAGAGCAGGAAATTTAACACCAGACACCAGCCACAGGACTGGAAAATCCAGGAACACGAATCACCAACCTTAAGAATAAAATGTGTGTCACCTGCACCAGGACTGGAAGTCACTAACAGTCTGACTGGAAAATCCAGGAACATAGGTCACCAGCTACAGGACTGGGACATGGATCACCAGCTACAGGACTGGAACATGGGTCACCAGCTACAGGACTGGAACATGGGTCACCAGCTACAGGACTGGAATATGGGTCACCAGCTACAGGACTGGAACATGGGTCACCAGCTACAGGACTGGGACATGGGTCACCAGCTACAGGACTGGGACATGGATCACCCGATATAGGACTGAAACATGGGTCACCAGCTACAGGACTGGAACATGGATGACCAGCTACAGGACTGGGACATAGGTCACCAGCTACAGGACTGGAAAATGGATCACCCGATATAGGACTGGAACATGGGTCACCAGCTACAGGACTGGAACATGGGTCACCAGCTACAGGACTGGGACATAGGTCACCAGCTACAGGACTGGAAAATGGATCACCCGATATAGGACTGGAACATGGGTCACCAGCTACAGGACTGGAACATGGGTCACCAGCTACAGGACTGGAACATGGGTCACCAGCTACAGGACTGGAACATGGGTCACCAGCTTCAGGGCTGGAACATGGATGACCAGCTACAGGACTGTGACATAGGTCACCAGCTGCAGGACTGGAACATGGATCACCCGATATAGGACTGGAACATGGGTCACCAGCTACAGGACTGGGACATGGATCACCCGATATAGGACTGCAACATGAGCCACTAGCAACATGACTGGGACATGGATCACCCGATATAGGACTGAAAAATGGGTCACCAGCTACAGGACTGGGACATGGGTCACCAGCTACAGGACTGGACACATTGATAGAAAAATGGTTATGGTTTTTGGAATACGATGATAAAAAAAAATGACAATGTCTTCAGCCTTAAAGTTGAACATACTGTAGGTTGATGCCATAGATAAAATATCATCCCCAGTACCCACTACTACTTTTTTATGTAGCAAATTGGCTGAACTTTAGCTGTGTGGATGCGTTATTTATTCGAGCTACAGTGCATGGCAGTTATACCCGTTTTTATCTGACCATATATTTTGTGGTGAGTAGAGACAAACCTCTAGCACACTCGGGTTTGTCCGCCCCCACTCGGGTTTGCCCCCCAAAAGTTATACAAATCACCAATATACACTTATTACAGGAAATGCTTATAAAGTGCTTTTTTCCCTGCACTTACTACTATATCAAGGCTTCACTTCCTGGATAAAATGGTGATGTCGCAACCCAACTTCCAGAGCTGTGCGGGCTGTGGCTGCTGGAGAGGATGATGACAGAAGGATGCTGAGTGTCCCTCCAGTGCCCTGTGTCCCTCAGTGTCCCCCTGCCATCATCCTCTCCAGCAGCCACAGCCCGCACAGCTCTGGGAGTCGGGTCGTGACATCACCTTTTTATCCAAGAAGTGAAGCCTTGATGCAGTAGTAAGTGCAGGGAAAAGAGTCCTTTATGTGCATTTCCCGTAATAAGTGTATATTGGTGATTTGTATAAATTTTGGGGGGCAATAAAATACTTTAATAAAATTTTTTGCTGGTCTTCTCCTTTAAATATCTGAGTAGTAGAAAAGCATTGCCTGGCCAGAAGTCACCAGCTCAGACTGGTTGAGGTGGAGTAATGGACTAGGGAGAATTTCAGTAATTGGTAATGACCGGATAAACCCTGTTATTATTCTAAATGCAATTCCTTAATATGTGAATTAACATGAAAGCAGAGATTTATTTTAAAACCCACAAATGTTAAAAAATACAGTCTCTGACTTTTAAATAAATAAATAAATAAATATATATATATATATATATATATATGTGTGTGTGTGTGTGTGTTTGCCCCCTCTTCTGCCCTGTAAACAAAGAGAACAACCTCATTATTTTGTAGAATATACTGTATTAGTAATAAGACTCGAGCTCTTGAGATCCCATAACATCATTCCTGAAAACTCAGATGTCCAATATTCTTGGGAGTGTAAGCTCAAAAGGTTTATGGCATCCGTACAATAAAGAGCGTTATCTTTTATTATTGCATGCCTCTGGGATGATGAAAGGAAATGCAGTGTATATATGCCCCCTGTGGAGGAGACAGCAATGTGAATTCAGTCCACTTCAATCTGTTTAGCCTTCTCTTTGTAATAAATCTACAGGAGTCTGAAGTATCTTGTAAATGGGGCTGATTAATTATTCTTTATGATAATACATATATCAAATGCTGATCACTAAAATCAATACAGTAAAGAAAAATGAAACATAAAAGCAAACGAGAGGGCATGCAATATTACATGGTGATTATATGGTTGGGAGTCACAGTTAATTAGCTTAACTGAAGGGGAAAAGGAATGAAAGAGTACCATCAGTGTTGCTTTTTTACATTTATTCTTTTTTCTTTCTTTTTTTAACAATTTTTACACTGTGGCAGCAGTAAGGGCTGACACAACTTCTCTACTGCCAATAATGGCTACCAGGAACTGCACGGATGCTTAAAGGAGAAGGGAAAGATAAAAAAATAGCATGCACTTACCTTACTGGCTAGTTTTGGCTGGAGTAGGAGTTGGAGTCGGAAAAAAATGTACTGACTCCGACTCCAGCTTTATATTTTGATTTGAATTTTACACGTTTTGCTCATGAATATATATTATGAGCAACATTCTAATAGGACACTGGCCCTATTACATAAGGGGGGTCATGGGATATATCAGTAATAGGACACTGGCCCTATTACGTAAGGGTGGTCGGGGAATATATCAGTAATAGGACACTGGCCCTATTACATAAGGGTGGTCGGGGAATATATCAGTAATAGGACACTGGCCCTATTACATAAGGGGGGTCATGGGATATATCACTAATAGGACACTGGCCCTATTACATAAGGGTGGTCGGGGAATATATCAGTAATAGGACACTGGCCCTATTACATAAGGGGGGTCATGGGATATATCAGTAATAGGACACTGGCCCTATTACATAAGGGTGGTCGGGGAATATATCAGTAATAGGACACTGGCCCTATTACATAAGGGTGGTCGGGGAATATATCAGTAATAGGACACTGGCCCTATTACATAAGGGGGGTCATGGGATATATCAGTAATAGGACACTGGCCCTATTACATAAGGGTGGTCGGGGAATATATCAGTAATAGGACACTGGCCCTATTACATAAGGGTGGTCGGGGAATATATCAGTAATAGGACACTGGCCCTATTACGTAAGGGTGGTCATGGAAAAGTTGTCGGTCACTATTTGGCAGTATGTTTCTGTGCTGGAAGAGTCCATTGTGTGGGGGAGATCTGTGCGGTTCTCTTCCTGGATGCTGGAGGAGGAGAAGACATAAGTAGTTTAGTAGTAACATCCGTCCTCAGTGTGGTGTTATCTCTCTGGGAGAAGATTGTGTGTTTTTCTTCAGTGTTCTATGGCTGCAGCTGTGTGTGTGTGTGTGTGTGTGCGTGCGCTATGGCTGCAGTAGGCTGTGTGTGTGCTATGACTGCAGCAGGCTGTGTGTGTGCTATGGCTGCAGTAGGCTGTGTGTATGTGTGCTATGGCCGCAGCAAGCCTAGTGTGTGTGTGTGTGTGTGTGTGTGTGTGCTGTTACCCCTCTCTATATCACTATGTGTGACCCCCTGTATATCACTATGGCTGACCTCTATATCACAGGTATCTGGCATTGTTAGCAGTATTTCTTCAAGTATGGTGAATATTTAGTTAGAAACATAGAAGACTGTCAGCAGGAAAAGACCACCTGCTCCATCTAGTCTAGTTGTGAGTAGTTCAGGACATGGAGGCTGGAGACTGGCTGCATCCACTGCACACACAGGAGAAGCTGCTTTATATACAGTATTCCTTTATTCCCTCAGAAGTCGCCCCAGGATCATGTAGGACATTAGGGAGAAGCTACTGAGCCAGTGTGATAAATAACTCCCCTGGTATATGACCGGCCATTTATGAAGGAGCAGGAGTCTGGAGTCGGTCCTGATAAAATTCAGGAGTCGGAGTCGGTCCTGATAAAATTCAGGAGTCGAGTCAGAGTTGGAGTCGGAGCTGCGGCTTACCGACTCCACCGCCCTGGTTGGGACCCTGCTAAAGCCACTAAGCAGACCTGAAACGTCAAGTCCCGGATACCGTCTTAAACCAGGAAGTGTCCGGGGACTGGGGACCAGAGCAACAGTAAGTGGGCACTAACGCTGGAGCCAGGGAGGTAAGTGCATGTTATTTTTTTCACCCTCCCCAGCACTTTTGAAAAAAAATTTCCTGTCTGGACTTATATATCTAACTGGTGATACTGAGTCTTCCATGTAGACATTACAGTTGGGGAAGCTGTCTGTGTCATTAGCGATGGGTGTCGTACAGTAGCCTCGGCAACCCAATCACTGCTGCGTCTTTTTTTGTCAAACTTTGTACAACCACTGGCAGGGTTGACAGTGCGTTGACAGTGGGGGTCCCCCATTGAAGAGTTCCTATTTTTAGCTACATTTAGTGAGAACTGTGTAAGGCTAGATTCACACAAGACTGGCTAATAATATTGCCACATCATCATCTCTGGATGTGAATCTGAATATTAGTTATTGTTCACGCCTGAAAAACCTATGTTCCTTTAAGTAATAGAAATGTATCAGCAAAGGTCGCGTGATAAATTACTAAGCATTTGTTTGTAAATGGGAAATATAGTGTAGGCTAGATGACAATTTTGAATATTTTTGAAGTTAAACAACAAAAAAAAAGGTCCATATGTTTGTGAGCTCGGTGTCTCCTGCTTTCCGGCTCCAGTGACCCAGAGTTGGGCTTTATACGCAGTTTGAATCCCATTTTGATTAATTGCATCTGTGAGATCATTGTAGCGTCTTCAACTAGGCTGAAAATAGTGTTGTGCTTGAGTTGCTCTTCCAATCTAGCAAGACTAATAGAAAAATAAATATGTTTAGGAGAACGGTTTAAAGGTTGCTCTGTGTGCTGGGAGGTACGGACCAGTTACAAACTTATATTAGGAGAATGCAATGTGCCCGCTTCTGTGCTGTAATACACAGTGCAGTAATTAAAGAGGCGAGTTATACAGGTAGAAGGGTAATGATCGGCTGTAATCTGCAAGAAAATGGAATCTAATGTTCATTTCTTCTGCAGTGCCACCGCAGGTGAGATAAGGCATTGCACCATTCTCATTGAGATCAAGGGGCTTTTTATATATTGTACAGACATTATAAGTCTTCTAAAGCGAAATACGCTTTATGGCTAAGTTCACACAACGTAATCTATCAATTAATCACAGCCGTTATTGCAATGTGCAACAACCGGCGTGATTAATTGATAATTTACATTGTGCTGCAGACAATGGGATCCCGGCCGGAGTGTATATACACAAAGGGGGGCATTTATGAAGTCCGCCGTTTTTTACGCCGGGCTTCCAAATGTCCCCACAGCTCCGGAGCTCAGAGGATTTATGTAGAGGAGCATTGCCTCTACAGAAAGCCCGAGCGCACGGAGCCCGTCCATGCGAAAATCTTGAAACCTAGGTTTTAGTATCGATAAAGGCGGCGCACACACAGAGGCCGTGCCCCCATCTGCTCCTAAAAAAGACATTTTTGCCTTTTCATACACTGGATGCACACGGATGCGCCCGCATCCCCATTGAATAAAAATTAAGTTTATCCTGCAGTACCGGCCAGGATAAACTTCATTGACACCGGACGTTCTGTGACATGATCGGGTCACAGAACAGCCAGTGTCAAACATTGTGTGAACCTGACCTATAGCTGGTCCAGGCTTCCATAATGTTTGTATATTGTACACATATTTGCCTGGGTTTCTTCCAAAAGCGTACTGTGATTAAAGGCTTTATCCAGTGTTAAAATAAACCTGTCCGCTTTCTTCCAGCATCATTCTTGTATCTAGTTGGGGTATGGGTTTATCAGCTCAGTGCCATTGAAGTGAATGGAGCTTAACTGCAAACCACACCTGTACTAGAGACAAGAGTCTTTTGTTTCTAGAAGAAAGCGCCCATATTTTTCTAACGCTGAATAATCCCTTTAACATTTCAGCCACAGTAGAAAATCTCTGTACAGCACTGTGGAATATGACATTATAGAAAAAATCCTTGTCCACCTCCATCAGTGACATACAGAACAGAATTTGTTGCCCATAGTACAGATCAAAACTGTCCTCTGATTTTGCTTCTTATCCATCATTTTTTCATATTTTTATCATATTATTTACCAACAATTGCTATACTGTTTTCTACCCGAAGCAAATAGAATTGAACCAACCAGAGCTCGGTCCCCTCCCTTCAAAGACCCCATACCAGCAGCACCACCATATATACTCGTGACCTCTGTCTGTTAACACAGAATTTCCTCAGAGGATACTTTTACATGTGGATAGATGTTTGCGATCCACTTGTTAAAAAGTGTGTGTCATATGCAGGACATCGGCCGCTCTGTTTAGTCAGTGCGTTTGAGTATGAACAAACATAGATATGCATTGCTTAAACATGCACTTACCTCCCTGCTTGATTACCACTGCTCTGGTCCCCAGTCCCCAGCTGCTTCTGGTTTGAGAAGGAACCTAGGAAGTGGCGTTCCAGGCCCGCATGTCGCTTGATCATTGGCTTTCATGCGCTATTAGGCTATGTTCACACTACGTAAGTTTCCGGCCGTAGCGCGTTCCGTGAATAAGCGGCCGGAGATTTACGTAGTTTGCGTACAATGGAAAGTATACGATCTACGGCTGCACAGTTCACTCTACGTAAGAACTTACGCCCGGATCGTATGCGGCGCCGTAAAAAATGAACCAGACCATTGTTTGAGGACGAAAATGCTGTAACTTACGCCCGTAGCGTAACATGCGGTCCCGTACGTAGTGGTGATTTCTTCATTTTAGCACTTTGATTTGCCGATCCACTAGGTTCTGTGGGGTGTCCGGGGCTAGCCGAAGATATCCAAGTAAAAGACCGCTGTCAGATCGCTACATACAGCGCTCGGTAAGCGTAAGTAGACTACGGGCGTAAGTTAGCAGACCGTACGTAGCCCGCCGCAATTTACGTAAATCCCCGGCCGGAGTTTAACACGTATATGTCCGGCCGCGAAATATACGTAGTGTGAACATAGCCTTACCCTAAACGATTATCGGCCTGACTTTAGCACCATATGCTACTTTTCTTTTTTGCTTGTAGGAAGAGGCATGGTGAGCATGGCAAACACATGAGGCACACTCCTGCATTTGCTCCAACCACTATTGTATTTAGGGCCGATTCTAGGATCTATGTCCATTGCGGAACCTCGGAACCTCACCCGCCCCTGTGACATGCTATCTGCCTGCCCAATCACCCCCCACCCCACCCTTGATAAACTAACTGCCCGCTTGATCACCCCCTTCCCTGGCACAAACCCCGCCCACCCCAGGTACTCATCGAAGCCTGATTAAACTTAACTAAAATTACATAATCAGGGAAGATAATACTGCCCCATCCTGGACTGCAGAATCTGCTGCCTGGGGTGGATTACTCATTCCTCCTCATGGCGGAAGCGTCCTTGGTTGTATTGCGCTAAGTACACCAATTTACAAGGACTGTTTCATTTTGTGGCCTGCTATAACAAGTTGGGAGTTGTGGGTTTCATAGGTTTCTGTATAATACATTATGTTTGACAACTGTGAAATTTAAAGCGACTCTGTACCCACAATCTGTCCCCCCCAAACCACTTGTACCTTCGGATAGCTGTTTTTAATCCAAGATCTGTCCTGGGGTCCGTTCGGCAGGGGATGCAGTTATTGTCATAAAACAACTTTTAATCTTGCAGCGCTGTGTCTAACGGCCGGGGCTTACATTTGTATATGCATTAGGCTGGCACCACCTCTCCGTCCTTCCTCCCCACCCTCCTCATCATTAGGAATGATCCAGGAACATTTACTGCTGTTTGAGCTTTGCACAGGTGTATTAACGATCCAGCCCATGTTCATTATACACACAGGTGGGGAATAGGAAGCAATCTGCCTGGAGCATTCCTAATGATGAGGAGGGTGGGGAGGAAGGACAGAGAGGGTGTGCCAGCCTAATGCATATACAAATGTAAGCCCCGGCCGTTAGACACAGCGCTGCAAGATGAAAATTTGTTTTTATGACAATAACTGCATCACCTGCCGAACAGACCCCAGGACAGATCTTGGATTAAAAGAAGCTATCTGAAGGTACAAGTGGTTTGGGGGGGATCAAATTGTGGGTACAGAGTCGCTTTAACAGGCATGTGTTGGTGTCTCAGTAGCTACTATATCATTGCAGGTATACACTGACACAGTGCTGGTGATTACTTTGCAGTGATTGAACACAGCCATAGCATTTGGTGTCATGAGCCTACCATCCAGAACTGCAATGTTTCACTTCAACACTTGGTTTAGTGATGGGCTCTGTCAATGAACTCGGGGAGAAGGGCAATAAGCTTTCAGTTCACGGCCTGTCTCTTATGAAACCACTGTTACTCAATGGAAAGAGAATATAGAACTTTCTTAACTCACTGACCCAGGCATCACTGTGACAGTACATTATAGGATTTGTTTTCAGTCAAGCTCAACATATAGTGTAAGAAACTACACTGCATTAAGTTGGATGTATGTTATGTCGATCCTTTAAGGTTAAGAGCATTGTGTCAGCTTGTGTTCACACACAGTGTTTTGGTTCATTTTTATCTGTAAAATATGTTCCCACAACATTTTTTTTTGTCCGTGTGACGCCATATAACAGCTCTTATTTCATAATGATGCCCATTACTATATTTTACTGCTGTCATTATAAAATAACTGCGGTTATTTGGCCTCAGACAGCATAAAGAGACATTGTGGAAACATAGCCTAAAACAGATAATTATTGGTTCAAAGAATGCAGACCAAACAGCAACATTTTTTAAATATTGAGCTCAATGAGAAGAATCTGGAAAATCCCAATTTACCAATTTACTGCCTAATGTTACGGCTGCAAAATTCAAATTTCTTTAGTTTATTGTTATTTGCAGCTGTAAAAAGCAACAGTTTTTTTGTTTTCTTGTTTTTACATTTTTTGAGCCCCTTCTGGCCCAGAAATGGCTGGTTTGCAGACTACAAAAATTACTTGCTATAGCAAGTATTGAAGAGATAACAAGATGAGAACAGTATGAAAAAAAAGTTTAAAATGCAAAAAAGACTAAAAAACAAAACAAAAACAAACTCAAATGACAAAAATACACACTGAGGCTAAGTTCACACAACATTAAGTTTCAATAAATAAAGGCCGTTGCAACAACAGCCACTATTTATTGAAAATTCAAATAACATTGTGTTCTATGGAATCCCGGCCGGAGTGTATACACTCTGTGACACTCTGTGACACACTGCCGGCTCACAAAACGGCCACTGTCTTACTAAGTGTGAACTCGGCCTCAAATATGAAGCAATGTTTTCTGGATGAAAAATGGCCTTTTATATGAATCAAAACTTAGTATCAGCATAGCTTTAGTTTGGAAGACTGGGCAAGTTTTCTCTCAAAATAGGCAACCACTAAACATATACTATGGCTGCGTTCACACTACGTATATTTCAGTCAGTATATTTCAGTCAGTATTGCAACCAAAACCAGGAGTGGATTAAAAACACAGAAATGATCTGTTCACACAATGTTGAAATTGAGTGGATGGCCGCCATATAACAGTAAATAACTGCCATTATTTCAATATAACAGCCGTTGTTTTAAACTAACAGCAAATATTTGCCATTATATGGCGGCCATCCACTCAATTTCAACATTGTGTGAACAGATCCTTTTTGTGTTTTTAATCCACTCCTGGTTTTGGTTGCAATACTGACTGAAATATACTGACTGAAATATACATATACTGACTGAAATATACATAGTGTGAACCCATATACTGTATATGAATAAAAATGGAAAAAGATTTTTATTCCTGATTTTGTGGCGTGGTCACAGGAATGTGCAGGTATGTGCTATGCAATACACTACCTCTCCAAGCTGCACAGACTTGTTTCAGGTACCTTTCATTCAAGAAAAGGAATCAACCGAAGATATTATACGCTATAAGCTATGTAATTCACCAAAGAATTCCTGCTACTATTTCTCCATGAAACTATGTTCGCTACCTCAATTGTCAAGTACAGCATTAGTCTACTGACTACTGTGCTCAAGAATGAAATTGCTATTGGCAATTGCATAAAAGAAGAGAGTAACTTCATATCACAAATAATCAATGTCTCAACCTGCATTATGTATCACCAATTTGACACATATTGGACATGGAATTGACTGGACTACATGATATGTACTTCACAGAATAAGTAAGTGTGACGTTCCCCGCACAAGAGCATTTAACCAGGGCATCGCGAATAGATGTGTAAGTAAAATAATTCTATAACTGAAAAGACGGGAACAGACAAGAGCCATAGAAGTGTGTGGTCATGTGCTCAGGCTTTGTATCGGCTTCATCCCTATGAGAGCACTTAACCTACCACCTTGTGTTTGTACACAGTAATAAATATTTAATAGCTAATAAATAATGATCAGTAATAATGATGTTACAGCTCAGCACCATTCACTTGTACTAGGCACAGCCCATGGACGTAAGTGGCCCATCTAATCTCTGTATAATTAAACGTTATACAGAGATAAGGGATCCCGCCTCCTTCACTGAGTGGCTAAGCGGACCGGAGACGAGATGGAACAATTTGATTTTAAAAGAGTTAAAGGGTAATTGAGGATTTAAAAAAAAAAAAGAGCTACCCGTATTTTCTGGCATGTAAGACGACTGGGTGTATAAGATTACCCCCAACTTTTCCAGTTAAAATATAGAGTTTGGGATATCCCCCCCTCTATAAGATTACCCCTCTTCCAACACACAGCAAATAAGATTTAATAAAAAAACATCAGACAGCGAGATCTGAGAGGCAGAGAAGGAGGGACAGTAATACCTTAGGATACAAGGGCGGCCCAGATGAGTGAAAGAGGTGTGTTTTTCTGGGCACAGCGCCACTTTACTGTATCTTTTTTCCATATGCTGGACGCCTTCAGATTGCTCTGCCATTCTTACAGTCACTGCATACGGTAGGGATGTGACCGTTTTTGTGCCCCCACCATCACCATATGCAGCGAACGCAGAATCTCCAATCTTCAGCACCCGCCCTATAAGATGACACCTGGCATATAAGATGACCCCTGAATTTTGAGAAGATTTTCCTGGGTTAAATACTCAGGAAAATAGTGTACTTTATTTCAAAAACAGCACCACTCCTGGTTGTGTGTGGTATTACAATTCCACTCCCTTGACTTCAACAGAACTGAACTACCAATCCATACCTAAACAGAGGAGAAGACCAGTGCTGTTTCTGAAAGAAATAATTTATCATGATTTTTGCCTGATTTACGCTTGATCCAAATCATGATCCAAATTTACACCTTCTGGAAGCAGGTGTAGATTTGGTGCGCTGGGCGGAGGTTCGGGTGCCCAGCTGGCCGGGGGAAAAGGGGGCAGGTCCTAATTAAAGACTGGCATACGAGTTTGATAATCTTGATAAATCCGCCCCCCCCAGTACTAAACAGATTTTTTTTCATAACAGGTAAAAAAAAATCTTGAGCCAACTATTAGACCATTTTCCCACTACAGGAATGTGCCGTCCTTTATCTGAGAAAGGCGTCCGTCTATTGATAATTGATTGATTCCCACTATGATTCCACAGCTTTCCATGCCCACCTTCCCCTTTCACACATGTCATGTCTCGTTCCCGGTAAGCCACGGCCGTTGTCAAGCAAGGCACATGTTACTGTTCTTGGCCCCCACACCACAGTAAATGTATCACAATTTCGGCCATTGTGTGATTGATGAATTCTGACTAGTCATGTGGTCTTAAGAGGATAGGAGCTCATATTTCATTAAAAGAAATCTGCTGGTAAGAAAACCAATGACGCTACTATATAGCTGATTAAGATTACCAATGGGGCAGAAGATAAAAATGTTTCCCAAAGTGCTTCTTTAAGGTAACTTTACAGTTTACTAAGCGCAGAGCCAGTGATTTCATCTTCTATACGGCCGCTTTGGACTTGTTAGCCCTAATCAATGCAAGGTATGAAAATCATGGCTCTGTGGGGTAAAGTTTAGCGAGCAGCCAGACAGAACACACTCTGAGGCGATGGTGTGCGGAAAGTAAAAGAACCAAATGTTTGTGCACTGAAGACGCTGAGGTGCAGCACGGCCTTCCGGAAATAAAAGTATGTATTAAACAGTAAAATGACTGTCTTTATGTGGACGCAGGTTTCACAAAAACAAGAAAATACATGCCTGCCTTCTGATGCTATACAATTTCCAGGTCTGACCATAAGTGCAAATTAATTTCTAACTACATCTTTAGGTTATGTTCCCACAATGTAAAAATAAGGACAAATAACGTCCGTTATAGCCTTATAGCGGTGGAACATAGATCTCCAACTCCCCAGCACAGACATGATAAAATTCTAGCTGTCTGCATGTACTACCAGCACGAGTATAGTGATTTGCTGTTCACTATTATTGTCCAGGCGTAGATTTACAACATGCAAAATGATTGAACCTACTAATATATTCTATTGTTTGGGTCAAAGCCAGGAACAGACACAAAGCCAGAACAGGTCATAAAGGAAAGACTGAGATTTCTCCTCAAACCCATTCCTGACCTTAGCTTAAAGGGGTACTCCAGCGAAAATCTTTTTCTTTCAAATCAAAGAAAGTTATATAGATTTGTAATTTACTTTTACTTAAAGTCTAACTATAATTTAAGTAGCCAAAAAATGAAATTCCTCAAAAAGCCCACGTGTTACCCTTTAAAAAGAGTCCTAAACTGTGTTGCATGTGCTCACTGAGATGAATTTTTCTTCTGGCTGCATGAAAGTGGGCGTGGCCTATCCCTCATCTCCTTGACTGGGTCCCTCCATTCACTGACCAGCACCTTAGCAGATGTATCACACACAGTGGGATCAGATAGAGCCCCAACATACAGTATGACACAATAAGATTAGATACAGAGCCCCAGCAGATGGTACCACACACAGTGGGATCAGATAGAGCCCCAACATACAGTATAACACCGTAAGATTAGACACAGAGCCCCAGCAGATGGTATCACACACAGTGGGATCAGATAGAGCCCCAACATACAGTATAACACCGTAAGATTAGATACAGTGCCCCAGCAGATGGTATCACACAGTAAGATTAGATACAGAGCCCCAGCAGATGGTATCACACACAGTGGGATCAGATAGAGCCCCAGCATACAGTATGACACAGTAAGATTAAAAATCTCCAGTCTTCCAGTATTTATCAGCTGCTGTACGTCCTCAAGCTGCTGTATGTCTGACACAGTGCTCTCTGCTGCCACCTCTGTCCATTACAGGAACTGTTAAGAACAGCAGCAAATGCCCATAAAAAAACCTCTTCTGATCTGGACAGTTCCTGTCACGGACAGAGGTGGCAGCAGAGAGCACTGTGTCAGACTGGAAATAACACACCACTTCTTGCAGGCCATACAGCAGCTGGAATACTAGAAGACCAGAGATTTTTAAATAGATGTAAATTACAAATCTATATAATTTTCTGAAACCAGATGATTTGAAAGAAAAAGATTTCTACCGGAGTACCCCTTTAAATAATCAGATAAATCTCTCTGTGTAAAACACACCATCAACTCTGCAGTAATTTCCAAGTCACAGTGCCCTGCTCCTGAATCCAGCGCCTCTACTTCCTTTTTAATAGCAGAGAGTTTCCCCCTTTTCTCAGTGATGACAACATGCTTGAATGGAAAGAAGCTTTTGGGCTCAGTACAATGGCTAAGCCAGTCCCTATCTTTAAAACCGCCATGATGGAGAAGGAAACTGTGTCCTCCTGCAATGTCTCCAGGTCGTCCAAAGCCAGCACCACTTCCGCAGATGAACTTATAAAGGCAGTGACAAACAATCACTGTCCGTGGCTCTGTCCTGCCTCAGTCAGTCATTGGCTGAGCAGGCTGTAACTGCCGAGGGAAGTTCTTCTGTCGTTGTGACAGCAGCTGCAATCACCACACCCCAGGAGGGGTGGAGAGGTGCACATAAAATGTTTATTATGTTTTATATAAAAGGGAGCAACATATAAAAAGTTTTTCAAGGGGTTATCCAGTTAGGTAAAATATATGTTGAATCATCGCCCCTCCTGGAAACTAACAATTCATTTCATATATGTCATTACCTTTTCTGTCTCCTTCCCCCAGTTCTGAGCATGCTGTTTTGTGCTAAAGACACAGAAATCTGTATCTGAGCTGTTCAGTCCATCTCTGCTCTCAAACGCCTCCTCCCCCCCTCCCTTCCGAGACAGATCATGTAAACAACATCCCTTGGCTGTTTATAATCTGTGTGAAGCTGGGAGGGTAAGCTGAGGTCAAGATACGTGTGACCTTACTATGATTAACACTTCCTGCTGTACAGAGAGCAGAAACAGCTGGCTAGGGAGATAAGGAGCCGTGCTCAGGCAAAGTTTTCTACCTTTCCAGCAAGAAAGCAGCTTGGTCAAAACTGAGGGAAGGAGACAAAAAAGGTAATGAAATGTATGGAATGCATTGTTAGTCACAAGTAAGGGGGATGATTCAACATACATTTTAGCTAACCGGTAAACTGGTAAACTTCAAGTGCCAGAGTATCCCCTTATTATCATGGTCCACTGCAAGTGTTGATTTTCATCCTTCTTTTGGTGCTAGCTCTGCACCTATAGAAATTACTATTGTCCTATTGTATACGCCAAATGCTTCATAGACATTGTGTTAGTAAGTGATAATGTCCCCACGTCAGAAAGGAATAGGCCTAACGTCAAACACGCAATCAGCACAATAAATTGTCAGCATTATGTGAAGCTTAATGCAATCAGTGAAGCATTTGTGTTTAATAATAAACTGTAAGTGCGTTTGACAAGTTAACAATGGACCCGGCGTTTCCTTCGCCAACAATACAAAATAATGAACAGGTTTTTGCAACTTGGTAAATACTGGGAAAGGCAAAAAATCTTTTATGTATATCTCATGGTGTATTTACCAATGAACATGTATTGTGGAAATATAAAATTATAAAAATATAACATTGTTACCTTTGGCATCTCATTCTCATACAGTATACCCTTTTGGGGACTTCAGAGTTAATAATTATTATTAACATTAACATTTAACCATTTGATTGCCTAGTCTATAACTATGGTATGATCAAAAGGAGATCCCTGCTCTGACTAGGTCATGGATTTTCTCAGTAACCGGATCAGACACTGGAGAAACGTTCCACAGTCAGCACCGGGAAACTAGAAAGGATTCCAGGGCTGTCTGGTGAGTCTGCTGCTCATAGTTAGCAGAAGCCTGTATCAATGTGACACAGAGTATGATGTATTAGCATTAGCATACAGGAGTATGCGGATACGTTCTTAGTGTAAAATAAAGTTATTGAAATTTAATCCATTATTGGGATGAAGACAAAAATGTGTTGTTGTTTTTTTTAAGTTAAAAACAAAATTAATTATTAATATAAAATATATATATTAAAATTTTAAAGATAAAAAGCCTACACATATTGGGTATCTGCATTTATTACAGATTGGAAACACCAGTTCTTTCTCACTTCCCCCTTGTCAACATAGTTGTGTTCCATATTCCTTTATTTTCATACTATACAAGATTAAGTCCTACTTAAAGTTAAAGGGGTACTTTAAAAAAAAAGTTTTAAAACCAAATGGTGCCAGATATTAAAAGCATTTGTAAATTACTTCTATAAAAAAAGAAAACTCAAGTCTTCCAGTACTTATCAGCTGCTGTATGTCCTGTAGGAAGTGGAGTTTTCTTTCCAGTCTAACACAACAACTCTCTGCTGCCGCCTCTGTCCATGTCAGGAAGTGCCCAGAGCAGCAGCAAATCCCCATATAAAACCATAGAGCGATATCAATGAAAGCATATACTAAGCGTCGTAAACTGTGAGGCGAAGTGGTGCTAGAGCCCGGAGACCTATAGGCTTCACCTCTTTGATCCTATTTACATAAAAATTATGATTTTTTTTATAAAAAATAAAACACAGACACAGGAAACAAAGGTATATTCTGAATGCTTTCTATAATATCTATCCAGCACTTCCACCAGCTTGGTAAGTAGTCAGGGGGTCACAGATTCACTTTACCTAGGACTTCATCTTTTTTTGTACAGTAACATGGAACACAACTATGTTGGCATTGCATGGGGAAAGTGAGAAAGAGTTGGTGTTTTCCATCTGTAATACATTTTCTTGAGGTGGATCACCTTACTGAGGGACAGGTTACATGCTGCCCATAGAGGAGAAGCATGATGAAGCTTCTTGGTGTGTAGTGGGCATGTAACTCAATAACTGATAATTAGAAATGGGCTACAGAGGGGTAAACTGTTTAAAAATACCATATACACATTAGAAAATGGCCTTAAATAGGAAAACATTGAACCTTGAGTGCTATAAGGATATGATATAAAATTAACCACACAGAATTTTGCATCTGTTTAGGTTAAAAAAAATTAATGATGAATAACTGCTGATTTCTTTTGTAGGTATAGTATTAATAAAAATCATATGAAATGCCAAAATACCACCGGCCACCACGGTATTCGTAATCTTCCTGTAGGGTAACATCTGACATTTTATAATCCCCTATGTTCCTGCGGGGTAATGATCATATAGCTCACACGTCTTGTAGGAACTGTTCTGCTAATAACATTATATTAGGGAATTGCAAGTTATACAGTTTCTTAGTATAATCATTAGACTGGCTCCATAGTAGAGTTTAACCTTAAGGGAAATTAAATTAATAACCACTGACAAAGAGCCGCTTCAAGGATACATTGCTAGAACACCTAGCGGAGTATAATATTCCGCAGTGCCATCCATCCTAAACAAGGTTCAATTTACGAGCAATTCTTACCTATTACTTATAGAATGTGTAATATTGTTAACTGAATGAGAATGGAAATTGTTCTAGTCTAGCAATCCATCTAATGGGCTCGAACCCATTCACTGAAACAGGCATTAACATACCTTACATGTTAATTATTTTCTTTTTTAACTGACAAGTAGATTTCTTCTTTGCTTAGTAAGAGAAAGTTAATTCACCCGTAAAGGAATTAGAAGCGGCTGGGTGTTAATCACATCCATAATTTATCTTACAGATTTTACTCCGTTTTGAAGAAAAAAAAATGTTGGAGTTTTTCAGACTTTGTCTATGCTATCACCTCTCCCTTCTCCATGTTGGAGTACAGTAGACTGCGTCGACACCTAGAGGCCGTTCTCTAATGCCAAGAAAATGTTTCAACTTTCAGTCTTGAGATTATTAGAAACATCTTCAGCTGTATTACATCTCATAATAAGGTGGAAAACGTTCTGCCTGATTGCTGGAAATTTCTATATTAATTCCAGTAACCTTGGATATTGAGTTTCCAAAGAAAGGTGTCTAAGGCTATGTTCACACACTGTCTTATTTTAATTAAAATAACGGCTGTTATTTACATAGTTTTTTTTTGGCGTCCTTTTTCCACCTTTACGACTAAATTCAATAGCCACACCTAAAAAGGCACTGAAAGCAGCCGCCATTTAACCTAAACTTATATAATCTACCAGTGGCCGTTGTTGCATTGCAGTTTCTCTTGCACTTCTTCCTCTTCACAGGTAGCAGCAAGGAGGGGGGTTATACAAAACAGATGAGATGCCATGCCTTGTAGCGCCCCAGTCACTGAATGGCTAAGCGTGCAATTGTTCAGCCGGGCCGTGACGTTGCTACTGCAGGTGCTGGGTACATGACTTACCCGGTTTCCTGCAGAAGATGACGTCCAGGGGTGGCGCTGCGAGGCACGGAGAACTTGTCTGTTATTTTCACAGCCATCCTCGTGTGCCTGCAGATGTCAAAGTTGGTGGGACTTCTCCTTTAAAAATATTTCACAAAGTTTACAGAGTATACAGTCTTTATTCTATTCATTATCAGACCACTATTATACACAAAGCAGAAGTGTCATACTGGGGTACCTGGGGCCCACCAGAGGAAATGATCTTTGGGGCCCACCGATGAACAACCAGTAAGAAACAACAGGCTGACCTCCGCTCTGCTCGGAATCCCGCCAGCCTCACTGACTCAATGTGATGTCTCGCACGCCTCTGCTCTTCGCTTAAAGAATTGACGTGTCAGTTCTTTGCGCGGAGGCGCATGAAACATCACATTAAGTCAGTTAAGGCTGACGGGATTCCAAGTGAAGTCCGCGGCGCGGATTCCTATCTATAGATAGATACAGGAGATAGATACAGTGGTGTAGCTACCATAGAGGCAGGGAAGGCGGTTGCTATGGGGCCCGTGGAGGGAGCCCAGGGAAGATAAGAGCCTCCTGTGTCCTTTTGCTTAACCCTTTATTTACTGCAGTGTGTAAGTGACCCAGTGTTCTCTTACATGCTGCAAAGCAAAAAAAAAGGGTTAATACTGAAGAGAATTAGCTCTCTGCCTGACTACTCTGATATACTCTGACCTCTGTTCTCTGAGCTCCTGCAGAGGTCACGGGTTATCAGTGCAGGAGTAGTGAAGGAGAGAGCTAATTGTCTTCTGTATTAACCCTTTTTTGTGTTGCAGCATTTGTTATTGGCCACATCACCGAGTATGTGTATATGTGTGTGTATATATATATATATATATATATATATATATCCCCATGAATCCTAGCTACGCCCCTGGATAGATAGATAGATAGATAGATAGGAGATAGATAGATAAAAGAGAGAGAGAACAAAAGAGGAGATATTAATACATACAGACATTCATTGAGTGACTCACAGGTGACGTCTTCTTTGATCTGAGGCATCACTTTCCTTTTTCTCTCCATCCGGCCCAGGCCTTCATGATGATTTCTTGCTGCTACGTTTCAGCTCTTCTGAACCTTCCAGACAAACATCTTAGGCTCTGCACTTTTACAACTTCCACTTTTTTGTGTCATGTGCAGTAAAGTCAGTAGCTATGTGGGTTGCCCCCTGTATATAGGATGCCCTGCTGTGTCCTCCATATAGTAATAATGTCTCCTGCTGTACCCTCCATATAGTAATAATGCCCCTGCTGTCGCCCCATATAGTTATAATGCCCCCAGTGTGCCCTCCATATAGTAATGTCTCCACACACTATCCCCCCTGCAGCCCCCTCTCCACACACTATCCCCCCTGCAGCCCCCTCTCCACACACTATCCCCCCTGCAGCCCCCTCTCCACACACTATCCCCCCTGCAGCCCCCCTCCACACACGATCTCCCTGCAGCCCCCCTCCACACACACACACACAAGCGGTAGTGAAGGCAGCCTCACCTACTGCCCGTCTGATATATTCATGTGTTCTTCCAATGCAATCAGCGCAGGGCGGGAGAGTGGAGCCGCTGCAGCCGGCCGTGGTGCACGCAGCCAATCAACGCGTGCGCGGCGGCCGCCCTCAGCGGCTCCACGCTCCCGCTCTGGGCTGATTGCATTGGAGGAGCACGTGCGGGTGGGCAGTAGATGAGGTGGAGGGGCGGCCGGGGCAAGTCTCGGGCGCTCACATGAGCGTGGTCGCAGCGGGCCGGGTGACGGTCTGGGTGTGGGGGCGCGTGGTGCGCTCTCCAACCCAGGCTGTGTGAGGACCCAGGGGTGCCACCAGTGCCCCCTAACTGTCGGCGCCCGGTGCAAGAAACGGCCCTGTCTTAACCTGTACTGTCCCCAGCACTCGCAGGGTTAAGGGCCCTCTCCCAGGGCAAGTAACAACAGCGCCATACAGCAGAGAGGTAAAGATCAGATAGAGACCGCGGGGGCGGGGGGGCTCCATCCTGCGGGTGCTGGTTTACAATACAGGGGAAGAGAGCAATGGACTGAAGCATCAGGTCCTGTGTGAGAGGGGGCCAGGGGAGGGTATACACTGCATGTGCTGCAATCTCTGCAGCCGGGGACCCTGGCACTTACTGTCATCTGACTGGGCGAGAGTCCAACTTATGACTTAAGGGCCCAGTCAGATGACAGCATGCCCCTGCGGTTGTGTGAGTGGCTGCACACTGACTCCTGCTACCGGCCTGTGTGTGCAATTCAGTGTGTGTGCCTGTGTCTGCAGGTGCTGGGCTGGGGGCCCATTGGAGGATCCTCTGGTCCTCCGGTGGCGCAGTCCGACACTGGCGGGGGGTATGGGCAACTAAAGTATAAGGTATATTATAGGTTTATGGTCTTACAGGAGCTGTTTATTTTTTTTATTCAGCCCAAGAAAGACACAGAGGACGGCACTGCTGACTCCTTTAAGTGCTGTTCAGACCATGCCGATATAACCTGCGGTATGCACCTCTCGTGTTGCTCAATCCATGAAAAAAACAGTCATGTACGTAAATCCAAAAACAGAGTAACGGATGGCACTCACCAGGTGATGTCAAAGTGAAATCTCGGCTTTATTGAAGCATGTGAGGAGCGGGGGAGGCTGGAGTCGGGTGACCGCAGTTTCACGGCAAGAGCCACTTTGTCAAACCCACACGTGACTCACCGCGTCACTCCTTAAATACACAAAACTTTATACACAGTGAACAAGTAAGAAGTAACAAAGCACACAATGTTTTAAATTAAATTAATGTCATTGCGGGTGTTTAATCCCACATTACCCAGCGCATTATATTTTATAATAAACTCTGTTTCTTTGCGTAGCAGCGCATTCTGTCTGTCTGTCCCATCTCGGGGTTGCGGTACCGTAGCTAGTCCTACAAAACTTAGGTGTGCACTGTCACTCTGATGTGTCTCTATCATATGTTTTATCATACGTGGGCTGCCCTTTCCAGTACGGATAGACCGCACATGCTCAGAGAAGCGCTTCCACATAGGTCTAATAGTCTTTCCGATATAGTATCTATCACAGGAGCATACTAGTGCATACACCACATAACGGCTCTTACATGTGATAAAATTAGTGACACTATGGATCTGACCTCCCAGATTTATTTGTTTAACATTTTTCAGAGCTGCGCAATAATTACACTGTCCACATCTATAATTACCTCTAGATTCACGTGAACCCAGCCAAGTATGATTAGTCTTAGGATGTGGCTCTATCTTACCTCGTACTAGCATATCCCTAAGGTTTGTGTATCTAAGGAGTGACGCGGTGAGCCACGTGTGGGTTTGACAAAGTAGCTCTTGCCTGAAACTGCGGTCGCCCGACTCCAGCGTCCCCCGCTCCTCACATGCTTCAATAAAGCCGAGATTTCACTTTGACATCACCTGGTGAGTGCCATCCATTACTCTGTTTTTGGATTTTTTTATTCAGTGTGTGTGCCTGTGTCTGCAGGTGCTGGGCTGGGGGCCCGTCAGAGGATCCTCTGGTCCTTCAGTGGCGCAGTCCGACACTGGCGGGGGGTATGGGCAGCTAAAGTATAAGGTATATTATAGGTTTATGGTCTTACAGGAGCTGTTTATTTTTTTCCTTTAACGAATAAAACTAGATATCAACTACAACTCCTCCTCTAATCAGGTCTGGCCAGAGCAGAAAGATGGCATCAGTGCTGATCAGGCTTCCTGCATCAAAGCAGAGACGCTGGCTGGCCAGGTGACTGTTCCCTACCTCCAGCCAGTCTGAGTGAATAATGAAAGCAGTGCTGGAGGGACTGGGACCCTAGAGATGCTGTGGGCCCCGGCCTGGGAAGGGATGGGAGGGGATGGGATGGGGAGAGGTTTAGATGAAGCATCTTATACGCCTCCATGCTTCTCTTAATCTGCCACGAATGGTGGAGAACATGCGATGTCTGGGTCTCCTCCTTACTTCCTCCATGTTGGTCTCCATCGTATGTTGTGGCTCTTCCTCCTCCTCCTCTTCACTCATGCTGATTTCCTCCTCCAACTCCAAATCAGCTGTGTCCTCTTGGTCGGGAAGCCTGGTGTTAAGGATGTTTCCCGCCATCCGGAACATCTGGGCGCTGGGTAATAGGAGGGCGTCCATCGTCTCCTCCATAGACGAGTCCTCTTCTGCACCCATGTACTTGGCCAGGTTTTGCAGGGTTATCTGCATATCAAGCAGCAGCTCGCTGGTCTTCTGTGGGCCAGGCATTGCAATAAATGGCAGCTGCAGCTTCATTCTGGCCACTCTACTATGGTAGAATTCTGCCATGTCTGGCAGACAAGTCAAAACGCAAGTAAAATACTGTACTGCAAAAATGCAAGTAAGTCGCACTGGACCTATCCTACTAGAGGGGGATCCAGCAATGACTGTCAAGGAGTCAACATCAACGGGTCTAGATTCTACAGCTAATATGCCACAGATATGTCATTATGACATCATACCCATGTTACACATAAGGAATAACACAGTATATTCCTATTGTTAAACCACATTACAATAACCAGTCCTATTGTTTTCCTCTATATATCCTATAGTTTATATATTTACATGTGTATATGATCACTAATGTGTAGGTTATATAAGGACGTCTTATTGAGTGGCTTTTCTAGAATTTATAAGGTTAAAAAGATCCTAAGCAAATAAAAATGACAGTTTTTTTTAATCTATACATTTTCCTTTCCTGCCCAGTAGCTCCTTGGTTATGTGTCCCTGGTAAAGCTGGGTGACAACCAATATTTCTAGTTTTACATGGTTGTCGCATTTGTGGCAAAGGTATATTGCTGCCTTCTTGCAGCAACAATGGCACACTGCCATTGGCCATTAAGTACCTAACAGGTAAAGATTAGATGAATGTTTCCCAACCTTTTCAAGCCAAGTACCCCATAAGGATGGGATCAATTATAAACATTGCCTTAAAGGGAACCAATCACACAAAAGTTGGCTACAAAGCTAAGGAAACGTGCTGGTAGATCAGCCAGCACGCTTCCTAACCATCCCCCTGTCCCCTCTGTCCCATGAACATAGAGCCCGCAAAGTTAGTTTATTAGTCTCCCGGGCTCTATGCAAATTACCATCGAAGTAGTCACGGTGGGCGGGTGGCTTCTTCAAGTAGTCACGGTGGGCGGGTGTCTTCTTCAAGTAGTCACTGTCCTGGGCCGGCTCCGGCGCTGTTATCACGCCCCTCTGGGCATGTGTAGAAAGCGCCGCATGGTGACGTCATTAGGGGGGGCTGGCATTGCACGTCGGCCTGGCCGATGCCTTTACTAAGCTGCGCATGCGCAGTGCAGCCGGAGAAGACGCTGTGGTACTGCGCCTGCGCGGTGTAGTACAGCAGCGGCTTCACCCACAGTACTGTGCATGCGCAGCTTAGTAAAGACGTCGGCCAGGCTGACGTGCAATGCCGCCCCACCCCCCCTAATGACGTCACCATGCGGCACTTTCTACACACGCCCAGAGGGGCGTGATAACAGCGCCGGAGCCCGCCCACCGTGACTACTTGAAGAAGCCACCCGCCCACCGTGACTACTTAGATGGTAATTTGCATAGAGCCCAGGAGACTAATAAACTAACTTTGCGGGCTCTATGTTCATGGGACGGAGGGGACAGGGGGATGGTTAGGAAGCGTGCTGGCTGATCTTCCAGCACGTTTCCTTAGCTTTATAGCCAATTTTTGTGTGATTGGTTCCCTTTAATAAGATCACACTGCCGCCATAGGCTCTGTATAAAGTTTCTATCAGCAAGTGATTCCCAGATCCGATCCCCATAACAATGTATTATTGGAGGATAAGGAATAAGGATAAGGAACTTATCAGATGATCGCTATCTGTAAATATGTTTAAAAATCATCGGCTGCTGATCCTGATCACAGCAAGGGCTGCATGAACAATTCTGCAGACCCCAAAATACATTCATATCTCATATGAATTAAATGTTTTCTCGGGTATCTGGGACATGTGTCCTGGATTCTCTGTAGGGCCCTACAGCAAAGTCATCAGGGCACACTGGAGGAGTTTCTGGTTGGCCCCAATGTCTGCTGTACTGCAGTCTGAGCGGGTCCCAGTGTGGAACTGATGCTGACGACACTCAAGCAACCAGTGAGCGACATGCTTACCCTGTCCCATCCTGGACTGATCTGTATCTGTGACCACTACAGCTCCCAGCATACCCTGAGAGCTGCAGACTGTCAGTAAATGCTGGGAGTTGTAGTGTTTGCAGCTGTTGTAGTTGGAGGGCCCTAGGTGTGTTGTACACTGAATGCATTGCGGAAGATCAGAACACATAAGAGGGAATTTATCATTTATGCCTCTGGCATAAACCAGTAAAAAAAGTGTAGGTCCCGCCAGATTTACTGAGAGGTATGCACCTCTTACTAAATCCAAAAGTATGCATAGGGACAGGCTTTATTTAGGACTGGTATACAGGTACGATCAGTGTCGGACTGGGGTACCTTGGGCCCACCAGGGAAATTGATTTTCTTGGCCCACCCTACATACACAGACATAATTAGCGCCAAAGCTTTCACATTACTAAAGCGACTTTGCATAGAGCTGCGTATGTGACTAGCAACGCTAGTGCAGTGCCAGTCACATACAGTTCTTACTGGTTTATGCAGTTGTGGTAAAACTGCACCATTTATGTAGAAACTTCAATGAAATTCCAACAATATTGCTGCAAAAACACATAAAAAATGTCACGTGTGAACACAGTCTTAGAAACATAGAAGATGAAGTAGAAAATGATCTAGTCTGCTTTTCTATTACAATCTCCAGCAAAGTGTATATTGCATTTTGTTATTTTTAAAGTTTCTAAAATCCTTTGATGATCTCTGTCTAGTGTGTATATAAGTCTGTGATTTTTTCAGTTTTGTATAACATCATGTCTGACGAAGGGAGCTAGACTCTCGACAACACCATATTGGCCACCATGGATGTGGAATCCTTGTACACTAACATCCCCCACAAGGATGGAATTGCAGCATGTCGAAAACACCTGGAGAAACAAGACCTCCCAATAAAACCAATCACACAACTCATTCAATTCCTGCTAACCCATAACTATTTTGCCTTTGGAGATGACCTATACTTCCAGTGAATGGGCACATCAATGGGCTCAAGATGTGCACCACAGTATGCAAATCTTTTTATGGCAGAACTGGAAGGAGCATACCTATCCACATGCACCATCAAACCTATGACTTACCTTCGATACATTGACGATATCCTGATTATCTGGACTGCAGGTGAGGAGGCCTTGCTTAAATTTCATGAAGACTTCAACAACTTTCACCCCACCATAAACCTCAAACAAACATACAAAACAATCTATTATATACAGCCAGGCTATTCGGTACAACCGTATCTGCTCAGAAAAAGCAGACCTGGACCAACACCTCCTTATCTTAGGACTGAATTCCTCCAATTGGGCTACAAACCAAACATGACGGACAAGCAGATCAGCCAAGCAGCCATCAACAGGGACACTCTCCTCACATACAAGGAGCCCCTAGTTGTCACCTACAATCCACAGCAGGAGATCCTACAAAAGATTTCTAGGGAACTCCAATCTGTGCTACACAAGGACAGCAGACTAAAAGAAATTTTCCCAGTCCCCCCACTGCTTTCATTTCGGCAACCACCAAACCTGCGACAAATCATTGTCCACAGTGCTCTGAAGGCCCCAACAGATAATGGCACCTCACCCTGCCTACAAAACCGGTGCAAAACCTGCACACATATCCATATCTCTGACAGTGTAACAGTCCCACAGTCACAAGAGGTACACAGAATCCAGGGACTTGCAGATCTTCCATTGTAGTGTATCTGATCATGCGTGTGCGATGCCCCACTACAGGCCTCTATGTGGGGGAAACAAGGCAGAGACTTGGTCAACGTAATTCACACCGCTTTACTATTAACAACGGTCGTACAGCTCTCCCCATGGCTGCACATTTCTCCGGAGAGGGACACACAGTAGAAGACCTGCGGGTTACGGTCCTAATGGGAAATTTTAAGACACAAAGAGAAAGAAGGGAATGGGAATATAAACTAATGCTCAAATTTAAAACTTTACAACATGGTCTCAATATCCATGCCAGCTTCATGTCGGCCTATGTGTGACCTGTTCTGGCTATGAAGACCATTAATTGCTATCAGGCCATTAATCTGACAACAATCAGATAGCAACAAGAGCTTACCATCCTCTTGTCACGCCTCACAAGCTTTATTGACCGGTTGTAAATAGCAGACCCTGTGTAGATTGCATTTTGTTGTTTTTAAAGTTTCTAAAATCCTTTGATGAGATCTGTCTAGTGTGTATATAAGTCTGTGATTTTTTTCAGTTTTGTATAACATCATGTCTGACCAAGGGAGCTAGACTCTCCAAAGCTTACAATCATATATACTCAGTTAGCCTCCAAAAGGTATCGCCTGATTTCTTCTCTATTCTAATAATCTCCAGCAGAGGAGACCCATTTTTAAAAAATCTGATTATAGAAGTTACAGATCAGTATATTACTTCTTATTAAAAATCTTCAGTCTTCCAGTACTTATCAGCTGCTGTATGTCTTGCAGGAAGTGGTGTATTCTCTCCTGTCTGACACTCTCTGCTGCCACCTCTGTCCATGTCAGGAACTGTCCAGAGCAGCAGCAAATCCCCATAGAAAACATTTCCTGGACAGTTCCTGACATGGACAGAGGTGGCAGCAGAGAGCACTGTGTCAGCCTGGAGGGAATACACCACTTCCTGCAGACCATACAGCAGCTGGTAAGTATTGGAAGACTGGAGATTTTTAATTAGAAGTAATATACAAATATGAATAACTTCCTTACACCAGTTAATTTGAAAAAAAAAAAAATTTCACCAGAGTACCCCTTTAATGTCAATACAAAATGTCAGACAGACATGATTAAAAGTTTAATTGGTCTCAGGGCTGAGACACCCAACACGCAAGTCTAATGGTGCGTTTAGACAGAAAGATTATCTGACAAATTATCTGCCAAAGATTTGAAGCCAAAGCCAGAAACAGACTATAAACAGAGATCAGGTCATAAAGGAAAGACTGAGATTTCTCCTCTTTTCAAATCCATTCCTGGCTTTGACAGATTATCTGCCAAAGATTTGAAGCCAGATAATTTTTCTGTGTAAATGTACCCTAAGGAGCCTGGTTGCAATCTGGGCCATATAATAACATGTACTATATCTTATGGGTTCTGCTGATTACAGGAAACGAGCTTCATATAATATAGTGGAGACTGTGACCTGTAATCAGCCGGACTGCGCACAAGGTCTGGGAGTGATGCTTCACCTGGCTGTTACTATCAGAGAGACCCCGACCAAGCTAAACCTCTCATATGTCAAAAGTTCATTCAAATAACAGTTAACACTTTAAAGACTGCAAATATTCACAATCAATGGCTGAGCAGGTTGTCAGTGAGTCAGGACCAGGAGAAGCAGATGGGAGTGCACCAGAGGAAAGGGAGCGGTAAGCATGGTGTCTAAAGGCCCTATTCCACCAATAGATCTGACGACAGATTATCTACCAAGATTTGAAGCCAAACCAAGGAACAGACTATAATCGGAGAACAGGTCATAAAGGAAAGACTGAGATTTCTCCTCTTTTCAAATCCACTCCTGCGTTTGGCTTCAAATCTTTGGCAGATAATCTGTCGTCAGATCTGTTGCTGTAATAGGGCCTTTAGGCTATTGTTCCCCCACTGTATTTTTTCTCAGTATTTTGCAACCAAAACCAGGAATGGATTTAAAGCACGGAAAGGCTATGTTCACACTGTTGAAATTTAGTAGATGGCCGTAATTTTTTGACAAATAGTGGCCATTATTTCATTACTACTGATGTTTTAAAATAACACCAATTATTAACTATTAAATGGCGGCCATCCACTAAATTTCAACAGTGTGAACATAGCCTCTGTGTTTTCAATCCATTCCTGGTTTTGGTTGCAAAATACTGAGTAAAAATACAGTGTGTGAACCTAGCCTTAGGCTGGGTTCACACCACATATAACACCAGCCGTTTTGTGACGCAGCCAGGTCACAGAATGGCCAGTGTTACTGGAGATCATCCCGGCTGGTACTGCACCAGTGACATGTCAGTTTTTCATGCGACCGGAGCGTATAATATGTGTATATCCTCAGGCCGGGATTCCATTCATTTCAATACAACGTATGTTTTGCATAAATCACGGTCGTTGTTGCAAATTGCAACAACAGCTGTGATTTATGCAAAACATACGTTGTGTGAACATGGCTTTAAAGTGTAGTCTTTAATTCAGCAGCAAAGACAGCCCCAAAGTAGTAAAAAATCTTGTGACTTTAGTAACTCCCTCTTGTGCAACGTTTTGGCTTTACTCTAGGCTTTTTCAGGGCTAAAACCGAAACATTGGGCTAGAGCAGGGATGGGGAACCCTCGGCCCTCCAGCTGTAGCAAAACTACAATTCCCATCATGCCTGGACGGCCAAAGCTGGACAGCCATGTCCAGCAGGGCCGGCTCCAGCTTTTTGTGGGCCCTTGGGCAACAGAGCCTCGGCGGGCCCCTTTGAGGAGCAAATCATGGAGAGACAGGCGAGGAAAGATTTGCAGCAGAAGAAACATGCGGCTGCTGCATATCTTTCTCCCTCTGTATCTCCTGATCTCTGCAGTAGTCAGGACTCTGGAGGAATCAGACCCAGTCACAGGATTATATATATATATATCATGCTGGTGCTGCTAGTTCTCTAGTATACAGCTCCTTCTGTGTGTGTTTGTGTGTGTGTGTGTGTATATACATACACACACACAGAGCAGGAGCTGTATACTAGAGAACTAGCAGCACCAGCATTATATATATATATATATATATATATATATATATATATATATATTTATAATATGAACATGGTGAGACCTCTAGTTCTCCTATATTCAGGCCCTGCAGTGATATACAGTGTGTGTATATATATATATATATATATATACACACACACACACACTGTATATCACTGCAGGGCCTGAATATAGGAGAACTAGAGGTCTCACCATGTTCATATGATAGATAGGAGATAGGGAAATAGATAGATAGATAGATACAGATATCTAGTTGTTTTCTGTATAGAGGTCCTGCTGTAATATATATATATATATATATATATATATATATATATATATATCCTGCTGTAATATATATAGATATATTACAGCAGGACCTCTATACACAAAACAAGTAGAAGAACCAGCACATACAGGACACTTAGTTTGCAGAGCCTACCTGCTGCCCTCAGGTCATGTGTCCGATCACATGACCCGTGACATCATCAAAGGTCCTTCAGACTCAAAGGTCCTCTTTCCTACTCGGCTGTAGGGAAGATTTGTGATGGAAGACAGGTGCTCGGGGGCCCCAGTATGGATCGGCGGGCCCCTAACTGTCACATGCGGCCTCTAGGGGCCCAGTCCTCTTTGTTACTACACTTTTTTTTCTTTTTTACTAACAAAAAAAATGTAGTAACAAACGGGAGTGGGCCCCTAGAGGAGCTGGGGGCCCCGGCATTTGCCCTACTTAGCCGGGTGCTGACGCCGGCCCTGATGTCCAGGCATGATGGGAATTGTAGTTTTGCAACAGTTAGAGGACCGAAGGTTACCCTATCCCTGCGCTAGAGGGTGTGAATAAAGTCACAAGATTTTTTACTACTTTAGTGCTGCCTCTGCTGCTGCTCCGGAGGGGGTGCAGTCTGGTGAGGGCGGCATTATACTACTTGTGTCTGCTGCTGCTGCTTCTATCCTTATTTTTTGAGTCAGTACAATGGTTGAGAAGAGGTTTGCACTATGGAGGCGCAGTTGTGCAGGAGATCCGTGAGGCTTAGGCGCTGATCATCTAATTCAGGATTCTCACATCAATTGATTAAAGTCTTACTGTTGTATCAACTACAACTCCTATCATCTTTTATGTGAGAATCCTCAATCAGCTGATCAGAGCCTAAGGGTGGTATTACACGGGCCGAGCAGGGCTCGATAATACCTGTAAACGAGCGCCGATCTGCTAGATCGTTTCCCCGTTTACTGGGCCTATTACACGGCCCGATAATCGTTTGACAAGAGCTGCAAGGACATCGTTACCGATGTCCTTTCAGCCCTTGCTAAACTGGCATACATTACCCATCCACGTTCCAGGGCTGCTTCTGCCGTCCAATTCTCCCGGGGTCCCGCGCGCGCTCTAGCTTCACAGCGGCCTGTCAGCGGGTAGGCCGCTCAGCCAATCACAGGCCGGGACCGCCGCGGCCTGTGATTGGCTGAGCGGCCTATCCGCTGACAGGCCGCTGTGAAGCTAGAGCGCACGGGACCCCGGGAGAAGCGGACGGCAGGAGCAGCCCTGGAACCTGGATGGGTAATGTATATCGTTAGTCGGCGGCCATGCACCGCTATTACACGTAGCGGTGCGGGGTCGGCGCCCGACAAAAAGAGGGTCTAACCTATATCAACGATCAGCCGATGAGCCGTTGCATTTATTACACAGAGCGATAATTGGCCGAATCGGGCCAATTCGGCCGATTATCGTTCCGTGTAATAGTACCCTAAGCCTCACGGATCTCCTGCACAACTGGGAGCTCCAGAGTGTGAAATTCTTCTCATCACATACATACTGTATACATACAGTATATATACAAATAGACATATTACAGAGATACACAAACATGCAGACACAACACACCTTACATATATACAGACATCTAATCATACTAACACACAAACAGACTCATGACAGACACACAAACATAGATACACAGATACAAAAGCATGCAGATTACACATATAAAACATCTATAGAACTACATTACATAATATACACTATATACATGGTAGATGCACACACGCATAGGCACATTACATAGACACTTATATAACACCCACATGCATACACACATGACATAGATGTACAGACACACACACAGATGACAAAGATAGACAAATATAAACACACACACACACACACACACACACTCACTCACTCACATGTTAAGCAGGGCAAGAAGTTCTATGGAGTCCTCTTGTCTTCATCTTCACTTCCTCTTCTCCCAGTCAGGCCCGGCAGCCTGCAGCCTCTCCCCCTTCTCCTCTGCACCGACTGCACATACAGAAACAGAGGAGAGAGTCACATGATTGCAGAGGGGAGGGGATGGAGGGGGCCCTGCTGCTGCTGCTCTCGGTATCTTCCTGGTGACAGACAGGAAGAGAGCAGCGCTGAGGCCCAGAGCTGATGTAAGGGAGTCAGCCGGGCAGGGGGAGGGGAGGGGAGGGCCCATGATTAGTTTACACAAAGAACGGGCCCTGAGGCCATTCTGAACTCACCCCAGCAGTGTGGGAGCCAGCAGGGTGCCCCTTGAGCTCCCGATACTAGGCAGCATCTAAACGGGAGGCCCCTCTCTGGCTCAGCGGCAGGGCCCAGCAAGAGGAAGGAATTGGGGTGGGGCCCACCGGGGGATCCCAAGGCTCCCTGGTGGCCCAGTCCGAGGCTGCTAAGCAGCCTGTCCCAAATCCCACCCTAAGACTGTTTTGTGTGTTCTATTCACTGTTAGGCTTCAAATGGCCTTTGAGCAGAAAGACATGTAAGAGATAGGCCATGTTCACATAAGAGACCGGCCATTCCGTGACCCGGAGCGCTCCACAGTGTGCACTGACAGAGCTTTCTGCAGCCGCTATTCAATGAATAGGTCAGTTGTTTGTGGCGCCGCTAGGGGTCCCGGCCGGAACGTATACTAATTGCCATACGCTCCGGCCGGGACCCCATAGACAGCAAGCCAACATATTCTTTCGTATTAACTACGGCCATTGTTGCAATCAGCAACAACGGCCATAGAAATATGATAAAATACGTTGTGTGAACATAGCCTAAGAGTGTAATCGCAGCTTATGGCCATGTTCACGTGGCGTAAGACACTGGCTGTTCCGTGACCTGGCCGGGTCACAGAACAGCTGGTGTCAGACAAGATCACTGCTGCTGAATTCGGATGCGGGCGCATCCGTGCGCACCCACATCCGAATTCGCTGCTGCACACAATGCAGCGTGCAGCCAGAGCCGCTCGCTCCATTGTGTGCACTGACAGTTTTTCTGCGACCGCTATTCATTGAATAGCGGCTGCAGAAAACTAACAAGTCAGTTTTTTGTGGCGCCGCAAGAGATCCCTGCCGGAGTGTATGCTATGTGTATACATTCCAGCGGGGATTCCCTTAGCCTGCAGCACAATGATGGCAAAGGATTAATCACGGCCGTGTTGCAAATTGGCAACAACAGCCGAGATTAATAATTTACTTACGTTGTGTGAACATTGCCTAAAGCCTAAAAGGTGCAGTATATAATATTTCTAGTGAGGGATCCATCTTGCCAGTAGGTAGAGCTAGGCAGGGATGCTGACTGCAAAGAGAAAAAAAAATGATATATATATTGATATATAATTGATATATATATATATATATATATATATATATATATATATATATTAATTTGACCAAGAGGAAAATTTAAATTTAAATAAAATTTTCCTCTTGGTCAAATTAATATTAAAAATTAAGGAAAATAAATTATTAATTCATCAGTGTAAGTACACACACATATATATATATATATATATATATATATATATATATATATATATATACATATATATCAGCCCTGATCACAAAATCACAAATATACATTTACAGCATAAGTCTCTAAAATTGTATTTTATTATATATACACAGAAATCTTTATACATATATATACATCCTAAATATACACAGTTTCTTCTTGGATTACGAATTAATATAACATTACTCAAATATCCCCTAAAATACGGGTGTCGATCTCACGTCCCTCCAGCTGTTGCAAAACTACAACTCCCATCATGCCTGGACAGCTTTAGCTGCCCAGTCAAGAAGGTAATTGTAGTTTTGCAACAGCTGGATGGTCGCGAGTTTGACACCTGTGCCATAAAACAAAATAAACACTTTAGACGTTAAAGCAGGGTGGAATGGCACACACACACACACACACATATATATATATATATATATATATATATATATACACAGATATTACACATTATTCATTATGTCACCCAGATAAAAACAGGATTAAAACAGGATTACAAAATTATATAAGCACAAAGCTTCCTAAACCTTCATGTAAAAATGATACAGTCCTGTATTGCAACAATCCGATCAGATCCTACTTAAAGGGCAAGCGCATTCACAGAACCCTGGTGTTTATTGTTGACTATGTTGTTGTTTTTGAAGTCTTACTACACAACTAATTTTGTTTTGCTGTGACAATAAAGAAGACTAGCTATTAGATATGCTCCCAGCATTGCTAGTCTCTCATAGCCTAAATACATCTAGCTCCTCTGTGATGCCTGGAGTTGTATGCAGAATATCCTATTGATCTCTGCTATGTAGAATACTTGAAACACTTGCTCAAAACAACCTTGTGCACTTCAAAACATATTACAAAATACAGTCAGAAACTCTCATACATATAGGGAAGGTATTGGCTGTAGATGCAGCAGGTGGTGTAACATTCTTGCCAGTAGGGGCAGTATTAGTTTTTGTCTTATATATAATGGGGCTATGGCGCTAAAATGGACATTGACTCATGGTTCAAGTTGTGGTAGTGTGTTTTATCTCATGGACGCTGCAGTCAATCCAAGGCAATCTGTTTATCATGAAAGTATTAAGTCACATACGTTGTGTTGATGAAATACTGTATGTATCAGATATACTGATGCACAATGAACCGAAATACCAGTCTGGGAGGCAGTATATCCGCTGCCTGGGGGGCATTATATCCGCTGCCTGGGGGGAATTATATCTGCAGTCTGGGGGGAATTATAGCTGCAGCCTGGGGGGCATTATATCTGCAGTCTGGGGGCATTATATCTGCAGTCTGGGGGGCATTATATCTGCACCCTTGGGGGCATTATATCTGCAGCCTTGGGGGCATTATATCTGCAGCCTTGGGGGCATTATATCTGCAGTCTGGGGGGCATTATATCTGCAGTCTGGGGGCATTATATCTGCAGCCTGGGGGGCATTATATCTGCGGCCTGTGGAGTTTTATATCCACAGTCTGGGGGGGGGGGCATTATATCCACAGTCTGGGGGGGGGGGGGCATTATATCCACAGTCTGGGGGGCATTTTATCCGCAGTCTGGGGGGTATTTTATCCGCAGTCTGGGGGGCATTATATCCGCAGCCTGGGGGGGCATTATATTTGCAGCCTGAGGGGCATTATATCCGCAGTCTGGGGGGCATTATATCCATATATATATTTCAATCTGAGGATTGTAAATTACCATATACCAGGAGGCATCACCTGATCTATATCAGCACACCCTGAAAATCTGGAAATCAACACTGTTTTTACATAAGGCCACGTTCACACAACGTATGTTTTCATTAAAGAACGGCTATTATTGCAGATTTGCAACAACGGACGTTATTTAATGACAGCGACCAATCGCTTTAATTACTATGGAATTCCGTCCGGATTGTATACGTTTTACATTACATTTTCTGCAATGGCTATTTCTGCACATTCCAATTCCAAAGAAGTGATGTTCATCCGTCCGGTAGTACATAGATAGCGGCCGTTCTATGACACGACTGTGTCACAGAACGGCCGCTGTCTTACAAAGTGTGAATGTGGCCTAAAGCTGTAACATCGGGCAACTATTGATAATTTCCTTCAACATGCTCCCACCCCCTCTCGTCTTCAAAACATATCAGCAGGGACGGTCAGGAGGAGGAAGCAGAGCGCCAGAGAGCGGAAGATGTAGCACCTTTTCTGCTCTCCGGATAACCCCTTTAAGGTTGGTTTCACACATATTTTCTAAAAAAACAACAACAAAAAAACTGTCACTGCAGTTCTCTTTACAGTTTGAAGATTAAGCCAAAAGTGTATCCAGCAAGAAAGAGAAGTAATGTAGAAGATTTTCCATGATATTTTCTTTAGAATCTTCTCCTGACTTTATCTGAAGGAACTGCATCAGGAGCTGCAGCGGCATAAAAAACTAAATCTGAACGCGAGCAGGGTTAATAAAGCTGTGAGTACATTTGCCGTGAACATGTCTTCTAGCTTGCAGGGGCAAATGACTATTATTAAATCTGATGCACATTTGCAGGTGTTATTTTTTTAAGATTTTTTTTAGCAGCATAACATTGTACTGAAAGCACTTAAAGTGAACCAGTGAAACAGAGCGATTTTGTAAAAGGTTACCCATGTCAGCAGACTCGTGTTTACAAGGTAAATGCACTTAGCTAATGTCATATTCCATTTGATGTTAGGTTTTATAACAACGTTTGAACGTTCCTGTTGTCTGAATTTTTATAAACAGTCTAGACACCGCATAAAAAGAAATGCCTGCAAACCGAATACTCAAACTCAATACAATCGGAACAAAGTCCAAATCTATTAAATTTACAAATGTTTCTATAGGAAGATTGATGTAAGGGTGGCATGAATGGCGCTAGGAGAGCTAAATTGGGCTTTCAGTTTAGCAGGTAATTTTACAAGTACTAGTTTCTATGTTAAAAAGCTTTGTAATTCTCAGTGCTAATATCCTGTTTCTTCACATTTTATAGAACCACTCCGTTTAGAAATCCATTAGCTGTTTCTGTAGGGTTTTATGTGACTTCTAGAATGAAAGAGACATAAAATATAATAAACAGTGAGATTCAGAATAGAGGGAAGAAAGACGTGAGTAAGTGGAAAGGATTATGTAAAAATATACTCACCATTATAATTGCCTGTACGGAACCAGCTGTATAAAAGGATTCAGAGCTTTTCCTAAAATACAGCGGTGCTTTATTTCTTTATATAGTAAATCGTTCCTATGTGTAATAATTATAGGAATAGCCTATCAAGCAACTGTACTTCCACAGTCATTCTTGGCTCAAGCCATTCTGCATGGTAGAGTCTAGGGGAACCAATGTCTCGGGAATCTCAACATTGCTACTGCATCTGCTGACTGGTGGAGCTGACAGGTAGGAGAGAAACACGTAGGTCAGGGATCAATACGAGCCAAGGGGGCTTGTTTATATGCAGTCCCAACTAACATCAAAAGGAGTTATAAACAGGCATACACACATCGGTTTCCCACTGGTGGAAACTGGAAAACAAATACATCGGTGCCTTGAATTACGAGCATAATTCGTTCCTGGACCGCACTTGTAATCCAAATCCACTCTTAAACCAAAGCAGATTTTCCCATAAGAAATTATTGAAATTTAAACAATTGGTTCCACAACCCAAAAATAATGATTTTATATTCTGAATAACATGTGAAACAAATGAAACAAACATTTATAAGCAGCTGAATATGTGATATTATAAGTTACTGTACAGTATAGCAATCAGCATGTGGAGTATAATGTATAGTAAGTGCATAAACCTGATAACACAGCAGCAGTTTGTAGATACAAGATGGAACGGCAGATCCCCATAATGCACTAGTGTAGTACAACAGGCTAGAATAGAGAAGCAGGGCTGCTGTCAGAGGTCTGTGTGGTCACATGACAGCAATGGGGAAGGTGTGTGTGTGTGTTCAGCATGGACCAATCAGGAACTGACATAGACTGCAGGGAGCATGAAGGAATGAGCAGGGAAGATGTGGGCACATACATGCAGCACTCTCTGTCCGGGGAGAGAGGGGTTACAGCTATGGAGAGATTACCTCGACAGTCCTGTCCCCTGATGTAAGCCCCAGCCTGAAGTGGATCTGCTATGATTTGGAAGGTAAGGGAGACTTCCTGGATCAGAGTACAGTGCTATGCAGACCATGCCCCTCCCCAACTCACCCTCCCACCCAGTACAGGGAGCTCTTAAACCAAAGCAATGCTCTTAAACCAAGTCACAATTTTGAAAAACTGTGAGCTCTTAAACCAAAACGCTCTTAAACCAAGTTACCCTTAAACCAAGGTACCACTGGGTATGTGTTTGGGAAGAAAAAATGCACTGAAGAAAGGAGCCCCATAGTTTTATTAAGTATATAAGGAAAACTACTGTATTACACTTATTAAGATCTATTGTTCTTATACTTCTAATTAGAGATAAGGGAAGCAGGATTCGTTTAGCTTTCGTGCAGAAGTAACTGATCTGCATCTGAATCCCACTGTCTGGTCGTTCTTTGAACACAGCCTGAGAACTGCCTGGCAAACACCTGGAAAATATGGACACAGCCTATGGCAGATGTACCATGGCAGCCTATGGCAGTGTCCCATGTTTTCCAGGCGATCCTCAGGCTATATGGAGCGGGCAGACCATGGGATTCAAATGTGAATCATTTAGCTTCATACAAAACTAAATAAATCCTGCTTTGCTTATCTCTATTTCCAATACTCCTGGCTATAAAATACTAACATATTCTTCAGTTTTACACATTTTGATTAGAAGATATGATTTATTATTATTAGTAGTATTATTACAAAAAGAGAGCTACTAAGCATCTATGGGGTGAATATTCTTATTCATAGAATGTCAAAGTAGAGGGAGAGAAGAAGACAAGGGCACTCACCCATCTGTGGCAAAACGACTCCTTTATTTGCAAAGTGTTAGCACTGTGATAGTGGTATGGCGTCTGCCCGCATGTCGTGATATCTTCATGGACTTTTACTGCACGCTTTGCAAATAAAGGAGTCGTTTTGCCACAGATGGGTGAGTGCCCTTGTCTTCTTCTCTCCCTCTACTTGGACTGTCTATATACTGTTTTTACGAGGAGCACCCCCGGGGCAAACAAGGCATTGTCCAATACATATGGCAAGTTTCTATAAGTAAACCGCTGATAGAGAGTAGTGCCGGTGACCTCTACCTATGCTTATTCATAGAATACTTTGTACATCCCTAGTGCTACCTAATATATATATATAATAATATAAGACAGAGATGGATGGGCACCACTAATGTATAGAAAACCCAAGATACAGACAGATTAAAAATAATTAAAACATGCCACCATATGGGGAGGCGACTCAATATTCTGCCCCCCCCCCCCCCATTAGGGAATCATTGCAATTGTAAATAACCTTACTGCACTGAAAAGGTGCAAACAAAAATAGATGCATGAAATGACAAAATGCAAAGTGCCATCTGATAGGTGCTTATAACCCAACTATATGTGCAAACAAGCAAAAATGAAGTGCAGTAAGGAGCGGTGAGGTGTCACCCGAATGGAGGGAGAACACCCTGGTAATTAGGCCCCCAAACCCATATATAATAATAAACGTATAAGCCTAGGTTATCACATACTAAAATAAAAGCTAAACATGGCCATCATTTTGGGAGAAAATAAAACAATGGGGTAACAGATGAAAAAGGCTATGTTTACACAACGGGATTTTAAGGCCGTCATTGCCGACTGTTGTCAAAAAGACGTCCGTTATTTGCATATAATGCTCGTCGCTAATGATCATGTTTATTATAGATAGACATCAATGGCAAATAATGGACATCTTTTTGGCAAAATCCTGTTGTGTGAACATAGCCAGTTCATTACTTAGACTATTCTATACGGCCTAATAATGCACTCAATTGACTTCAATCGTGTGCATTATTAGGCCAGGTTCACACAATGTAAAAAACAACGGCCGTATTTCATAACAAAAGCCATTGTTTGAAGAACTACGGCCATTGTTATGAATCAATGCAGTTGTCTTTACATAGTGTGAACCTGGCCTTCCACTGAAAATACAGACATATTTTCACCTCAAAATTGCGTTTTGTTTTTTTTTTGTTTTGTTTTTTACAGTGTGTGAACATAGCCTAAAAATAAGCTAGTGATGTCATGTAACCATGAAATATTGATCCAAATAGCAAACACTAGATTCCTTTTTAGTAATAGGCAGTTGCATAAGAGCAGTGTGTTAGTATCCAGAGCTTATTTCTATGACAGAAAATTCCTATTCCCCATTAATGGCATCTTTCTAATATGCCCCGGGAAAGCCGGCCTCCTGTTTATCACCGTCATCATCCTAGATGGGTTTTTCATGTATAAATATGACTTTAGTTACATTCCAGGCAGCAGTAAAAATGGAAGTAAAATCAATGAACGAATATAGTGTCAATACATTCTCTGTAAACCATGAAGCTAAATATTCCTATCAAATATTTTACCTATCCTGAAATCAAATGTAAAGAGAAGTTGCAGGAGGCTGCTATAAAGTCTAGTTACAGGTTACTTAATAAAGGCATCAAGTGTTATTTTACAAAAGCCATTTAAAGAGTACCCCTCATTCAAAACAACTTTTTCTATGTCATCAGGCATGTTAAAAGTTACTGATCACAGTGGGTCTCACTGCCGAGATCTGCTGTGATTAAGAGATCTAGCCAGGGAGAGGGTCATTCTTTCCCCGGCCATATCTCCGTAAGGACAATGCAAGTCTATGAGGCTACATTGTCAGAATCAGTGGGCAGCTAGGGAGTGGATTGTACTGCTGCCTAGCAGTGAAACCCACTGTGATCAATAACTTTTCTCATGCCTGATGACATGTCAAAAGTTATTTTTTAAGACAGTAACTCTTAAAAAGTTACAATCTATGATCAGGCTCTTTATCCTGAGCTTTCTGTTTAATGAATGCATGAGCAGAATATTAGAAGATAAGGTAACTGCATTGCAGCCAAGATTTATTCCGTACAGACCCTTTGATATGTGAGTAGCCATCCCAGTCGTCACTTTAAAGGTATAGACCCCAATAGTTTCATGAATAGGACTGTAAAGCAACAAGACTGTGGAGTTTTACATAACAAGGGCAATTCTGCATATATTTTGGGCACCCTGGGTGGGGCTGGAATAGGCTGTAAAGTTTTCCACTATTTGGCATTTAGGTATTGGGAAGTATGTAACCTCTGACACTAATAGCTTCACCCTGTCGGATTACTATGAGTAACGTTTTCCTTCAGTCCAGCTGTGGTATATTTAATGGTCATTTTGGCTTTGTGACTATTTTGCTGATGGTATAGTAGGATAAAGTGGAACCCTGAATGTGGACAACACAATATATTATTATTATTATTATTATTATTATTATTATTATTATTATTATTATTATTATTATTGTGGAACCCTGAATGTGGACAACACGATGTGTTTAAAGAATACAGAGACTGTTGTGGCTTCTCCACCTACAATGTTTCCCCAAAAATAAAGCACCCTCCCAAAATAAGACACCCCAACTTTTCTACACTCTAGCCTAAAGCAAGGCACCCCCCTGAAAATAAGGCACCCCCTACTCTGGCACCAGTTGTTTTGTAAAGACAAAAATTTTGCCGGAGTACCCCTTTTAATTCTACTCGGTTGTAGTAGTAATTCATGTATTGAGCTTAGATATCAGTATGACCTAATCTGTACAACTAAGGTTCTCCTTCTCTTGGCTTAGAAACCATGTAAATGCTGTATGATCACAGAGTATGGCTTTTCTAAGTGCACCTCCATCCAGGTAACCAGTTTTAAATCAAAAGATCTGAGAAATGAACTTGTGGTGCTGTTCGACTCTCAGAACACTCCTCCAAATGTAGATGTTACGCGTGGAATGATTGCGGCTAATGACCGCGGCTAGCGCAGTTACTCACCCCCTGATCACTCGAATATTATTATAAATGAGGTTGATTTTCCTTTTGACTACCTCATTTTTTCTCAACATGGTCCTATTACTTTCCTATCACATTCCTGACCCTTAGATATGAATGCTCCAGTGGAGACATAATAAAAATATATTAACTGTTCTGTGGCTGCTCCAACGAAACTTTAGGAGGAAAAAGGAAAATAATGGAATAAAACGTGACACTCAGGTCTTACGACTGACGGCGGCTTGTAAGAGCAGCAATAAATAGATTCCCTGAAACCAGTACCTGTCTGTAGAATGACAATGACTCCTCACTCCTCGGAACTTGTACGGTGTAATTGGATTTCTATAGCTTCATTCCAGATACAATATTGTTGATATTTTATTACAGTGGGGAGAAAGTTATATTTCTGCAGATATCCTCTAATCTTAATTTCTGATGTTTCGGCACATTCACACCAGGAGATAGGAACCTCTACTGTTTATGCAAATAGCCTATCTTGAGTCAGCTTGGAGAATTAGACTCATCTCAAGGTTTTTTTTTTATATGAAAGATGGATCTACTTGGTAGATTGAAACAAAAATGAAGCCAAGCCTGAAAATAGAGAGTGAATATGAATGCAGATTAGATGATAATGAAAGTCAAGAGGTATAGTGGGGTAAAAGACCAAGAGGTGCCAAGTATTGTTACAATCTATAGACCAAAATTGTTAAGTTCCTACAATAATGTGCAAAACAAATGATCCAACAGGTTACTCTTCTTCATAGACAGCAAGTCTCAATATGATGTAAAAAATAAAAATAAAATAAGAAAAAATTATTTTATATACATATATATATATATATATATATATATGTGTCGAGATATTCCGCAGCACACCAGCATACGTGAAAAAGATGATTTTACTCCAAAAGTATGAAAAATACAACAGATGCGACGTTTCGAGCTACTCACTAGGTCATTATCAAGCATTATGCTTGATAATGACCTAGTGAGTAGGTCGAAACGTCGCATCCTTTGTATTTTTCATGCTTTTGGAATAAAATCACCTTTTTCACGTATGCTGGTGTGCTGCGGAATATCTCGACATACTTCTGGGGATCCCCGAGCCAGAGGACTGACTCCGTGCAGCACCCGCCTCATGCAGTTTTGGATGTGCGGCTTTCTCCTGTTTCTGTTTGCCATTAAGGCTACATTGTGACATGATGCTATCAATTAATTCCAGTTGTAAGACAATTCTTTTGTCCAATTGCCATCTTTTAAGTATTATAAAATTTCCGCCTTGGTCATTATCTGATGTCACTGGGTAGTCAGCTTATTGGCAGGGGTGCTAAAGATGTCGTTCGTGTCTACACAAGGAGGAGCAGCACTATTTCTTGTTCAAAATTTTTTATTGGTTTTAACTGTCATAACAACAGAATAGTGACATGAACAAAAGTGTTCACTGAAACAACAATACAACAATTGTCCACACATCTGTACACATTCCAATAAAGTGGAGCAGCACTATTTCTAACCATTATTTAAAGAGAATGTGTAACCTAAATTTTCTTTTCCTGAGTAAAGTCAGGTACAAAAAAAATTTCTTTTATTTTAATCTGTTTCTATTTTATGGCTATGTTCACACTACGTAAAATTACGGCCGTTGTTGCCATCGGAAACAACGGCCGTACTTTTTGCGGAGCGCAACATTACCTTATCTGATATGGGATCCCGGCCGGAGCGTATACACATCGTATACTCTCCGGCCGGGATCCCATACTGGGCTGCAAATAACTGACATGTCAGTTTTCTGCGGCCGGAATTCAGTGAATTCCGGCCGCAGAAAGACCTGTCAGTTCCGGCCGCTCGCTTCACTGTGGGCTATGGGAAGCTCTGATGCGGGCGCACGCTGATGGGCCCGCATCAGAGCTCTGCGGCCGGACGTATCATCCGGCCGGTACCTAAATACCGGTCGTAATGATCCGGGCACAGACCGGCTGTTCCGTGACCGGGCACGGAACGGCCGGTCTGATAGGTTGTGTGAACATAGCCTCTGACTGTAGTTTTTTTTTTTCACTTTTTGTACATTGTTATGGGGGCTGCCATATTGCCTGGGCTGTTCTTAAAGGGGTTATCCAGCGCTACAAAAACATGGCCACTTTTCCCCCTACTGTTGTCTCCAGTTCAGGTGCAGTTTGTAATTAAGCTCCATTTACTTCTATGGAACTGAGTTTCAAAACCCCACCCAAACTGGAGACAACAGTAGGGGGAAAGTGGCCATGTTTTTGTAGCGCTGGATAACCCCTTTAACAGCATTTAGTGACATGCTTTACAGCAGGACTCATGAATATAGATTGCAATAGACAGAATCTGTCCCCTTGAAATAAATGTAAAACATTACTAAGCATGCTCCTTGACCTTTAATAAAGGTCATTCCACAGGGAGCTGCTATCAGCAGATTACAATAGGTCCTTTTCGGGGGTAGCCAGGGCCCTGAGCTGCTGGGGGGCCCATGGTCACCCAAAAAGACTTAAAATTTCAGTGGTGTATTGTCCCCTGGCTATAGTTCTGCCATGATTTGCAAAAAAATCACAGCTTTTTTACCGCAATTTTGAACAAATCAGGGCATCATGACATTATTTATCCTGTAGTATGAGCACCCTGCTAGTGCTACAATAATTACAGTGGGGTTGGGGCCCGGGTGAACAGCCCGGGGCCTATAGTAAAGTTAGTCCGCCCCTACCATAAATTATGACAACACATTCCCTTTAACACATTCTCTGTAGATGGTATTTTCACATGGTTTTCTGCAGGTGTCATTTAAAATTTTCTGTGGAGCCTAACCTCTATGATGTCTACTATACACTGCACACACACACACACACACACACAGAAGAGGATCCTTCTCCTATATGTCTATACAGTACACTCTTACCTTATAGAGCAGTACTGAACAGTCTTTGACTAAAGCCCTGGGCTAATATGAGTTCATGAGTTCATGTTGGCTTGTGTTGTCTCTTTACAATCTTTCTCCTTGTCTCTGTCTTACACACTTTGTGAAGTCACTTCTCACCCCTCCCATCTCCATAATTTTGTATTGGCACCATGTATTCTCATCTCCCAGTGAGCTACTAGTGTTGCGTTTGTGTCTGGGGATGGGGTGCTCTTGATTAGAGGAGCATTAGGCACTTTTCTGTAATAATATCACAAAGTTTCTTATATTCACTCATTTTGTTGATTTGAGTTATTAAGTTTAGTGTATAAAAACCATCTACAGTAAAGTCCTCCTACTGGTTTCTGCAGGGAGCCAGAACTGTATCATTTACCTTCGTTGAGATTTAGAACCATTTGATGGGCTCAGAATTCTGCATAACAGCCATGCCTCCCCCCCATTTTTTTTTTTGCATTCAACCAATAGCAATTGTTGAATATAAATGTTCTTCAATTTATTAAAGGAAAAGTCCGGCAAAAATTTTAATTAAAGTATTGTATTGCCCCCCCAAAAGTTATACAAATTACCAACATACACTTATTACGGGAAATAAAATCCTCTCTAGCAGCCACAGCCCGCACAGCTCTGGGAGTCGGGTCGTGACATCACAATTTTATCCAGGAAGTGAAGCCTTGATGTATTAGTAAGTGCAGGGAAAAAGCACTTTATGTGCATTTCCCGTAATAAGTGTATATTGGTGATCTGTATAACTTGGGGGGGGGGGGGGGGGCAATACATTACTTTAATTAAAATTTTTGCCGGACTTCTCCTTTAAAATATCTTACATGACTTATATACTAATATGCACCAGTCATGATACTACAATGAAAACTTTCCATTTAATATTTCCAGCCTCAGATGTATGTATGTAAATCCATTGCTCTTGGCCGCAGCCAATCAAATATGATTGCTGATAATCTAGGTAAAACATGGCTAGCAGATGCAAAATTGTTGATGTTTAGCCATGTTTTATTAAATGTCAGCTATCCTGGAAGATTCTATAAAACCTAAGCTCAGAGATAGAGTATAGTAAAGAAAGACTGGACTTTACGGCATTTAATGGTATGCAATAGCTCCCATGATAATATGAGATGAAGGCCTCGCACATCCATGATTATTAAAGGCTGAGGCTTTCTCACTTCACACAAATTGAATTCTTTCACAGAATGAAGGGCTTTTTAAAATACAGTACAAAGTGCAGAAATAAATTAGCATGTAAAGTGATCTGTGATATCAGGCTTTGTTTCACCTAAGTTTGAGTTTAAGAGAGAGAGAGAAAAAAAATCTCATTACTTATCTTATAAAATGTCATCTTTAAAATGTGGCGCTGCAGCACCTGACACAGAGTTTTATGGGAAATGCACAGTTTTACATGATGTTATCGTAATGCAATTTATTATGTCTGCTGTAATCTGCCTAATATTTTTTCCCCCCAGAATAACCGATTTGGCAAATATTAAAAGAAGATTATATTTATCGACTGTCCACAAGGAGTTATCCGCAACACCTTTACATGCAAAAATCCCGCTCTCCATCATCAGGCGTAGAGTTGTAAGTTCTTGCTCACATTCTCCTGGGATAAATGGTGTGAAAGATGATGTTGGAATATTAATGAGAATTCCATTAGGATATATATTTCGGAGGGTGAGATAAGGAGTGAAGTAAGGAGTGAAAAATAGATCACCTGCTTCTGACAACAGTATATATATATATATATATATATATATATATATTTATATACAGTACATACCAAAAGTTTGGACACACCTTCTCATTCAAAGAGTTTTTTTTGTATTTTCATGACTATGAAAATTGTAGATTGTAGCGTGCATGCTTTTCCATCCGGTTTGCGTTTAGTTGGACCATCATTAATTTTTCATTAGGACAAGGACAATGACCCCAAACATACCTCCAGGCTGTGTCAGGGCTATTTGACCAAGAAGGAGAGTGATGGGGTGCTACACCAGATGACCTGGCCTCCACAGTCACCAGACCTGAACCCAAACAAGATAGTTTGGCATGAACTTGACCGCATAGTGAAGGCAAAAGGGCCAACAAGTGCTAAGCATCTCTGGGAACTCCTTCATGACTGTTGGAAGACCATTTCTGGTGACTACCGCTTGAAGCTCATTAAGAGAATTCCAAGAGTATGCAAAGCAGTAATCAAAGCAAGAGGTGGCTACTTTATAGAACCTAGAATATAAGACATATTTTCAGTATATTTAAGTATATAAATCAACATGTGTTAATTCATAGTTTTGATGCCTTCAGTGTGAATTTAGAATTTTCATAGTCATGAAAATACAGAAAAGTCATTGAATGAGAAAGTATACCCAAACCTTTATATATATATATATATATATATATATATATATATATATATATATATGCCACTGAGTTAATGCAGTGTAATGCCTCATCAGGTTACCTTACTGGTTAAAGGGGTTGACCACTTTATAGTAAAATTGCTCAGTGTACAGTATTAGTAAGTGTACTCACTGCACTTACTGACAGCAGCTCCCTGTGTACCTCATAGACCACATGTGTCAAACTCAGGCCCTCCAGATGTTACAGAACTACAATTCCCGTCATGCCTGGACAGCCAAAGCTAAAGATTTGGATGTCCAGGCATGATGGGATTTGTAGTTTTGCAACAGCTGGAGGGCCTGAGTTTGACACCCCTGTTATAGAGCTAAAATAAAACTTTTGTCCTCCAGGCTGTGCTGCCCTGCTCTGTAGTGATCCTGTCCATAAGATGGCCGACATGGAGGAGCATGTGATCATGGTCCACCCCCCCCAATGTCCACCATAGGCATATACAGGCTCAGTGGTGGACACTGGGGAACGGGACATGCTCCTCCATGTCAGTCCATCTTTTGGACAGCACATCCCGGAGGAGAGGAGTCTGATTTTAGCTCTATAACGGAGCTGCTGTCAGTAAGTGCTTTGAGTATAGTTACTTATATTGTACACTAAACAATTTTACTATAAAGTGGCCAACCCCTTTAAACTTTGGGCCAAACTTGAGGACAGAGTGTACATATCCTATAAGTTTTTATCATTTATCCTGCCCCAATATGCAGAACTTGGACATCTGCTGCCAAAATACACCATGTCGCATTTAAGAGTAGTCCTGCTATAGGTAGTGGCTGACCAAGTAGACCACGGCTCCAGTGCTAGAATAAGGTGAGTCTGCAGCCTGGAGGTAACAGCAAGATGGTTAAACAGACAGTAGCAGAAAAAGGTTCAACCCCCAAGGAGTAGATAAAGCAGAGCTACAGATTTTACAGTAGTAGGTAGAAATTTGGTTAGAAACAGGCTCTGGTTCAGTGACTAAAACCACAATACTACTTAGGCACAGATGACTGGGAAAAGTGGCCTTAAATAGCTAGGCATGCTTCTCTAATGTGGAAAACACATTAGAGAAGCATGCACCGGCCCTTTAAGTTAAAGCCTGTGCATGTACATGGGAAGCAACAGCCAGAGAAGTAAGCCCAAAGCAGAGAGCAGGGGGGTAGAGCAGAGAATGCAGCCTAGACTCGCTGGGTCACTGGTGCCAACCACCAACATTACATGTCATACATTTGCCTTTCTTGTAAAAGCCCACCTATTTGTGCTGTGGTCCCTACCTACCATTATATTTTATTAAGGCTATGTTCACACCTGCTTTGAGCTTTCTATTAACGTGAGTTCCATCTGTGGGCAGGCAGCATGTAGCAGATATTGCTGTCAAAATGACAAAACCTTAAAAAAACCATAGCCATTTATTATACAGATCGGGAAAAACACTATTGCTTCGGTTATATGGTAAATAGAGATGAGCGAAATTCGAGCATGCTCGAGTCGATCCGAACCCGAACTTTCGGCATTTGATTAGCGGTGGCTGCTGAAGTTGGATAAAGCCCTAAGGCTATGTGGAAATCATGGATATAGTCATTGGCTGTATCCATGTTTTCCAGACAACCTTAGAGCTTTATCCAACTTCAGCAGCCCCAGCTAATCAAATGACGAACCCGAACCCGGTTCGCTCATCTCTAATGGTAAACCATCACACCATTATGAACAAAGTCTCACAGGAGGTTGTATGACATGTCATAGTCCTAGAATTTAGAAATGCATCTCACATAGGAACTCTGATCATTTAGGTAAAATAAATTCAGAAAGACGAAATTCAAAGAAATATATCCATAAAAATACTTTTCAGGTTGAAAAGCAACTAATTAAATTCAAAATGTGTTCCGACTATTTCAAGATGGGAACACTTATGTTCCAAACATTTGTCTTCTAAATAAGTTTAGAGAAAATTCAAGTTTTCTGCTTGTACACAGTCTGGTCTAGAGCGTAGGGGAAAAAATATGCTGATAAAATTATTATTCATAAAGTTGTACCACGGAGGTAGTTATTAATTTGAAATAAAAAAGAATAAATCTATTTTGCCTGAATGTAATTTAAATTAGTTGGGTCTGGTGTCACCGAGTACCAATGTTTAAAAACAAAAGTACACTTTAATGAACAATAAATTAAATTGTATCTGAATATGTAGTTCAATTACACGCTCTCCATCGGAGAATAAATAAATCATTCATGCAAAATATGAATAAAAAAGCTTGATCAATTGCTCAGGAAAAAGTGATTAATTGGCTTAAATCTTCATTAGACTTCATAACTTCTGCACTTCTGTGTTTGTCTGTGAGATGAAAACTTCAGCAGATATTGGACAGCTATGGAGATGTTAAAGGAACACGCCAAGCAAAGCTTATACACTGCCATATTCCTAGTCAATGGGGCTATGGAGGTGGAGCATGACACATACATTTACAGAGCACCAAAAATAGGAACATAGCTCCACCCCTTTAAACGCCGCATGGGGCATAAGGCTACTGTATGTATGACAGATGTCACTGGCTAGTATTTATGAGGCTGGACATATACATTGGAAATATATGACAGGGAATTCTACCAATAGATAGCCTAGACAGACACTACGATATGTTGTGTAACATTATCCTAGCACAATGTATTGGTATTGATACCTTAAAGTGAACCTGAAAATCGAGTAACAAAGTACTTACAAAGTTCTTAGGTAAAGGATACACATAATACCTTTCATTGTGCTGTCTGTGGCTGCAGTGAATTTTTTTGCTGTTGTCTAGTGCCAAAAAGGTGTGGACTAGGCAGATCAGACAGCTATAGAGTTTTGTAAATGTCACTGAAAAAACTCTAGTTCCAGTGTTAGCAAATGTTTCATATACAGCTGCGGTCATATAGAAATAATAAATATCCTATGCTTACCTGTCCATGGTCCCCTGGTGTCCCGCGTGTCCTGCTGTCCCATCTCTGAGTGAGATGGGACAGCACTCTGACTGAGCGTTCTGTTGCTCCCAAGATGTGTCTGTCTTGGAAGTTAAGCGTTTGCACCCGAGACATCACCAGCAGGACACTGGGGGAGCGCAGACAGGTAAGCATAGCTATATTTTCAGTATGGTCACACCTATATGGAAAATATTTGATAACACCTGATAACTCCTTTAAAGGGGAACTCTGGATAAGAAAAACTTGTTTTCTATTAAAAGTACATTAAAAGTTATATAGATGCGTCTATACAATGTATTACTGTATCTGTACAGTTCTGCCACACTGGTAGCTGATAGAAATCCAGGAAGTGAAGAAAACTGACCTTTGTGCCAATTCACATTGTCTCCTGCTCCTGCTGCTATCCCCCCCTAGGAGACAAATCTTCCATGCCTCTGTCTCACATTGTGTGTGTCTGCTGATGATGCAGACAGGGGGCAGGGTGTGATGTCACAGGTGGATTGGCTGGATAACCCAATCCCCTGAGTGATCCACTATCTCTTACCGGCCAGAAGCAGCTGCTGCACTATTTTTACTGATTGTAATGGGTGGGGGCTGTGTTGATTACATGAGGGAAAGCATTGCATTCTGGGAAATGCCAAACTGGGAAGGACAGAAACACAAAAAAGAGCAACCCCCCCCCCAAACAAATGGATTTTTGGTAGTTTCAAAACTGGGATAGACAGGTAAGTAATGCATTATGCTTCTGCAGAGGTTTCTTTTTTTTTTACCTCTACCTGGAGTTCTCCTTTAAACTCATTCTCCTGAAGTTTTGGTCACCTAAAGATGATTCTAACATATATGTCTTAATGGTTTATCCCCAGTTTCTTTAGACTGCTACTAGGTAGACTCATCATTTTGGAGTAGCGAGTAGTAAGTAGTGAGTATAACTATAAAAGTTATAATGGTCGGATCATATGTAGGTATACAAATCCTCAAAATATACTTTTAGAAAACTTGTATACTGCAACATGTCGTAAGCTGAAACTCTTCTCTTGTAGTGGTGCAATCTCTGCATTGACCTGGTTGCCTTCACAAGTGGGATATTTAAAAGTGCAGTGTTCCAGTCATTAGATGGAATCACCATTTCAGCCAACTGTAAACTAAGGAAGATTTATACCATGAAGCTAAGGCCCCAGGACACGGTGGAGCAAGGTCTGTACAAATGATATTTGTTTACGGTCTATACGTTACCTGGTGTATAGTATATATTGTGTTGATGTTCTTGGTTGTACACTTTATAGCAATACATATTTCTTGAGTTGGTGTTTGGAGGATACACGGAGGTGATTAAATCTGAGCTTAGCGTAAAAGCTGTACTACTGAGCAGCCAATGATATTCACTTCTGACATATATAGTGGCATGTAAGATCTATAGATAGTCTGCAACATAGCACAATCTATAGTCTAAGAGCTATTTATTGCATGCTGACGTCTTCATGACCTATCAGATCTATTATGTTCTACCGTACAATATAATCTATATAGGACCTATATTTGCATACTATTGGCATATCAGAGCATTTACAAAATGAATCTCTCCAGATGCTGCCAAATATAATTGTCTGTAGGATCTATACATTGAATTTTGTCATTCGTTTGAAATTTATATATATTCTAGTCATATTATGGCATGTGAATTCCATACCAGTGACTTGGGAGCCACATGGGACTCATAACTTTGATATTGATATTATTACAAATATATCTGAACCTCCAAACAGTACCAATGTGGATAGCCTCATACTAGTGTCAGATTTTACTTTGAAATATTTATCAGTAATTCTGTGGTTTCCTGTTTTTTTCAATTTACAAAAAATCTTATTTCCCTTAAAACCGCCCCCCACACACCACCACCATTTTCCTTTCCCTGCAGCCAAGTGAACAGAAAAAAAATCTCCTTAACCTTTTTGAATTTCTGATATCTTCTTACAATTTTTTCAGTTCTTTATGTTCGCACTCAGGCCACCTTCACACATCCATGTCAGTTTTTACTGTCAGGAAATACCTTCAGAAGGCTTCAGGAAACTATCAGGATTTCCTGACCGTAATCAGTTTTTACATTCAGGAAACCATCAGGATTTCCTGACAGTAATCAGTTTTTATATTCAGAAAACCATCAGGGGTGTCGTCAGGATTTCCTGATGTTCATCAAGAAAGCATCAGGGTTTCCTGAGCTCCCATAGACTCCTATGGGAGCATCTGTTCAGTAGTCATGATGAAAAAAGGATGTCTGAAGAATCATGAAAAATCCTGAAGGGTGTCTGTGTTCAATGCAGCCCTATGGGTCAGGAAATCCTGACAGGAATTCCTGATAAGAAATACTCACGATTAATAACCTAGCATAAAACAGTAACCACAAAACCTCCCAAACCTATTTCCCCATTACCCTAATCTTTTCGGAGTCGCTTATTTCACTCCCATCTTCTCGGATATTCTTTTAAAGATTTGTGTCTAATAAATTTGCAACCCTGAACAGGACCATATAATATGACAGACCTCTACATTTGAAGCACATCAATAGTTTCTTGTTTCTCCACATTGAGGCCACATTCACACAATCTATAGTTTCATTAAACAACGGCCTATTATTGCAGGTCTGCTATGGTTAATTGTAACGCAGGCACACCCTAATGTGCCCGTATTCCAATTAAAAGAAAGTGATGTTCATCAGGCCGGTACTCCTGTAACGGCTGGAGTAAACTTCACAGACAGCGGCCGTTCTATGACATGGCTATGTCACAGAACGGCTGCTTTTAGACAGCGTCTGAATGTAGCCTTAGGCTATGTTCCCACTACGTAAAACTACGGCCGTAGTTCTCGCTGCAGAACTATGGCCGTAGTTTTGAGGGGTGGAACATAGCCTTATTTTCAATGGGATCCCGGCTGGAGCGTACACACATCGTATATGCTCCGGCCGGGATCCCATGCGGTGCCGGACAAAACTGACATGTCAGTTTTCTGCGGCCGGAATTCAGTGATTTCCGGCCGCAGAAAGCCCTGTCAGTTCACACAGTGAAGCAAGCGGCTCCGGCCGCTTGCTTCACTGTGGGCTATGGGACGCTCTGATGCGGGCGGGCGCTGATGCGCACGCATCAGAGCTTCGCGGCCAGAAAGATCACACTGGATGATCCGGGCTGAGACCGGCCGTTCCGTGACCCGGCCGAGTCACGAAACGACCGGTCTCATATCTCGTGTGGACATAGCCTTAAACTGTATCTCCTCTTGGAGATGAAGTTTGAGTTCTAACGAGTTTTAAGATGAACGTTGTTCCCAACCATCACCCAACGTTAAAGGACAACTCCGGTGCTGATAAAAGAAAATGATCTAAAGCTCCAGTTGGTGTCTTCATTTTTTCTTTACTTCCTGGTTTGGGCTTTACCATGATGCACTTTGTCTCCTGTGATGTCTAACTGACTCTGTAGAACTATTAGATGGCTTATATCTTGCTCAGCCAATCAGAGCTGAGCAACCTGAGTCATCTGACAAAGGGAGGCTGGCCTAAAAGGGCTTAGACCCGCCTCCCTCTTGATGATGTCATTGTCACAAAATGGCTGCCACAGAAAAGCCTGGGGGCAACAGTTATTAGGTAAGAATGAGTTTACTTCACTTCACTTCCTGGTGGGGGGTTGAGGGGGGGAAACATAGGGAAGGGGGGCAGATAGGTGATTGAAGCATATTAAAAAGTTATATATATATATATATATATATATATATATATATATATATATATATATATATGTGTGTGTTTCAATAACTGGGAAAAAGCTTTTCACCGGAGTTTGTCCTATAAATATAGTTCAGGTGGTACAAAAGATTGGGAATCTCTTTCTAGCTAAACATGTAGAGGGACATTTATTAAGTCTAGCGTTTTTTGCTCCGGGCTTTAAAATGTCCCCGCATCGCCAACACTTCGCTTATTTATTATACCAAAAAAAACAAGAAACCAAGGCTTATGCTAAAAGTCATTCATTTATTTTCAGATAAAAAGCTTTATAAAAGAATATTATATATCACGTATTCCAAAAGGTTACAAAATGGCGTCCTACAAACACACCGCCTATAGTATATCATATACCAGCTAAAATTACCAATGTTCTGAATCACCACAAATACAAGTACATATAGGAAATATAAGAGGGCCTCCTAAACTAGGAATAAAGCACAATTCTGGCCACCCCCTTAATAACACAATAACTTATGATAAAATCAAAGTGACTCACCCATGGCAGTGTGATGATGCTTAACCCCTACGCACGTTTTGCGTGGCTACGCTTCCTCAGGGGGAAAAGATAGGGAAGGGGGGCAGATAGGTAATTGAAGCATATTGAAAAGTTATATATATGTGTTTCAATAACTGGGAAAAAGCTTTTCACTGGAGTTGTCCTATAAATATAGTTCAGGTGGTACAAAAGGTTGGGAATCTCTTTCTAGCTGAACATATAGAGGGACATTTATTAAGTCTGGCGTTTTTTTGCGCCGGGCTTTAAAATGTCCCCGCATCGCCAACACTTCGCTTATTTATGTAGGCGCACTGCCTCTACATAAATCCTGGAAAGGCATAAAAAAAAAAAGAAAATTGGGGAGCGATCTATTCTCTAGCAGCCAACATTTAACCTTGATATCCTTGAAGTAAGTGGGTTACTCACGTCTCGGAGGGGAGATTGGTCAAACTCCCCTCACACCGCCCCCGCCCCCCCGCCGCCAGGAAATCTCGCTTTAAAGCTAGGACCGGAGCAAATTCCTTGATCACAGTGATTTGAAGATAAATCAGGTGATAATATTAAAACAACAACTTTATTCTTTAATTTAATTTTAATATTATCACCGAATTTATCTTCAAATCACTGTGATCAAGGAATTTGCTCCGGTCCTAGCTTTTAAGCAAGATAGAAGACTCAATAGGCTGTGCATAGAAGGTCTGGGGAGAAATCCTGTCCTTCACTGAGAAGTGCAACATCGACTGGCTGTATTGCGGCTACGAGATTTCCTGGCGGCAGGGGGGAGTTTGACCAATCTCCCCTCCGAGACGTGAGTAACCCACTTGCTTCAAGGATATCAAGGTTAAATGTTGGTTGCTAGAGAATAGATCGCTCCCCAATTTTTCTTTTTTTTTTATGCCTTTCCATGTTGGACCGGTCACTTGGATCCTCCGGAGGGTGTAGGTCTACATAAATCCTGTGAGCACCAGTGTGGTGCACCGAGGAAACCTGGCGTAGGTTTCCTTGACATTTTTCGGCATGAAAAATTTAAATTAAGCGGACCCAGAGTCTGCGCGTAGAGCTGTGCGGGCTGTGGCTGCTGAAGAGGATGATGGCAGGGGGATGCTCATTGTCCATCCAGTGCCCTGTGTCCCTCAGTGTCCCCCTACCATCATCCTCTCCAGCAGCCACAGCCCGCACAGCTCTGGGAGTCGGGTCGTGACATCACCATTTTACCCAGGAAGTTACATCACCATGTTATCCAGGAAGTAAAGCCTTGATGCAGTAGTGAGTGCAGGGAAAAAACCCTTTCTAAGCATTTATAAGCAACATAAGTGTGTATTGGTGATTTAGTACTTAATAAAGGGGTCAAATGTTCTGATTTTAGCTATATGAGTTTTATTAGGGGCTCTCTATGGGCTAGTACAAACCTGCTTCAAAACATGAGCAACAATTCTAATGTACAGCCCCACCAACTGTACAACAATAGTTTTCCTTAAAATAACAGAAGTGTACATAACACCCAATGACAGATGTGTAAATATATCTTCTGTATAACGTGAAAAATGTAATCACCAGTGTTTAGACACATCTACTAAAATAGACCTCAGGAGATGTTCTCCCTGTAGTGACAAGGATGACAATAAGTTCACACTTTCCCTGTGATAGTTAAGTGAGTGAATGTAGTGTTATTTGTGATGTGTGTACTAATAATTAGTCACCAGTCATCTGATATGCATATCATGTAGTAGGAATAGGGAATAAAACATCTCTCAATACTCTTACCATTTATATTTCTTCATTAAACTTTTTTTTCCCTTTTTAAATAGCCCCATAGAGGGGCATTTACTTGCAATCTTTTGAGTGCTTATATAATACTCTGCACCACTGCAATAGTGCAGTGTATTATGCCTGGCAATGTATACAGTCGTGTCTCTAGCATGGCCGTATACTGGCACATACATGGCAGGCCTCTCATACTTACAGCTGAGTTCTGTACAAATCTTCCCTGAAATCTGCCTTCTGTGTCCTTTCCTCACTATATTCAGTTTGCATGAGTTGCCATCCATGCATGCTCTCCCCAGTCTTTACACATGGGCCAAGAGACAGGGGGCACGGTTGGGTAAGGAAGCCATCTGAGAACGAGGAGGAGATGCCAGGAACACGAGTGCAGCCATTCACCACAATGCGGCTAGCGGCCACAGCCATGACTATTGCCCATGAAATTACATCTGTCCAAAAAACATAGCCATCAAATGGCCAAAAAAAGACGTTATGTGGTCGTGGCCATAGACTTACTGGACAGGTACAGACAGCACTACTTGCACTACTCCTGCTGCCACCTGCTGTCTAAAGATTAAAAGACAGGGGACGAAGAGTTCTTTACAGCCACCTATGGTTTTGTTAATGCAAGAGACCTTATAAAAATGCTAATCATCACAAGACCTACTCTAGAGACATTGAAAAAAAATAGATGCTAAGATTTACATACATAAGAAATACATACTTTGCGACATTACTCATTCCCATAAAACCAACCGTTTATTGAGCAACATTTTACGTTCCTACAAGCTTAATCCATACGGTGTAGGATAGTATTGCTGCTTTATGGGAAACAATTTGTATTTTGAGCCTAATGGACCTGTAAGTACATTTTTAAAATATATTCTTGTTTTACGCAATATACATGTAATTTTTTTTATATTCATTTTTTTCTTTAATTATAAGAAACAGCCTAACTTTCACAATAAAATTACAGCTCCCGCCATGCTTCATTAACTCTGTAAATCCGATCCTCTAAGCAACCCAGATAGCTATCACTGCGTCTGAAGCCGAGAGGTTTGAATATATAAGGGCTATAGGCTTTTATCTGAAAACCCTTAAAACAATTAACTTTAACAACGGCACTTGAATTAATAAAATTTATTTTAACTTTCCCTCTGATGCATACACAGTATTCTCCTTGTGGTCCAGTGTGCGGAGATCACACATTACTGTAATGAGGCTGGTCACTGATAATCTTTGGTCTTCAAGGGGATATAGAAATAAATTTCCTTTTAATTATGGGCTGTGAAACCAGTGAATCGTGCAAAAAGAGCCACATGAGAGAGCTAGATGGCTGTAAGCCATGGAAAGCTAAAGGAGTAAAGTGAGTGTCCACCCTTGAACACAAAGGCCCACATTTACTATGTTGTTTTGCACCAAATCATTGATTACACTAATATTGTATGAAAATGTTAGCCTCGTATGGCAAAATTGCAAATTAACCCCTTTGTGACTCACGACGTACAGTTACATCATTGGTCATGTGTGGAAGTATGGTGTAGGCTCAGGAGCTGAGCCTACTTCATACACAGCAGGCTCCGGCTGCTGCCTGCAGCTAATATCCACTGTTAAGTGGGGTTGGCCACCTATATTTAACTCTTGGTCAACATTATTAAAAGAAAACAAGGTACTTACACGTGTACTGGATCCTGACTGAAGTCCCATACTCAGTGATAATGTGGCTCCATCCCCCCAAGGAAGCCCTGGGTCCTTCACTGGCTGGACAGTGTCCTCAACCATAAGATGGAGGAGTTTGTGACATATACGTCACTCATAAAAAGAAGAGCCCAGCACTAACCAGTAGGTTTGCTTATTTATTCAAGTGCAGAAAAGCATCAAAGGTACATTCAGGACACGTTTCGGCCATACATGGCCTTCATCAGCTTAGTCTCGCGAAACGGCTGAAACGCGTCCTGAATGTACCTTTGATGCTTTGCTGTACTTGAATAAATAAGTAAACCTACTGGTGAGTTCCCCGCTCTTCCATTTATCTGCTACTGGACTTACCCACCTCGCGCACCATCCCACCGCTGAAGTGGTGTCCTCCCTATCTACCATAGTATATATCACTCTGCCTTCTCCATAGAGGCTCTGTCAATAGGTTTATGCTGTCCTGTATAAGGGTAGCATAAACTAGTGACAGAGAAGCTGAACAGAATGATGTATCACTTACATTGTTCTCTGCAGCTAATTCTGAGATATCCTCCTGAATAACATGGACAATAAGTATTCTTCTCCATTATGTGCCTGAGCCCAGTAGTTCTCTTTATTCATGAGATGCAGAAAACTCCGCCCACCAGCTGCTGATTGGCAGTCATTTATCCATGCTGTGTATAGGCAGCCAACTGTCAATCAGCATCTGGAGGGCGGGGGGGGGGGGGGGTGGTGGCAAGAATCCTGTTCTCCTGCATATTAGGAGAATGGCTGAACAGAATGATGTAAGTAATGCACAGATCTGTTCAGCATTTCCGTCACTAGTTAATGCTGCCCTCATTTAAGGCAGAATAAACCTAGTGACAGATTCCCTTTATGCATGGGGCGTGTGTATAGTGAAGGTGGCAGAATGATGTGAATGTCACATGCTGTTCCATAGGAAACCATTTTATGGACAGGGAAGCTGTCCAGCCAGTGCATGGCCCAGGGCATCGGCAGGGGAGGTGGAGCCACATGATCACTAAAAACAGGTCTGCAGTCTGGCTCTGGTGTATATATGTATATATATATATATATATATATATATATATATATATATATATATATATATATTTCATTTTCTTTATTTGAAGCATTAACCAAAAGTTAACTGAAGTTGGCTAAACCCATCAGATCAGGAGTGGTTAAAAGAACCATTCAGTACCCCCACAATGCAACTGCAAATCTGTACTCTAAAAAGTCGCGCAGGAGGAGGACACTATTCTTCCTGTTTAAGAATTACTAGTTATACCACACAGGGAATATTCGGTACAGCATACTTAAAGACAACCAAGGTCAGAATTGGAAGAAGTTGTAGATTACTGGCGATGGGCTTTCATCCAGGGTAAGAGTTTTTTCCTAAATATATTGTAATATATTGTTATTGATACCTTCTCTGAGCCCGATTTCATAAAGAACTTCTTTATCCGGGTAGAAGCAGCTTTTTTGACATCTGTTTAAAATCCTGACATTAAACAGATGGAGTAATGGATGCTTAAAGTGAACCTGTCACTGTGAAAATGCGATTTAATCTATCAACATCATGTTATAAGGCAAGATTGATATATAGTTTTATGGGAAAAGATTCAGAATAACTTGTAACTTATTCATTTAAAGGGGTATTCCGAGAAAAATCCACTTTTCTCCTATCCACAGGATAGGTGAAAATAGATGATTGCGAGGGGTCCGACCCCTAAACCCCCTGGCGATCTCTGTATTGGACCCCGCCGGCACTGTTATGAATAGAGCCCCGGATCGGTACGTGACGGGCCCCGTCGGCTCTGTTGTGAATAGAGCCCCGAGTCAGCACACAACCCACGGCTCTATTCATTCCTATGGAGCGACGGAAAGAGCCGAGTGAAGCACTCTTCCACCATACTCGGCTCTTTCCATCGCACCATAGGAATGAATAAAGCCGCGGGTCCCGATACGGAGATACCGATATACCGTATGTACACATTCAGGCCACCTTCACACAATTTATTTTTTCACTAACTAACGTCCATTGTTTCAGCATATTTAGTTAAAAAATAAATAACATTGTTTTCCATGGAACACAGTATACACTCTGGCCAGGATTCAATGTGGCAGCACTCAAAACTGACATGTCTATTTAGTGCGGGCGCTATTCATTGAAATTGATAGTACAGACAATTGTAAAGTGCGGCTCTGGACACACTTTACATTGTCTGCAATGGTTTATTGGAACGCGGGCACACCCGAATTCAAAAGAAATGAAGTTTTACCAGCTTGGCTGTGTTTTATTTTAATTGGGGAGATAAGTGCTCTTTGCGTCTCTCAGCATCTTACCTATCCTCTTTCCATTCAGAACACAAATGCCCCACCAACTCGGGTGTTCATGTCTGTGGGGGAGAGACATTTTGTCAGACAAATGAATAGCATCTATTAAAATGTCCTTTAATTCTTAGAATTGTTTTGTAAAGCATTTGTTATTAAACCGAAAAAGGTGTGAAAATTATAATATTTTGCTTATTAAAATAATAAGCATATCAAACCTCTTTACTTTCCATAAAAGCTTTGTGAGCAAGGAAATCAAATGAAACCCCGGCTTGTTTTTTAGTGTGTACTTTTTGTGTCTAGAACAATGGTAATGTTTGATTTATGACGTCTATAAAGAGGTTATGCAAATATCTTAATTACTTTATACATTCCATTTTGAGCTAATGTGTCGAGTGCTTAGCACAATCCTGCTTAGCAGAAGACTAAATAAATTATACAGTTCGAGGAAAGTCGAAGAAGAAAAAAAAAAAAGAAAAAAACTTGACATAAGACAAATATAGGCAAAAAAAAAAAAAAAAGTTTTACTGAGAATATGAAATGCCATTTGTATCTTGCAAAAAAATCTTCCGAGGAAGATTAAAGATTAGTGACAGATTTGAAAATAAAAAGATTTCAGTACGTATATGCCAGAGACATAATAGAAAAATGCCATCCTATTTATCACCCTCTCCTCGCACATGCCTGTCAATTAATGCGAAAATCTATGACATACTGTACTTTTGATGATTACAAACTGCACATGGTAATTTTAAAGGAATTGAAGACTTAGGACATCTGCAAAAAAAATGTGCCGTACTCCGACTATTTATATTCCAGGCAAACAAAGTGAACACGGCTTGAATTCTGATGTGTAATAGCCAATAAAGACATTTTTACAAGCTTTTATTGAAACTACTTATGTTATTTTCCTTATTGTCACGATGTGAATGTAGGTGATTTGCATAATTGTCGAAGAAGGTTATTGTGCGGGTGGTATTTTTTTTTTTTTTGTCGTGAATGATATGTAATTACTATGTGCGTGCAATATAGATGAACCCATTTACCTTTAGGAAAAAAATGGGAATTTCGTATTAGATGATGGATGCAATTGTACTCAATTGTGGGTGTGCAACCTACCTGATTTAGTACTAAAGTAGGTACCCAACACTCCAACTTCAGATCTCACGGTTGGTTTTTAAGCCTCCTCTCTAGTATACAGCTATGTTTTTTTTATTTGATTGGGTACTGGTAGTACGTCTGTTCGGTTTCTGACAATGCTATTTGCATAACCTAAACCCAGCCCTGTTGCTTACTTCACAGCTTCTTAAAGGGGTTATCCAGCGCTACAAAAACATGGCCACTTTTGCACCAATCTTGTCTTCAGTTTGGGGGGGGGTTTGCAACTCCATTCCATTGAAATAAATGGAGCTTAATTGCAAACCACACCTGGACTGGAGACAAGAGTGGTGCAAAAAGTAGGCTGACAAAAAGGATTCCACATATGTTTGTTGCCCCTTAAGCTCTCTGGGTTACTCAGTCAGGATTTCTAAGAAACAAAGGATGGTGAAGGGGGTAGGATTGAACAAACATGGGATTGTCTAGTTGGGGTAAGGTGGGTTCCTCATTCATTCGAAGTGGGTGAAAATGCAGACAGCCGATCCCTGGGTGGTCAGTTCTGCTGATATTTACCAGCTGGGGTGGACTGAGGCACTGGGGGCAGTAGTCCTATCCCCAGTGCACAAAAACACTGAATTAGCAGAAGGAATAAACTGCTGATATCACAAAAATGGTGCAGAGGATGAAGGTAACAAACCCCAGCCACTTAAATGTTTAAAGACTGGAGTATCTAAATATATACCATATTTTCTGGCTTATAAGACAACTAGGCGTATAAGACGACCCCCAACTTTTCCAGTTAAAATAGAGAGTCTGGCATATACTCACCGTATAAGACTACCTCTTTTCCAACACACACCAAATTAATAAAAAATATCAGAAAGCAGTGAGATCTGAGAGGCAGAGAAGGAGGTACAGTAGTACTGGTAGGATACAAGGGCGGGCCAGACAGGGGGAAATAGGTGTGCTTTTCTAAGCACATCGTCACTCTACCGTATCTCTTTTTTCCATACCTTGGGTGCCTTCAGTTTGCTCCGCTCTTCATACAGTCACTGGGGATGCAGCGGTTTTCGAGTTCTCCCCACGTATGCGGGGACTGTAGAGTTTCCAGTCCGGCTCCAAAGTTTTTCAGCACCCACCCTATAAAACAACACCCGGCGTATAAGACGACCCCTTACTTTTGAGAAGATTTTCCTCGGTTAAAAAGTAGTCTTACATGCAGGAAAATACTGTATTTAATAAGATGACATATATAAAACACATGGGTGTATCAGAAGCATTCAGATGAAGCTTTGGTGATTTGTTTTACAGATATATATGAATCGGCATTATCAGACTGTGAACCCACTGATACAATTCCTCGAAGCTGCCAAATTACCACTGATGTGGAGCAGGTCACCCAGGTCCTCGACCTTACAAGAGTACGTAACAGTGAAGTTAGAGAAGATGGGAGATTTGTCTTACCAACGGAAGCAGGTATGTGGCATAGATATAGACTTTATTAAGACATGCTATCAGTATTACTCATCTATATCTTTTATATATTTTTAAATAAGAATTCTTCACAGGTTTAAAACTGTATATAATTTTTCTGCATGTTCATGAATGCAAGATGGGGGTTGATTTGTAGGAGCGTTATTAAAGAAGGAGATCTCCAAGTCTTCTATTGCAAGAAATTTTTATATATATATATATATATATATATATATATATATATATATATATATATATTGTAAGGCCTCATGCACAGGAGGGTATCACAGGTCCATGTTGCCCACCTTTCAACCATCCTCTTTTGCACCTTGGGATTGTACCATGAAACGAATTGGGGGGGTTAAGCAGATCCCAGGGATTATACTGTTAGGAGGGATTCATGGTGTAGGGATCGATAATACAGAATTCATACAATTCATAGTGTTAAATCAGATGCCATGTCACAGAGGCATGTTTCCAGGTGAGAAAACAGTGTTATTACAATATGGCAGCACACTAACTCATCTAGACTATCGGAAACAGTTACTAAATACAGCGCCAAGCTTAAAAATGTCCCCGCAGCACCAAGATTTGCCGGATTTATGTAGACACAATGCCCGTGGCACCGGAGCCTTTCTGTGTGTGCACACAGTGAAACCTATGCCAGGTCAGAGCTGGAAAAAAGGGAAATGTGCCGCATGCAGAGGCCACGCCCACTGTGCATGTGGTCACCCCCCCCCCCCCCGTTACGACTGCTCCCTGTCCCTCTGACGTGAGGAGGGCAGAGGGACCCGATGTGAATACAATTATTCTCATCTGTCCCCTCTGCCGCACTTGCACCAGAATATTCAATTACGTCAGTTAATAATTGTCCCCCTGTGTGTGCAGATTAGACTACACTTTCAATATGACTCGTTCCCTTTAAATAATGCATCTGGGTATAGTGGCAGCACATTGTGAGATTTCCCAACTGGTGTCACTGGCCTCTGGAAGTGACATTTACAATCATTGTTAATCCATATACTAAGAAAAACTTTATTATTATGTACTAAATGGAAGTCCTATATAATTATTAGGGACCAGCGGTGTTATATGACCCTCTGAATCACCTTGGCCGCGGATTGCACATATGGTGACAGAAAAGCCGAAATCTACTTTCAACTCTCAGGGTTTGTCACTTGTTTTCTAGCGGCAGATATTGAGTTGGCAAGTGCCATATATCAGAATAACGGCTTTTGCTGGCAGCCTGCGTTGTGATAAAGGAGAGATTTTACAGACAGGGTGTGGGTACCGGAGATGAAGTATATTGCCTGTCAGGACAGACTCGCTGTGCCGGCTGTTGTCACCGTGATTGAATATATGTGCTAGGTCTACAGAACTGTCACATGACATGTTATAAATACAAGCTGCTAAAGAGTCACTCTCTCCGCTTAAAGCATTCCTGTCACATATACTTTCCAATTGTAGCACACATGAAGGAGCACAAAGCAATTCCTTCTTTTTATTTATTACTTGTAGAATATATAGTTGGCACAATGATTGCCTTGCCGCTTTCTTCCTCTTTCCTTGTCCTGGCTTATATGTCAGCCTAGACTGCTGCTCGTATACACTATCACAGGATTCAAAGGGATTTTATTACTGCTATTAACTCTCACCAAAGACTCCTTATATTCCTTTATGAGCTTTATTAAAGCCTACTACACACAATATTCAGGTTTCCATTTCTATCAAGTTGTTACTGTCACTCTCAGTCACTTTGACATGTCAAAACATTACAATTGCGCTTAAACACACACTCCCCCTGGCTGTATCTAAGGATGGCAACCAGTCTCAAATGTTTGACCCGATGTGATCAAAACCTTTTGACAGATCTGAGGACATACAACAACAAAAAAGCAAAAATTGGCCACACCTCTATGCTTCTGTTCACTGCAGGTTGCATGCTGCATGTGGCTTAAGTGCAGACAAAAAAAAAAACAAAAACAGAAAGTGCAACAGAAACCTACGGGTGCAACTGCTTACCTTGTATACTGCCCCCAGCATAAAAACCTGCTTTATAGGTATTGAAAAGTAAATAAATGAAAAAATGAAAGAAAAAAAAATTCAGTATCTATAGAGCAGGTTTTTATCATGTGTATGCTGGGAGGAGTATATATAGTAAGCATTTGCACCTGTAGGTTGCTGTTGCATTTTCTGTTTTTTTACATCTGAGGACATGTCAAAAGTTACCGGAAATGACAGTAACCCTTTTAAAAAATATTTGTACTGTATTTCTTATGTTTATCTGTTTCTGGAGAAGCTGGTTGACAGTTAGGACCACTCTTAGCAGATGTTCACATGCGGCAGATTTGTTGCAGAAATTTCCAGGCCTTAAAATCAGTTCCATTGATCTGAATGGAGGTGCTTTGTTGGCAAGCACATGGATTTTCGCAAGCCCCAGTTAGATACAAGGTACAGTCACAATTTTTTTTTTACCACAAATCTGTGATGTGAATGAACCACATGTCACACAGCTTTTTTTTTAGATTATCTAGGAGCTTGCAACAATGGATTTTCCTGATTCAGGTAACTGCAGAATTATGCATATTAACTAGGTAGGTTGTCCAGTATTTAGAAAACAAAGCAAGAATGAGTGGGACTAGGATGAAAATAGTTACCGCTGGGGCACAGAACGGCCAGTGCTACCGAAGATCATCCCAGCCGGTACTGCAGTACCGGCCGGATGATCTTCATTTCTTATGAATTGGGATGCGGGCGCATCAGTGTGCTTCCGCATCCCAATTTACCGCTGAACACAATGGCTCTGGCCACACGCTCCATTGTGTGAACTGACATGTTCTGTGTGGCTGCTATTCAATTAATAGCGGCCACACAAAACTAACAGGTCAGTTTTTCATGTGGGCGGTTAGAACCATTAGAACCCTGGATGGAGCGTATACTATGTGTATACACTCCGGCCGGGATTCCAGTCATGCACAAACAACATATGTTTTGTATAAATCACGGTGGTTGTTGCAAATTTCAACAACGGCCGTGATTTATACAAAACATACGTTGTGTGAACATGGCCTAAATCTAGAAGGTTCCTCATAGGAGAAACCTAAAACCCGACCATGCTGCCACACTAGAAGTGGCTGGTTTTTAGAATAGAAAAAAAAAGATGGTTTTCTTAACAAATTAGTCGGTGGTGTCGGGTTTTAAAGGACCCATCACACACCCACGACATGCCCACTTGACAGGTTTTTGGTCAAAAATGATGGATTTGTGGGGGGGTTTTGTCGAATTATGTCGCACTCCTTTAGTAAATATGTTGGAACACTAAACCGACAGGGAAAATGGCCAAAAATCCATCGATTTTCTCTCGGGAACAAATAAGTAAATCAGCCCCATTGTGGGTCAACCATTCTGGGTTATTTTTTTTACATACAGTATGTGATGAAACACAAATTTAAAGGAGAAGTCCCATAGAAGTACAATAACTGCAGGCAGGTTGGTGGGGGCAGCAAGGTAATAAACAACTGAACTCACCTGTCCTGGTGACATCAGCCACAGACTTGCAGCTCTGTTAGCTGCAACCTCATATCCCCGGCTGAGTGATTGCCCACCCAGCCAATCAGTGACTGGGACGGGGCACCGCCCAACTCACTGACTGGCTGAGTGGGTGATCACAGCTGGGCTGTGATCTTTCAGCTGGGTACGTGACAAACCCAGTTTCCAGCTGAAGCTGACAGCCAGCTGATGTGAATGGGACCCGGTAGTGTCACATCGTAGGCACGAGGACAGGTGAGCTCAGTTGTTTATCATTTTCCTTCCCCCACCAGCCTGCCTGCAGTTTTTGTACTTCTCCTTTAAGTCCAAAAAAGAAAACAAAAAAAAAAACTTGTTCTGGTTGCCAACTGTTTGGCCACATAGGGCTTCTTTCTTGTAGTAAATTATTTTAGTAATGTCAATAATAATGTGCCCATTACACTGATTTCCAATCCCCAAGTTGTTGCGGCTGCCTCTTGATCAGGTAAGATTCGCAGCATTTCATATTCCTTCCTCTAATTAAACAGAGTCAGGGCTTGTTATTTAATAGAAGAGTTCAAGTCACTAATGACAGCATGTATTGCTCCACTGAGTTTGCATCAAAACCAGTCATTTACTTTAAAATTACAAGCTTGAAAATGTATTTATTTCCTTCCCAGTAATGCTAGAGACTCATGATCATCATTTTAATTAAAGAAGTTTTGGAATTCACTTCAAACACTTCAAGTTTCCTTAGTTTAGTGAAAGATTAATCTAAAAGCAGAAAGGCGTCTAGTTTTTTTTTTCACTCTAAATGTTATGCATTAAATGGTGCCTGTCGCCTACATACTGAGGAAGAAAGAGCTTTCTTTTCCATGAGACTTCAGATTCAATGCAGCAGTCAATTTACTAGGAAGTAAAGACATCAACAAAGCTGGCATTTTGCATATGGGCCTGTTTTCTATGAAAATGCCCATAAGAAAATAATGATCAGATTTTTTTCTATGGTGCACATCAGAGAAGTGTTGTAAATTTGGTGCTTGGTGAAAAAGACTTTTTTTCTTTCAATGCAATAATCAATCTCCCCAATAATGCATTACAATAATGGCACTTCAAACTGAGATATATATATATATATACAGTACAGACCAAAAGTTTGGACACACCTTGCCATTCAAAGAGTTGTCTGTATTTTTATGACTATAAAAATTGTGGATTCACACTAAAGCCATCAACTATGAATTAGCACATGTGGAATTACTGTATATACTTTACAAAGAAGTGTGAAACAACTGAAAATACAGTATACCATATTCTAGGTTCTTCAAAGTAGCCGCCTTTTGCTTTGATTACCCCTTTGCCCACCCTTGGCATTCTCTTGATGAATTGGTTTTGATGTAGACCTGAAATGGTCTTCCAACAGTCTTGAAGGAGTTCCCAGAGATGCTTAGCACTTGTTGGCCCTTTTGCCTTCACTATGCGGCCCAGCTCACCCCAAACCATTTTGATTGGGTTCAGGTCTGGTGACTGTGGAGGCCAGGTGATCTGGCGTACCACCCCATCATTCTTCTTCTTGGTCACATAACCCTGACACAGCCTGGAGGTGTTTTTGGGGTCACTGTCCTGTTAAAAAATAAATGATGATCCAACTAAGCGCAAACCGGATGGAATAGCATGCCGCTACAATCTACAATTTTCATAGTCATAAAAATACAGAAAACTCTTTGAATGGGAAGGTGTGTCCAAACTTTTGGTCAGCACTGTATATACCTGTATGTATATATATATATATATATATATATATATATACACAGTGTGTATATATATATATATATATATATATATATGTGTGTGTGTATATATATATATATATATATATATATATATATATATGTATTTATTTTTTTCTGTCCAGCACTGGGGATCCGTAGCTAGGGAGAGATAGAACAAAGACCTATGCTATCTTAAAGGAGAACTCCGGGGCTCGGGTGATTTTTGGAGTGCTGGGGATTATAAATAAAATAACATTATGAATGCTGGGGATTATGAATAAAATAACATGCTCTTCACTCCCCCACTCCAGCGCTGGTGCTGGTATCCTGCAGTTCTGGTCGCCCAGTCCAGGCCACTTTTGGGTCAGAGTGGGGACCTGGGATGTAATGTGCCACGCCTGCTCACCCTGTCGGCGGCCATAGCAGGGTCGCTCCTCGCCCACTGATTGGCTAAGTGGACCTAACACGTCATGTCCCAGGTCCCTATTCAGACCCAGAAGCATCCAGGACCAGGGGACTGGAGCTGCAGGATACCGGCACCAACACTGGAGCGGGGGAGGTGAGAGCATGTTACTACTTTCATAATCCCCCTCCCCAGCACTCTGCCAAAATCATCCCAGTCCAGAGTTATCCTCTAAGGACAGTATATAAGGCAATTTCTCCATCCCCAGTCATATATCATCAAAATCACTCACAGTGCCTTCTTATTATTTTTACTAAAAAGTTTTTTATACACAGTGTATGCAAGAGAATGCCTATATAGATAGTGGCATCTAGACTGTGCCTACATACACAATGCTTGTTGCCAGTGCTTACATACAGTACATGGTGCCTGTCCAAGAGCACCCACATACTGTGCCTGCCAACAATTGCCAAATTAGTCAGTGCCTGCCAGAGAGTAACCCACATACAGTGGCCGCCGGAGGGTGGTTACATAGCGTGTACACAAGATGGTATACCGTATACAATTCCTATAAAAGAATGCTCCTGCCTCCTCCATTGCCTGTTGTCTACACCTGGATGCAGTTGCTTGAAGGGTGCAGGTCTAAAGTGGCCTGTGGCATACATAAGTAAGTGGTGTGGTAAAGAGCCAATGATTCTTTGCTTTGTCACAGCTTTCAACTGCATGTGCATTGTAGCAACAAGTATACAGTTAAAATTGCTAGTGGTAACATGCGTTATGAAGGCCCTTAAGGGTGCTGCTTTACATGCTGTCATACAGATTCTTATAGAGGTCAATTCTGCCAACAGAGTGAGGAAAGTGTGGATCAGTTCTTTGAGATAAAGATGTAGAGCATAATAACCTAATTAAATATGTAGAATAATTCTCATATTTTACCTCCTCCTTCTTTCTTCAGAGCTCTATAAAACAGGAGGAACACGTTAAACTTAAGTACCAACGCTTCTCTAAATGTTAATGAAACACTTAACGTGACTTTTTTAATCTAGCATTTATTAGTACTGTATGTCGCTTGCTGAAAGGAAAAGGTGTCAGATTTATGCCTTGTAGGTGGGTTATTAATAATTGGCATATTTAGATGATATTTTATTATTCAACTATGAGAAATTGATTTGACAATGCTTAACAATTGTATAACTGTATGTGTGTCACAGAGATTTGTTTCTAAAGTTTTCACTAAAGGATTTAATGTTCCTAATTAAGTTCATTTGTTTCCAGGACACATTCTAATCTACTTTCCTTATTATGAGAAATGTAAGAAATATATACTTTAAAACTCAAATCCATCTATGTGTCCATCTACACTATTCTCTTTTTCTCTGCGGCCCGGTCACTGCGCACGGTGTCGGTTTATTCCCAAGCATCGGCCTGGCATGAAGCACTGAGGGTAGGCCCGCCGCCCCCAGTTGAGACTAAACCCCTCCCCACTGTTACGCGGCTCCATTAGAATCAATGGAGCCATGTCACAGAGGGAGATCGTCATACAGGGCCAGCCCATAGTGCTTCTCGCTGGTGCTTGGAAATAAACGGGCGTGGTGTGGACAAACGGGCCACGGTTCAAAATAGGGACCACAGCACCGACATCCCCGTGCCAGCTCCGGTCTATTCATGTAAAAAAAAACTTTACTTTAAACATGTGGCCACTAGGTGTCTCCCTTTTTCTCAAACTGCTGTCCATGCTCCCTCCTCATGATTTTTGGTCTTTTCACTTTTCAAAAAGAGGCCAAACACGATTGTCCTTGTAACACGATTGTCCTTCTGGCATGGCTAGTGTGGCAGTGTCAGGTGTGTGTAGTAGTCAGGAAGCACAAGAAAATGCACCACTGAGTAATATTTATATGTAAATCAGTGTATCACAGGCTAGAGTTATTGAACTACAACTCCAATCATGCTCTAATATGTTTGTTATCATGAGAGCAGTAGTTATGCTAAGCTTCACATCAGTAGCTATCGTACATTCCTGGGGATAGGGCTGCTGTTTTATTCTTTTGGGTAGTAATTTGCTTTACTGAGGCAGAATTACATCATAAAGAATTATTTTTTTTAATATACTAGGCAGCTAATATAGTTAGAGTTATATAATGATCTGCTTATAAAATAAAAGTGTACCATGTGTGCTGCAGTTACTATCTCTTTCCTGGAGTTTTCCTTACTGCCCTTAACCCCTTGAACGATGCGATGCACAGCGATCATGGCTTTTAAGGTAAGCAGTGACAGGACCGCTTGTATCGACGGGCGGAGGTAAGTAACTTACCTCCATCCTGTCGGATTGGCCATCTATGCATAAAGTCTGCTCTCAGGCAGACTTTATGCACAGATAACCAATAATACTGATCTATGCAATGCTATGGCATAGCATAGCTCACTACATGCAATCTAGTGATTGCATGTTTTCCTGTAAAAAAAAGTGTAATTTAAAAAAATAAAAGTATTAAAAAAAAACTTATAAACCACCCCAAATAAGAGTTTAAAATACCCCCTTGCCCATTACAAAAATCTAAATATGTAAAATAAATAAACATATTATATATTGTAGCGTGTGGAATTGTCCGATCTATTAAAATATAACTTTATTGTTCCCGTATGGTAAACAACGTTAATGGGGGAAAAAAAACACCAGGATTGCTGATTTTTTAAAATTATATATCAAAAAATATATAAAAAAATATTACATTTTTAATAAAATTTTTCTTTTACACTTATATGATATTAATAAAAACTAGAGATCATGGCACAAAAAATGACACCCCAACCAGCCCTGTAGGTGGAAAAATAACAGCGCTCTTACAATTGCATTAATTTAACTCAGGGCATCAATGGGCTCAGCCTTAAAGGGGTTAAAGAAATGGCCTAGGAAGGATCCCAGACACTGCCCAGGTAGGTCTGTATTTTTTAAGACACTTGATGATGGGTAGTTGGTAATTGCTGGTAGTGCATACAGCTTAATCTTGCTAAGAGGGATGTTTTCGCTATGTACTCTAGTTAACTTTGTTGTAGAGGATTCCGACAGAATTGGAAAACTGCTGTATAGTAAAGTAAAGCACAATTTGCTTGCAGTTGAAAAGGAATCTGACCTACAGGATGTATGCAGAAAATATATTAATTATGAACTAGCTATATAACAAGCTGATTTTGGATGGCAGTTTAGCAGGGAGAAGGGGAAAGAAGAAATTCTTGATAACAAGAGAAGGAAGCAATTTTGTATGATAAGATATATTACAGAGTTTGTAATATTCACTACATTATGCAGAGTTTGTTCAAACCAAACTGCTTATTTTAGTGGCAATGCATAACAACACTATGCAGATCTCTATGCACTGTAAAGGAGCCAGGATTCCTCTTAAAATTACAGGAATTACTGCTCTCTATAAAACACAAATGGTTTTAATATTATGGCAAAAAAAAAAAAATCTTTCATATACATTTTCCAGATAATAAGAACTACATTTTGAAGTAAAATATTTACCCAGAAACTGATCTATTACTTGATAGAATGTGTTCTTTTCCATCTAGTCGGGGGAATTAAAAACATATTAAAATAATTGGGATGTCAAGTGAGTAAGACATGATTAATGTGTGTTAAAATTATAGCACGATTCCTCGGAGCATTAGTCTAAAAACACAACTCACATTACCTTGTGTTGTCAAAAGTGTGAGCCTTGTCTTCAAAATTTTATAAAATCATGAGAATTAAGTGGAATTTTGAATGAAAATTTGAACTGAAACATAAAAAAACTTAGTAAATCTGTCGGCTGTGGCGGGTTTTAAAGGGAACCTGTCACCCCCCGTGCCGGGGTGACAGGCTCCCGACCCCCTGTTAGAGCCCCCTATACTCACCTAATCCCGCCGGGTCCCGCTTCTGGATCCGGTCGGGTGATGAAGATCTCAGCCGCTGCAGCCCGGCGCGCGCGCTGAGAGATGAGTCCAACACCCATAGAGAATGACAGCAGAGTCCAGCGCTCCGTCATTCTCTATGAGCGTTGGACTCATCTCTCAGCGCGTGCGCCGGGCTGCAGCGGCTGAGATCTTCATCACCCGACCGGATCCAGAAGCGGGACCCGGCGGGATTAGGTGAGTATGGGGACTCTAACAGGGGGCGGGAGCCTGTCACCCCGACACGGGGGGGTGACAGGTTCCCTTTAAAGGACACCCATGACACACCAACAACACGCTCATTTTGCAGGTTTTTGGACAAAAATTACAGGTTTTGGAAAAATTGGGTCACACACTCTTTGTATTTAAACCTGATAATTTGCTGCCAGGAACATGTTAGTAAATCAGCCCCATAGTGTTTCTATAACACACTGCTGTCTACTTCTCCTACAGGAACTACATGCAAAGAGCCATTCAGAAGCCACATTAATATATCTAAGGCTATGTTCACATAATGTATATTTTCGTAAAATTATTATTAAAATATACGTTCCTTTGCTGCCTGTGGGATCCCAGCCGGAGAGTATACACACAGGGGGACATTTATTAAGTCCGGCGTTTTTTACGCCGGACTTATAAATGTCCCCACATCTTCGGCGCTACGGGGATTTATGTAGAGGCGGACTGCCTCTACATAAATCCCGTGCGCTCTGGTGCGCACCGCCGAAAACCTACGCCAGCTGAGGACTGGAGTCGGTTTCGGCGTATCTTTTTGCGGAACGGATGGTGAATCGCGTGGACTCCGAGTCTGCTCCCTCCGTTCCGCCCCCTTCACACCCCCTCTCCGCCCCCCGGCGTACCCATCGGAAAGTGCCGATTTGCGAATATTTTATTCGCAAATCGGCCATTTGCGAATAAAATATTGCGCAAATCGGCAATTTCAGCCGAAACCCCTGGACCGCAGGATGATACATGTCCCCCATAGTATGCGCTCCGGCCGTGATCCCTAGCGGTGCCGCAAACAACTGACATGTCAGTTTTCTGCAGCCGCTATCCAGTCATTTAGCGGCTCCGGCCGCTTGCTCCATAGTGTGCTGTGGGGAGTTCTGATGCAGGCGCACACGGATGCGCCCTCATCAGAACTCTGCGTCTAGAAAGATCATCCGGCCTGTACTGCAGTACCGGTCGGGATAATCTTTTCAGAGACCGGCCGGGTCACGCCGGTCTCTTATGCAGTGTACACAAGGCCTAAAGATGGGGTTGCCATCACTCCCTCATATGGTTTCATTATAACAAAAGACAACCATAGATCAATGCAATTCAAGCAAAACAAGTTTATTCTCCACTTCTCCATTTACAGAGGCGCAGGGATCTAGATGATTATAATTCTCAAATAAAGCACAAATCTTAGTAATTACTAGAGATTACTGGCGAACCTCAAGGACACTCGGCTTTGATGGGCCGCTCTGAAGCTGCAATGCGCGGGACCAGGGAGGAAGCAGAGCACAGGAGAAGACCAGGAGCGTGGAGAGGTGACGTAAACTGTTTGTTGAATCGTCAGCCTCCGGCCCCACATCGCTATTGCATGTATCGGCTGATGATTTTAGGTCTGGGCCTAAAGAAATGATCAGCTGATGATCGTTTTATTGACTGATCATTGTCTCTATTACATTGAGCGATAATGATCGGCCGAGTTGGGCCATATATTCTTCTACATTACTGAATAAGGATAAAGGGCAGTTTAAAAGGCTTCTACATACACAAAGGCTTCACATATAAAACCACAAAAAAAAATTAAAGGGCTTATCAAAGATTATAGCTGCCTTCTTTCAGAAACAGTACTTTTGTCCTCAGTTTGGGTGTTTTATTGCTACTCAGTTCCACTGAAGTGAATTAAGCCAAGTTGTAATACCGCACAACCTAAGGGCAGGGGTAAAACTGTTTTTGGAAGAAATTTTTTTATTATTTATTCCGGAGAACCCTTTTAACCAGATTATCTTTGCCTACAAATAATAGCGGTAGAAGTAAGAAGTTTTAAGACATTAAAAGGGGTCAACTGGTTGTAATCATCCATGTATGTACAATCCAAGATATGTGATAAGCTGCTAGATATCTTCTCTATCTATCTATCTATCTATCTATCTATCTGTCTGTCTGTCTGTCTATCTATCTATCTATCTATCTATCAATCTATCTCTCTCCTATCTCTCTCTCCATAGCTGATAAGTACTGAAAGTAATTTACAAATCGACCCCCCCCCCCCCCCAATTTTGCAACTGACTAGAAGGATCAATCTTTTACCATCTACAGACTGCCATCAGTCTGCCATGTTTTTTTTTTAGCATTGCATTAGGGCCTCTATTGTGAACGGTTCTATTATACACATATTTTTTAAGTATACCAGACCCTTGAATAATATTCATATTGAAAAAAAGGGAGTTATATACTGCAATAATGTGTTATTTTGTTGTTTTTGCTTTTCTTTTTTCTCATGTTAACCATTGTGTGTAATAACAAAGTAAAGAAAAGTCCAGGAACGGCACTTCACCTAAAATCTTCACCTTTATTGCATGTAGACAGTATAGGACATAAACATCACGGAGGAACTCACTCCCAGCCTACGTACATTTCCTGCTGTCAAGCGCTTTCTCAAGGCAACATGGGTAGTGGGGCGTTCTCTCCTTTACATATACACATAATCACATACATTTGCAGAATTAAAAACATCAAAACAGAAAACCTTTAGAGAAATACGCTGCAGTCGATCCTGTCGTTGAGACCGAGACTGCCCAATATAATAATACTGTCCGATATAATAAAAATGACAGGGACAAAATAAAACATATACCACATTTTTTGTTTGGCAAGTTATCAAATCAGTTATCATGAATTCCTTATACAGGCCGCATCTATCATCTGGTCACAGATATTACAATTCCTACATTTATGGTTACCTTGCGGTATCGCCTCATCTAACCAGGTACCTATAGAGTTTTTTTCTTTTATTACACCTTGTACCAGTTCATCTCTAAGATTGCGGGACCTACAAGGGCCGGCCGACATGGGGGGGGAATATAGTGGTAATGTCTAAAGAATATTACCTGAAAGAATCCATGCGCCAATTGGCAGATCGAGAGACATACAGACCACTAGCAGGTGATCCCACAGAGGGATATAAAAATAAATTAAGAACTATGCTAAGGGGAGCTGTGGAGAGGGGTACTATTCGTAAAAAGGATGCTGAGAAGTTGATACCTTTTTATATTTATATATTTTTTAACAAAGGTCCATAAGACCTTAGTGGACCCCCCTGGACGCCCCATTGTGGCGGGCAGGGGGGATCAGTATCGGAATACTTATCCCAATTCAAAGACTAGTTTTTGCGTCCCCTTTTATCTAGTGTATATATATAAAACCAGTGGGCACCGCTATGATTAAGGGAGTGCTAAACCAATGCATATAAATGACACAAAACCAAAAAGAACAAAAAGCATATGCACAAATAGGTAGCACATCACAAAAATACTTTATTATAATATAGACACAAATACAAAAATAAACACTAAATTGATAAAGCAGGAGTATAGCAAAAAGGGAGACAAACCCCAAAACCACTCTGCATAAAAACAATTAAAAAGTCCACATAAGTCCGGCCGGTATACCAGCAAGGACTATTCAACTACCCTGACCCAGGACTGTACAAACAATGTCAAAATATAGCCAACTGCCTGAGCAGAGTCCCTATAACATGTACCCTATAGCAACATCACAATGATATACATATGAGGTAGGACAATAAAAAACAGTCACCATGTCAGTCCTAGAAACATATGAGAGACGGGTCAGGTGGGAAAGAGTTACCCCACGCGTTCCGCCGCCCAGCGGCTTCCTCAGGGATAGTCCTTGCTGGTATACCGGCCGGACTTATGTGGACTTTTTAATTGTTTTTATGCAGAGTGGTTTTGGGGTTTGTCTCCCTTTTTGCTATACTCCTGCTTTATCAATTTAGTGTTTATTTTTGTATTTGTGTCTATATTATAATAAAGTATTTTTGTGATGTGCTACCTATTTGTGCATATGCTTTTTGTTCTTTTCCCTTTTATCTAGTGTCCCACCTTATTTACGGGACACTAAGATGCCACTTCAAGAGTTAAAATCTCTCCATATTAATGAGAATGTAACTTTAGCATCCATTGATGTGGTCAATTTGTACTCCCGTATCAGACATGAGGATGTCATTGTCGCAATGAGGAAAATTATGGCCCGTACAGATAAGGATAGAGATTGTGCTGATTTTATTTGTGAAGCCATTGAATTTATTTTGAAGAATAATGCTTTTATGTTTAATAATAAATGGTTTGCACAATGTACAGGAGTAGCTATGGGGACTCCTGTAGCTCCAACTTTATCTAATCTATTTCTAGCCCTATGGGAAAAAGAATATGTATACTCCATTACTAACCCATTTATTAAACACATTAAGTACTGGGGCAGATTCTTAGATGATACACTGATAGTGTGGGAGGGTTCTAAAGAACAATTTTTGGAATTCACTGAATATTTGAATAAGAACCCCTTGAATATGCAGTTTACTGCGGAATATGGTGGTAAATCAATCAATTTCTTAGATGTTACAGTATATATTAAAAATAATGAAATTCATACTAAAGGTTACAGGAAAAAAAAACAGAAACTAATTCCCTGTTACACTATGAGAGTTTTCACCACCATTATGTCAGAAATTCAGTCCCCTATGGTCACTTTATTCGCCTTCGTAGGATAAATAGTAATTATAATGATTTCTTATCACAATCCCAAGAATTAATCGAGAGATTGAGGGAAAGGTGCTATCCCGAAGAAGTGATCACAGGTGCATTTGAAAAAGCAGTTAGAACGGATGGAGATGAATTGATTTTCCGGAAAAAAACTCTATAGGTACCTGTTTAGATGAAGCGATACAGCAAGGTAACCATAAATGTAGGAATTGTAATATCTGTGACCAGATGATAGATGCGGCCTGTATAAGGGTGGGGGGAAAGGAATTCATGATAACTGATTTGATAACTTGCCAAACAAAAAATGTGGTATATGTTTTATTTTGTCCCTGTAATTTTTATTATATCGGAAAGACAATTAGAAAATTACAAATACGGGTTAAGGAACACATGCGTTCATTCTCCACGGGTAAGGGTTGTCATAGATTAATTACCCATATGAAAGATTTTCATAACTCAGATAAAAATGTGTTAAAATTTGCAGGTTTGAAAAAAATTAAACCAGATGGTAATGTGAATACTCACAAAATACTTTTGCAAGCGGAGGCTCGCATTATAATTGAGACGGAAGCATTGGGCAGTCTCGGTCTCAACCACAGGAACGACTACAGCGTATTTCTCTAAAGGTTTTCTGTTTTGATGTTTTTAATTCTGCAAATGGACTACTTTATGAACTGAGCACCACCTAAATCACCGCGGTAGGAGTATCCATATACTGACCGAGGGAGCAGCCTGTGACCTGTAGTGCCGGTGAGACTTTCTATGTGAACTATAACCCTTGTGTGTGCACTGTGCAACAAAGAAGAAACTACAACAATTGAGGATGATTGTAGAAATGTCTATTCTCACATCTGGAAATACTCCTTGTCCTACAATATATAAATAATATTCCACTTGATTATTTGCTTAAAAGACGTCTTGTTCTAGTTTATAGAGGAACATACAATTAGTTCATATAGCTACTGCATATAGAAAGGTGAGGATTTAGATAAAGAACCAGGTTATAACTTTCTCTTGTTAGTGATCACTGCTGGAACATTGCACATTAGTATGCAAAGCCGAATGCGCTGTTTTTCTATTTATTTTTTTTTTTTTACTATTTCAACTTTTATAGTAAATTTCCATGAACTCATTTTCTTCTTTGTAGGAATACAAAACCTAACACTTAAAGAGGACCTGTCACCCCTGCTGCTGGGGTGACAGGCTCCCAACCCCCCACTAGAGCCCCTCATACTTACTTGATCACGCCGGGTCCTGCTTCTCCGCCCGGTCCCGGGACGGAGATATCCCCGTGGGAAGCCCGACACCCGCGCCACTGAGATGAGTCAGTCACCATTCATTCTCTATGAGCGTCGGACTCATGTCAGCGGCGGGGCTTCCCGCAGGGATATCTCCGTCTTGGGACCGGATGAAGAAGCGGGACCCGGCGCGATCAAGTAATTAAGAGGGACTCTAGCGGGGGGTCTGGAGCCTGTCACCCCGGCACCGGGGGTGACAGGTCCTCTTTAAAGGTTGTAGACCTTGTAGACCTAATTTTTTGCGTTGTTCATTTGTAAACTGTTTATCTGTTGTCTGTGTAAGTTTTTTCACCTTGCTGGTTTGGCCAGCAGCTATTTCTCTCTACCCCCATGCACAGAGGCGTAGCTAGAAATAATGGGGCCCCATAGCAAAAAACTCTACAGGGCCACACTCACCTACGCACAACACAAAGTACTGCACTCTGATGTGGCCAAAAACTAAAATCCCTTGTGACCAGAGGTACAATCCTGCCTGCAGCTACAAAAGTGACTGGCAGACCAGAGAGCCAATGGCTGCTTACTCCGTCAGTTCACTTTATTTAAAGTGACTCTGTCACCCCCTTTTACATCATGACTTCTCTACACAGGTGTAATAGGTAAATTTAGCAGTTTTCATAACTTATTTTATATCATACGTAAAAGCTTCTTAAAGTAAAAAAGTAATCTTTTATCAACTGCAGACTGTGCTAAGTGGGTGGGGATTCATGGCAACAGTGCCACTTAGCCCCGCCCACAGTGCAACCGTTGGCCCTGTCCCTCAGTGACGTCATCGACACATAGACCCCATAGTATGGGCCAACCTAGAGGGGGTGGGGCCTAGACCTTAAGGCAAGTCTGTTCCAATGGTCAGCGAGGAGGCAAAACCTATGTGCCTATGAAGTTATAGAGAGGCAGGACCAACGGTGGTGCTGTGGGCGGGCTAAGTGGCGCTGTTGTCGTAAAGCCCCGCCCACTTAGCACAATCTGCAGTTGATAAAAGATCACTTTTTACTTGAACAAGTACCATGACTTATGATATAAAATAAGGTATGAAAACTGCTAAATTTACCTTTTACACCTGTGTAGAGAAGTCAGAATGCAAAATGGGGGGGGCAGTGTCACTGCAGTGCATAAGCGACCCAGTGTTCTCTTACATGCTGCAACACAAAAAAAGGTTAATATGCAGAGGATAAGGAGATCTCTGCTTGTGTTGCAGCATGTAAGGGAACACTGGATTTCTTACACACTGCAGTACATAAGGTGTTAAGCAGAAGGACACAGGAGACTCTTATCTTCCCTGTGCATCCCTGGGCCCCCCTCCTGCACGGCCCCCATAGCAGCTGCCTACCCTACTATAACACTGCCCATGTATTTGTTGTTTTTAAAGGGGAACGAAAGGTAAGCCACTGATAGGCACCTTCGCAAAACACCTTATTTTTGTAGTGAATGAAAGGATTGAGCTTGTTAATGTACTGTATAACTGTGCTTCAACATCATCAATCCTGGTTGGTTCTGTAGTCAGTAACTGTGTATAACTAGCAGCACTGAAGAGGTTGAACATGGAGATCACAGTATGAAGAAGAGATAAAGGATCCAAGTCTGTAGGGAGGGCAGATCACAAAGGACATAATATATGGGAGTGTAGAAGGAAGCAGGCATGGTGGTGTGTAGTGGAAGAAGTACTTTAAATCATACAATGTTTATATAGGTCTGGAGGAAAACAGCCATGGCAGATCTCATAGGAGGAGGATAAACACAGTATAAATTCAGTATTAGGGTATGTGCACACTGCGAAATAGCGACAGAGAACCCGTTTCCACAGTTCGCACCCCGCCGGCGGACTGATGCTGGCACGAGTGTGTCCGCCCGTGTCATAGACACCATTCTATGCACAAGCAGATTCCGTCGTCCGTCCAAAGAATTAATACGTCATCTGTCGCCATTCCGCAGTGTGCACGTACCCTTAGTGTTTATGTCAGCACGAGGTAGAAGAAATCTTTGGGATGTAGAGGAAGAAATGTGTACAGGAATAAAGCCACACTGATACATAAGGGCTAGTAAAGGCGGTATCATCTCGGAGACACAAAACTCAGAGAAAAGTGTGAAACTAGGAGCAGGTTCCAAACTACATATCATGGTGTCTGAAAAAGAATGATTATATAGAAATTGCTGTCTGAAACTTAGTGCAACATCTTTTCACATTGAAGCTATGCACTAACACATATAAAAATAATTTATATGTTAAAGGTGTCTTAGTCTTTACCTACTTCCCATTATACACTGTATATAGGTGACACAGTGTAAAGGTTATTGGTGCAAAGCTGTACATGAATAGTACAGGGCACCGGATGCAACGTTGAGGATTGGAACTAGTTCCATTTCTGCATGTTGAACCCCTTAGATGCTTCAGTCAGTGACTCCTTTTGTCACCCTCCTCCCCCAAATAACATGATTACAGGTCTTTATGGCTATGAATACTGATAACTATTGAGTCTCTCAAAGGAATACATTGAGAAACTGACTTCCTGTGCACACAAAAGACGCTGTAAAATTCAAGGGGTCTCACTGATAATCAGGTGGTACAGCCATATGTGGTGAGCCCCCGTGGTGCTATGGAGGAGGTACGGCGGGTCACTTGCTTGATGGTAAAGTGTGACACCACTAAAGTGGTGGTTGGCCGAGATACAGCCGGGCCCAGTGATGTTATGTTGTGACGCCAGTTGGGCACACAGGTATGGTGACACACCTGCTTTTAGTTTAAAAGACCGGTTGTATGTTGATACCCTGTGGACAGTGTCCTGCCGGGTTGCTACGCACTCCCTTGGGTTGTTAATAAGGTGGGCCGGAGTGGTGTAGTGACCCTCCCGGACTATTAGTACTGCCACCCACAGAAAGGGGAAAAGTCCCAAGGAATGTGTGTACACTGTGGTGGTACAGGGCGAAGAGTCTCTTTACCATAAATAATCTCTTTTTTACTCTGAAAGTCCTTGTGTACAGCAGAACATACAGCTGTGCATTGACAAGATACGTTACACTTGGTAATACACTTGATAATACAGGATTCAGATCTGTGGTAGGAGTATAGTGAGGAGTACAGTCGTGCTGACTGGGTTGCGGGTGGAGAATCAGAGGAGCAGAGAGGAGGATGTTGTGAGAGTCCCAACCCAAGTAGTAATGTGTTCTGCCGGGATGTTGGAGGATGAGGTAGAGAGATAAGAATACTTGAGAGAACACTTGTGCCCATGCATTGACCTTGGTTGGAATGAACCACCTGTTGCCCTACCAGTGTCGGGGGTCTGTCCTAGGGGTTGACACAAGCCTCAGACCCTGTTACCTGGGATGAGCGGAATGCTGAGGGTTCCCTGCTTACAACCGGGCTGCGAGATAGAGTTCATAGGCTTCTAGCAACTTTGCTCTATCCAGATCAGTTCCTAGCTTTTTCCCTTTGTGGATACTGTCCTGCACTGTGACTCTCCTAGTCCACAGCGTGGGTTGAGATTATCTCTGACGTTTCCTCTCCTGTGAGGGGTTAAAGGCTATGTTCACACAACGTAAAACTACGGCCGTAGTTCTCGCCGCAGAACTACGGCCATAGTTTTGCGGTGTGGAACAATGCCTTATTTGCAATGGGATCGTAAACGCTCCGGCCGGGATCCCATACCCCGCCGGAAAAAACTGACATGTCAGTTTTCTGCGGCCGGAATTCAGTGAATTCCAGCCACAGAAAGACCTTTCAGTTCACTGTGGGCTATGGTAAGGTCTGATGCGGGCGCACGCTGATGCGCCCGCATCAGAGCTCTGCGGCCGGAAAGATCACCCGGAGATGATCCGGCCAGAGAACGGCCGTTCTCTGACCCGGGCAAGGTCACGGAACGGCCGGTCTCATACGTTGTGTGAACATAGCCTAACACTGCATAGTGCTTAGTAAAATTGCTTGATGAGAAACTGTTGGGTGCGTCCTAGCTCTACAACGTCTAGTGACTAAAGTCCTCATACGAAGGCTGGGAGACCTGGCAGAGAGCCAGGTCCCAAAGAGACCACTGTAGGGAGTGTTCTAGCTTGCATTCTTCCCCTACAATGTCCAACACAAAAGACTTCTACACTTCCTCTACCCATGTGACTTTCTGTCTCCAGCATATCTAAAATTTGTTGCTGTGAGTAGGTGAGGAGTGCATAAGAAGTAAAGTAAGAGATGATAGGACAGAAGAAAAAGATACTGACATAGGTTCACAGATCCATGTGACACATAAATAAACAATAACCCTTTCCATACTTTAGCCGTGCAACAACTGAGTACACATACCTATAATAGCAACATCTAGTGGCAAAAACTTATCACTACTACATAACCACTTACAATAAGTACAGGCTTTTGCAAAGGGTGTAACCATTAGCAGCACCCGTGATGGGACACCACACATATACCAGAACGAAGCAGGTAGCTCTGCAGTAGGGCACTAGTAACAGAAGTATCTGCACATCTATGTTCATATTAAAGTTTAGAAACAGGCCAAAGTAAATACAAAGTAAAAACTATATTTAGTTTTCAGTCTGCATTTACATTTAAAGTAAAATATTCTTTATCAAAGTACTATAATTGTCACAAAGCCAGTCACAATATATTGCTAGCATTAATATTTGTGGTAGTAATATATATATATATATATATATATATATATATATATATATATATATATATATATATATATTACTACCACAAATAATAATGCTAGCAATATATTGTGACTCTATATATATATATATATATATATATATATATATATATACACAGAATTAGATTGATATTATGAGATGTAACATTGTGTAAAAAATCTTTTTAGTGTGAGTCGTTTTCAGTATGATTTATCCCCTAATAAGTTTTGTCTAGTCTGATTTATCTAAATGACAGATTCTCTTTCTATACTGACAGATCTGCTCGCAAACAAGGGACAAGGTGGCTGCCGAGACATTAGGAAGGCAGATAAATCTCACATTGCTTTTGGATCTAAAGTTTTGGGACCTCCTCCGGCCACTGGGAGAAAAGCTAGCGCCAGGTCTCCAGGAGAGGTAATAATCAAATTATGCATAGCAGAAGCAATAAAACCATTTTATATGTGCACAGTTTTTTTTTATACCTTATATATTTTTTACCTTTTACTCATTGGGTTCAGATTAAATGATTTATAATAAAGATAGACCTCCTTAAAGGGAATCTCTCAGGTGTAATTTACAAACTGCTGACACTGTTAGATAGCTGTTAGGACAAGGAGACACATAATACATTTCATATCCATCTGTGATTCCAGAATATAGAAAAAAATGCTTTTATTCTTTGGTACAAAGAGTCAATGATACATTCCCAAGCTGGAACGCTGCACATTGGAATGTCTCCTCTCTCCCCTCCCTGCTTGACTGATACCTGAAAGCTGAGTTCCAAGCAGGGTGAGGTATGGAAGAGGGGAGTAAGGAGCTGTTATGGCCTCTTTGACTCTCTGTACTATAGAATAAAAACATGTTTCTACGTTCATGAAGCACAAACAGATATATGAAAGGTACCCTGTGTCTCTTTGACTTAACAGCTTTTTAACTGTGTCAGCAGTTTGGAATGTGAATTGCATCTGACAGATTCATTTTTAAGAGGTTGTCTAGGCTTTGAAAAACATAGCCACTATCTTTCAAAAACAGCACAACTCTTGTCTCCAGTTTTGGTGTGGGTTTTCCATTGAAGTGAATAGAATAAATACATTAAGGACTAAATAAGGTTTAAGAAGCGAGTATTTTAAAAAAAATTTTAAAAAAGAAAAAAAAAGGAAAACAAGAACAAGAGTCTAAGATTAGTTGGAGGTAAGGTCAAAAACAACACAAGAAAATATTACTTTCAGCAGATGTGGTAGGTAAATCTATAATAACTAAATGTAAACATGCTGGGGATAAACATATATCTATCCTAAGGGTGGCTTCACACTACAGAATCTGTGCGGATAAGTTCCGATTCCGCTGTCTGCTGAAAGAATTGACACGTCAGTTCTTTCGGCGGAAGGTGGAATCCGCCCGGCCATAGAATGGATATGCACACCACCATGAGCAGGTACGAGTGATGGACTCTGCTGGAACTTATCTGCCTGGATTTCGTAGTGTGAACCCACCCTAAGATAATTAGAAGGAAATACTAAAAGAGCAGACTAGATGGACCCAGTGGTCTTTTGCTGTCAATGATATCTATGTTTCTGTTGGGTGCTATTATAACAGCTAGATTGTTTTTAGGACATCTTTTTAAGGATATATTCACACTTTGTATAAACAATGTCCGTTCCACATGAACGGCCACTGTTTAATGCTACCTACGGCCAGAATTAGGTAACATGATAATTCCATCCCTAGGTAGTGTTAAACAATGGCCGTTCTTGCGGAATGCCCTTTATACAGTGTGTGTGGGGGGGGGAGGTTTTCCTTGGTGATAGATATTTGTTTTTCTTTTTATTAATATCTCAGTTGGATTGAAACATTACTATTTGCACCTTGAAAATGTCTGGAAGAGCAATTGTAATTGTTCAAATATACTGTACATGATGATATTCTGGGCGCTTTATTATATATTTTGTCAATAGGTTTCATGAAATTTGTACTTTATTTGCACATTTCTTTTTGTTTCATCCAGTCAACAAGGTCTACAAGTAGACATGAAAGGTCTTTGCAGCAGCTGACACATGGGGCTAGCATGACAAGCTTGGGGCATGTGACAGACACCAGGATCTTGTCCCCCACACTTGCTTATCATTCAGACCAAAAGAATAAAGAAAATATACAACACACAAGAAAAAAGGAGGGACGACCCAAAGGTAACTCACTTATGTCAAACAGTAGAGATACCGTTATCATTGGTTCACAGTTGGAGAGCCATAGGTCGCCAAGCACTGCTGTATATCTAATGTAGTACAATATCTTATTTGTCATAGAGCATTGATCATCATTTGCCTTCTCTACATTATACATCTGCCATATGCAGGTTGTCAGTAACTTTACAGTATGTGACATCTGTAGACGTCGTTTGGTTGCACTGCCACAGGCTAATATAGTATGATCAGTGTCAAATGAAATTTATAAGGAGCCTATGGCAGCAAATGGGCTGGAAACCCTCACACCATGTATGTGTATCCTCCAGATGACTCACTGTGATACTAGCATGTGAAATCTGGTACAGTTTCATCCTCCTCGTCTGCTGTCATTTTGAAGTTTTATGTCCTTGGTCTTGGTCCCATCCCTTTCGTGGGATTGAACTTCTTCCTGATTCTTTCCCATCACACTTCATCTCTACATATGATTAATTTTCATGTAAAATATTACTAAATTTACACTACAGAATATTAGAAGACCATCATAGAATCTAGTTGGCATAGTATAGCATCTATTGGAATCCACAGTACAGTATGTTTGGGAAATAGAACATTGTTAATACTAGTCACCCGAGTTTTTCAAAAGGCCCAGTTCCCGCACTCGGAGCACTGGGGGCAGGCCCGGTGCCCCCCAAGTGTGACCATAACACCTCCCCTCGTTGACGCATCTTTATTAAAATTAAGCAGGGCTGCGTCATCGAGGGGAGGGGTTATCATCACACCAGGGGGCGCTGAGCCTGCCCTTAGTGCTCTTAGCTGGGACATTGCTCGTGAGGAAAATCCTGCCGAGCACAGTAACTGGGTGACTTTTTGAAAAAAGGACATTGCCACTGGGATCCCCACACCAATGCCGATCAGGTACCGCAAAAAAAACTTTTTTTGTAGCGGTGATGGTACATTAGTTTTAAAGGAATTGGAGAAAAATTTGTGCTTGCCTTGAAGAGAATCTGCCCTTTTATTTTTACTGGTTCATTGCCAAGTTTGCACACATTGCAGCAGGGATTTTTTTCCCACTCCTCCATACAGATCTTCTCCAGATCTTTCAGGTTTTGGGCTGTCACTGGGCAAAATTGTTTCAGCTCCCTCCAAAGATTATCTGTTGGGTTCAGGTCTAAGACTGGCCACTCGATGACCTTGAAATGTTTCTTATGGAGCCACTCCTTAGTTCCCCTGGCTGTGTGTTTCAGGTCATTGTCAGGCCGAAAAACCCAGCCACTACCTACAGTATCTTCAATGCTCTTACTGAGGGAGGAAGGTTGTTGGCCAAAATCTAGTGATACTTGGCCCCATCAATCCTCCCTTCAACACAGTGCACTCGTTTGTTTTCACCACTATGCTTCACGGGTGGGACTGTGTTTATGAAGTTGTACTCATCCTTCTTCTTCCCCCAAACACAAATAGAGTTGATAAAAGTTCTATTTTGGTCTCATCAGATGATATCATACGCAGTTAAAACAGGTATACAGGTCTTCCACGCTTTTTAGTCCTGCACAAAAGCAGTTTACATCCGGCAAACGAGCAGAACGTAGTCACAAAATCACTCCGTCCTGCTCATTCAAGTCAATGTCGGCCGCACGCCGGGCTGCACGTCAGCATCCATTTTTCACTGATTCCCAACTTGAAGCCCAACGTGGGGCCGAAAACTAGATGTGAACGTGCAGGGTATGGGGGTGCTTCTTAAAGAAAAACAAGTCTGTGAGAGTAGATGATCAAACACTTAAAGGACAACTCCCATGTAAAAAATTTTTTAGCTTATTTAACACACATTACAAAGTTATATTACTTTGTAATGTGTGTAAATAAGCTGTCTGGCCCCCCTTCCCCCACTTTCGGACACCTCCCCCCCCCCGCCAACCCCCCCGGCATCTTCTGCTGAAGTGAATAGGAGAGGAAAAGGCGTCACCTCCGGCCGCCGTCCTGCCATCTCCCTCACTTCCGGGTTCATGGGAGAGAAAAAGCTGCCGGTGCACTTGCACACCACCAGCCTTTTCATTGACTGGAGCGCATCACATGGCTTCCAGCAAGCTCAGCCAATCAGGGCGCATCGGCAGCCTTTTCTCTTCCATGAACCCGGAAGTGAGTGAGATCGTAGGACGGCAGCTGGAAGTGACGGGGACGCGGGTGGCGGGCGATTTAAGTGGTGATTGTCATCGGAGGGATGGTGAGTATGGTATGTGTGTGTCTGTTTTTTTTTTTGTTTTTTGTTTTTTTTGCATGTCCTTTAATGCATTAAAATGCTAATTAATTATTTAAAAAAAACATGATCAGGTGATTTTTCGGATTTTTTTTTTTTTTATAGATTATGTCTCAGTTATGTACTTATGATAATGATAAAAATTACACACCTCATCATCCTTTGTAGGTGGAAAAACTTACAAAATCTGCAGTGTATCGAATACTTATTTTCCCCACTGTATGTTGCCAGAGATTCTGAAATCTGTAGGATGTACCCAAGGCCATCCTTCATTTAGAGGGCGCCCTGTGCAGAACTGTCTTTAGTGCCCTCCTCATGAATCCATTTGCTAGCTGTTATTACTGTAATTTTCTGACAAACGCCAACAGTTTAGTTTTTCACCCTGAGTTCATTATGCTGTTTGATGTGATTTTGGACTTTCATATGTAGTTTTTCATGCTGCTTGATTTTCGCTTCTGGTCAGCATGAACTGTTTTGTGTCCCCAGATGAACTATGGATTCTGCCAGAGGGAGATGTGAGCATGGATAGCTCTTGAAGTTTAATCTGTTTTATATAAGCAATGGGTGGTTTTGTTTTTAGCTTTTCTGTGATTCTGTATTTTTTTACCACCTTTGGTTTAATATAGGAACAGCTTTTTTTTGGCAGAATTGTCATTGGGACCTTAGCTATTGGGGACATCTTTAGGTGATGTGAGCTGTTTTTTTGAGTAGAATCACCAGGGCGGCTACTCTGCTGTAAGCAGGGCTATTAGCTATAAAAGCATTATCTGTAAATAGAAAAATGTTGCTGATTTCTTTCCAAACAGACCCATCCATGTTGTCAGCTGTATTCTTTTTGATAGAACTGAGCTGCAATACCATACACAAACTGAGGACAAGAGTAGCGCTGTTTTTTAAAGAAAGCAGTAGCAGTATCTTTTTCTTATTCAGGATAAACCCTTTTAAAGGAGACCTGTCATCCCCCCCCCCCCCCTGCTGCCAGAGCCGGTCCCGGGACGGAGATATCCCGGTCAGAAGCCGGCGTCCATTCATTCTCTATGGCGCGCGCGCCGGCTTCTGACCGGGATATCTCTGTCCCAGGACCAGCTCCGGCAGCGGGACTCGGCGGGATGAGGTACGTATAAGGGGATCTAACTGGGGGTCGGGAGCCTGTCACTTCGGCACAGGGGGTGACAGGTCCTCTTTAAGGATTTGCTAAGGTGGGATTTACTCTCCTGACTACTGTCATCTCTTTTAGAGGTGATGAATAAAAGTTATTGATAGTTCTTCTGTATAGTCTTAAGTATATATTTGACTTCAGTGATTTTGTATAATAACCACTGATAGTTGTCAGGTGAACTTAATGATTTCTATTTTTATCTGTAGAGGGTTCAAACTTAATATTTCTAATTCTCTAAATTATAAAACTCTAGCTGCTTTTAGACACCTTTAGTCAGGGCTAATTCTATACTGTATATACATTAAACTGAATAATAAAACAGTGTACAGTGAGCTCCTAAGCTCCCCCTAGTGGCAGGTACAGGCAGCCAGAATTTTATTATTTAAAGAAGTATGCCAGCAACTAAAAATATATATAAAGAGACTTAATGAGGTAAAGCATTTATAGATTGCTTGTTACCTAAATTCAGTGCTTGTCTGAGATCATAATATAATCATAATGGGACGTAAGCTGTGTAGTTCCTAGTGCAGCCTCTTACCTTGCTGTCTTAGAACTGCTCCCCTTCTTTTCTATGAAAATTTTTCACTATTCACACCATGAAATGGGGCTTGGCCTACAGCTTGAATACATTAAAGAAAGTATCTACTGTATACAGGGCATTTGGAGTAAGGGGGCCTATACACAGACAGATTTATCCGACAGATTATTGAAGCCAAAGCCAAGAACAGACTATAAACAGGGAACAGGACTGAGATTTCTCCTCTTCTCAAATCCATTCCTGGCTTTGGCTTCAAAAATCTGTCAGATAAATCTCTCTATGTAAAGGCACCATTAGAGAGACACTCTTAGTTCATGTCACATATGGAATTTGAGATATATTAGTGTTATGGTTCATGCCATTCAGTTATTTTAGTATTTTCAAATCTTACTGTATATTTAACCAGAAGCTGCATTATTTATAGAGCATTCCTGCAGGAGGTATAAAGCAGTTATAGCATACTGAATATAAGACATAGCAAGAGTTGATTTTTTTTTTAATATTATCCATGCCCAAGCAAAGCGATCATCTAAGGTTGGTGCTTAAGGCATTGAGTTAAAGTAAGCTATCACTGTACCCTGGTCTGTACTTTAAAGGATACACTACAGATCAGACCTACTTAGTGGAGCCAAGCCCTGAGGCACCTCTCAGGTAAAATGAACAATTGCAGCTAGGGATGCCTCAGGCTTAACACACTGCTTAGTACACAAGGTCCCATGTGGAACCTGCCACTGCGAAACTGGGATATTTTGTAACATCTTTGATAGAAAATGGTAAAATATCTTGGTTGTATGGCGGCACTACTTCAATGCAGGCACAAATTGTCATGATTTTAGTAATTAGGAAATACATTGCGGGGGATTTATCCTGCCTGCACTTTTGCATAGACCACAAGTGTACAACTCATACACCAAATGGGTGGGCAGGGGGTTGCGGGGGGGGGGGGGGGGGGGGGGGGGGGGGGGGGGAAGAGGGTGTGTGGCATGGAGGGGGCTTGGTTTTCTGTGTCCAGTTTTTGATTTGTCAGTGTCTTAGTGTTCAGATAGCTAGAATAAGCCAGGGGAAACACTGAGCTAAGTGCCTCCCTCCCTGTCTCACTGCTTGCTGCCATAGATGTATCCGATAGTAAGTCTATAGAGCCTGTCTTTTACAGTTAGAAGCAAGGTAGAAAGATACTTAGATAAGCACCTCATCTGGTTCATTCTAGCAATCAGTGGGGGTCCGAGCATCAAAAAATTAAAGGTTTCGACTTAATTTGATAACATGTACTAACTTACCTTTTCCCTTGGCCGTGGTGAGCAGCAGGATTGGCTGCGGGACAACTGCCAGGCTATGGGATCTCCAGCTCTAAAACATCACAACCTGGCTGATGGACTGGCTGCTTAGTAAGCCATTGACTGGGGTAGGACGCCGTTCTAGTCACTGATTGGCTGAGCGGCCAGTGCATCAGCCAGGACAGGTATTTTTCCCTGAGTCGTGACATCATCACAATTTGGGAGAAAATGCCTTCTAGCGGGGGTCCCGAGGCCGGTCCCGCCACTCACCACAGGTACGGGCAGAGGTAAGTTTGTACTTGTTATCTGCCCCTGCCAGCTGCAGGTTTTTCAAAACGGCCGGACTACTACTTTAAAGGGGTTACCCGTGCTTCCAAAAACATGGATGCTTTCCTCCAGAAACAGCACAAACTCCTCTTTCTGTTTGGGTGTGGTTTTGAAGCTCAGTTCCATTGAAGTGAATGGACCACACACAACCTGAGGATGGGGGTGGTGCAGTTTTGCAAGGAAGTAGCTGTGTTTTCTTCTAATCTCTATAACCCCTGCTAGTAACTCCAATTCTGTTTCTGCTCTTACAATGCACAGTCATAGCCATTCTTTTTCAAATATATTTTCTTATGTGAAAACTCTTAGTACAATGTGAACATATCAGTCATGTTTAACAATCTAGTTATTAATATAGTTAATATGATTTAGGAACAGATTACCACCCCCATCCACCTACGGATCCTCTTACTAATGAGAAAGGCAGGAGACTGAGGACTGCTGGCAGTGCAAAGAAGGAGCAGGCAAAACCTGTGCTTGGTAAGTAGCCTCCTGAAGGACACACATACAGCATTCACATTGCTTTTTCTACTCACATCCTTTCTCATGTGTGGTTTACTTTGCCCTAGATATGGTGGTTCTAGCCTGTCTATGTGGCATCTCTCATAAGATGCTAAAACAGTGGGCCTTCTTTACTGTAGTCAAAGGTTTATACTCTGTCAATAGATTTATGCTTCTCTCTATAAGGATAGCACAAACTAGTGACAAAGAAGCTGATCAGAATGATGTATCACTTACTGTACATTGTTCTGTGCAGCTGAACCAGAGATCAAAGACCTTTAGCACTTCTTGCTAGTGCTCTCCATTATGTGTGTGTGCCCAGTAGTCCTAGATATTCATGAGCACCAGCTCTAGAGAGGTGAAGGAGCTCAAAGATCATTCCCCTGCATATCAGGAGCACTGCTGAACAGAAAGATATAAATAATACAACGTTCTGTTCAGTATTCCCGTCATTTGTTTTTCCTGCCTTTAATTAATACAGCAAAAACCTAGTGACAGATTACCGTTAAACAAAAACCCAGTATAATCATATTTGCAGCTATGCAAGCCAAGAATTGCCACTAGGCCTAGGCTGGTGGGCTATAATAACCACTGTATACATGCTGCAGAGAACTTTCAAAAGAGCTGTAGTTCAAAGGGGTAGTGACTCTCCTTAAGGAGAGCCCGTCATAATGACATGTGGAGACTTACAAACCATTGCTGCTCCACTGAGAATTCTGGGAAGAAAGGATATGCAAAATAGCTCTCACACCTCTTGAGCAAAGAGATGTCCTTTTAAGTCAAGTCTCGCTCAGTCACGGAGCCTTAAAACATTGACTGAGGATTTTATGCCAAGCCAAACAATCTCTCCAAAAAAAAAGATTTCCCATCTGCAGACAGCTGTTTCGGGGGTTTTGCCCCTCATCAGTGCAGGTGTGAGAGCTATTTTGCATATCCTCTCTTCCCAAAAGAGATGTAGGAAATAAAAAGCATATAGTACAAGGGTTATAGGGCATGTCAGCTGTATTTCATTGTATGTTCCCTTTCTGATGGTCAGCATTCTTTCTGATACAAACATTTCTGCCTTTTTGCACTACTGACAAGGTGGGATTTTGTCTTTCCTTTCCATATCTTAATTGTGTTTCTGCGAGTGATCATACATCCACACAGCACCTCAACTCTCTGCATCCTGATGAATGAGCATGCCATGCTGGAATATTTTGTTATTGATGTTCTGCTCTGATATATTGAAAAACTGCAGAAAAAAATGAGCTTTGCATGTAAAGATCATTCCACTGCATCTCCCAGAGAAAATCCAACGACAAATACATTATGAAGAATATTTCATTTCCTTAAAATAGATGCAGACGGCTGTCATGCGTCATGTGCACAGGATTAAAGATGTGGATTTAGTTATTGAAAAGGGCTAAAATAATGGGTTGCAGTGGTAGAGATATAACTTGAGGCTTCTTGGCTGTGATATAAAATCTATAACAGGAATCACTTAGGATTACATGCTATTCTACTAATGATGGGGTTAAGGTCTTGGCCAAAACAAGGATACTGTTTCAATTTAAAGAGAGCCTCATAAAGATGTGTGAAGACTTAGAAGCCATTCCTACTTCACTGGGAATTCTGGGAGGAAAGGATATGCAAAACAGCCCTCTTACACCACATTGGGAAGTCAATGTTCGACTCTAACTAGGAGTCATAGAACATTGACTAGGAATATATGCCAAACCAAAAATCTCTCCAAAAGAAAATACTGCGTATCTGTAGACAGCTGTTATTGCCCCTCAACAGTACAGAGCAGAGTGCTGGCTGGCTATTGAGAGGCCTATTTTTGTGAGTTGGTGCCTATTTTGCATATCCTCTTTTCCTAGGTCACAATAGTTATCCTCCTGTATAAAAGCAGGTAAATTAATGGTAAAGGTTTGGTAAGTTAGGGCCCTATTATACGGAGCGATAACCGACAAATTGGGCAGATTCGGCCGATCATCTCTCTTTGTAATAGAGGCAACGATCAGCCGATGAAACGGCTAATTGAATAAACAGTTAATACAGCACCTCTTAGCGCTTCCGGTCATCTCCTGTGCGCTGCATGTGTCTCGGCACGGGCTGTAGCTTCAGTGCGGCCTGCCTGCGCTGATAGGCCACTTAGCCAAGCACTGGCTGCAGCGGTCCCGGCCAGTGTTTGCTGAGCAGCAAGTGTACAGCAAGCTGTACAGCAAGGAAGGGGTTATACCAATAACTGAATTTCTATTGCTGAGATGAGAGGGAAGTCTTGAATTACCTTTCCAAGTCTGTGAAGACCCTATGGATAAAAAAATGGGCTCACAGATTGCATATTAACAGCCAAGGCTCTCTCCTTCATGTGCCAATACTAAACAAATCAAGTCACCTGTCCTCATGCCTCCAATGTGCCTCTACCGGCTCCCTTTCACATTAGCTGGTGACTTGCAGCTCCGCTAGCTGCAATGTCACTTCCTCAGCTAAGTGTTTGCCTGCCCAGCCAATCAGTGACTGGGCCGGGACACCGCTCCAGTCACTGACTGGCTGAGCGGGTGATTGCTCGGCTGGCCTGTGGCATTTCAGCTGGAGAAACTGGGTACATGATGTACCCGGTTTTCAGCTGCAAATGACAGCTGGCTGATGTGAGCAGGACCCAGGAGCAGCACATCGTAGGTACGAGGACGAGTGAGTTCAGTTGTTTACTATTTTCCTTCTCCCACCAGCCTGCCTGTAGTTATTCTACTTCTGTGGGACTTCTCCTTTCACTAACTTTGTTGAAACAGACTGAGCCAAAGAAAAAGCAGTGAACAGCAGATTATTGAGAAGTAAAACATAATGAGTATTTTTTTGTAAATGAATTGATTTACAAATACGTAACAGATCAAATAGGATTGGGATAAGTGTATGACAGACAGCTGGGACCCTCTGCCATCCTAAGAATGAGGTCTTGAGTTGCCTGTGGTCACACTTGTGTACTGACTCTCCATTCATTCTACAGTATATTAGAGCTGTTGGAGTTAGCCAGTCCCATAGACACCTAATGCAGCAGTGGCGCTCTTGTGTGCATGCTGCTGACATGAAAACACCCTTTTAATAATGCAGTTACCTTAAACAAATTTTGAGATTTTCCAGACTGCAGGCATTACATAGAAACAGAAGATTGTCGGCAGATAAAGACCTTTGGGTCCATTTAGTCTGCCCTTTTAGTATTTCCCTTATTATCTAAGAATAGATATATGTTTATCCCAGGCAGGTTTACATTTAGTTACTGTAGATTTACCAACCACATCTGCTGGAAGTTTGTTCCAAGCATCTACTACTCTTTCAGTAAAGTAATATTGTCTCACATTGCTTCTGATCTTTCCCCCAACTAACCTCTCACTGTGTCCTCTTGTTCTTGTGTTCAGATCTTTACTTAAAAACACTTCCCTCCTAAACCTTATTTAGCCCTTTAAAGTGTAACTGTCATGCCCCCCCCCCTGACTTCAGATGAAGCAGGATTTATGTGTCCATTATGTTTCTATGGAGAGGGGAGGGGCTGAGAGGAGTGAGTGAGCAAGGAGAAGTCCTGCACAGCACAACACCCTGCAATCTTCTCTCAGCAATTTCCTAGATAAGCACTGACCTTTCTGACCCCTGAATCCAGTGTTTTAGGTGCCCAGAGAGTGTACAAACAGCTGACCCTCATGTCTCTTCTTCCTGCTCACTCATCTCCCTCAGCCCCTCCCACCTCCATAGGATATAATAGACCCAGCAGAACCCGTCTTCACTAGCTTCTCTAAAGAAGACGGATTTGCCTGATAATGCACAGATGAGAAGTAAGAGGGGGAGGCTGAATTTTTGCTTTTTGAGTACAGAAAGAGGCTTTTTTGCCTAATAAAACCTATTATAGAGTTTATTTAAATTGCTTATACTACTGAAAAAAATAAATGACAGTTACATGCTAACATACTTAAAGGTTTCAATCATGTCCCCCCTTTCCCTTCTTTCCTCCAGACTTTACAGATTCAAATCCATAAGTCTTTCCTGATATTTCCAAAGCTATTTTATATTTTTACAAACGTAGTGGCTGTGAATTTGCTTTTGAGGGTGCAGAACAGTTCTTGATTTTATTGGAAATTTGTGTTTCTCTTTAACTTACACCAGAAAGTTTGGTAATATGTAAAAAAAAAAAAAGAAAGTAAAACAACAACCCATATTGAAAAATGGAAGCACTGTCTGCAAACTAATATGGTCACCTTAGTTACGAAACAGAGTGCAGGCGTTCCGAGTGAATAAAATGAAAATATCGCCTCTGCTTTATGGCTTATCAGTGGGAACAGCAGGGAGAGATCTCAGAATTAATAAAAATCCACTTGCAATTTAAAACATGCAGATAAGGAGAAATGTATTTTATATGATATATTTTCTTCTCAGACAGCTCTTCAGTGGGACACTGCGGAAATGAAGATAAGCTCTCTGTTCAGATCCATATGCCGTCCTGCGAGAGAGAAAACAGACCAAAGACAGCAAACAACGCAGGCGCAGACATCCCAGGTTAGATTGCACCTCCCTTACAAAGTCTTCTGGACCTCTTTGATAGGGAATGGGGGCTGCCCTGGTGTTAACGAGAGGGTACATTGCAGGATAGGAATACAGCATAGAAGCCGGGTGATGCACTAAACTATCTAGGTGTTAGGCTTCACGTGCCAATTCCTCCAGTGATTGTATGAATAAGTTATGAATATTAAACAAATCTCTGCTGAACCCTTTAAGGATTATACAGGACCGTAGTTCTCCTATATGCAGGATGAAAACACTGGAGGGCTTCTTACATTTCCTGTCTATATCTAAATTACGCATAGTCATGTATGATAGACAAATATACAGTATTGTAACAACATTTTCAATACATTTTCACAAAGATCTGTAATTGTTAAGTTAATAGGAAACTGAGAGTTTACTGCAGTTGTATGCATTCAAGACGATCCTTTTTAGCTACATAGCTTAAAGGGGTTGTCCAGCGAAAATCTTTTTCTTTTAAATCAACTGGTGTCAGAAATTTACTGTATATAGATTTGTAATTTACTTCAATTAAAAAATCTCAAGTCTTCCAGTACTTATCAGCTGCTGTATGTCCTGCAGGAAATGTTGTTTTATTTTCTGTCTGACACAGTGCTCTCTTCTGACATATCTGGCCGAGACAGGAGCTGTCCAGAGCAGGAGAGGCTTTTATAGGGAATCCCATAGAAAACCTCTCCAGGGCATCCACCGATCAGCTGTTTGCCAGAACAGTAGCATCCACATAATCAGTGAAGTTGGACAAAGACAGCGCCATACATTTTGTAGTGGTCATGCTAGATTCCTGCAGCTAAGATCTTACTAAAGTGAATTAGAGCTGAGCTGCAGTGACCCAGCATGGCCATTACACAATGTACAGAGCTGTCTGCTTCTGCCATCTTTGTCTCATGGCTATCCCATGGTCCTGATAGTTATCTAGCAATATGTAAGGATGTTACATTGCATAACTATTGGCGTACTTTCTATATAGGAGCTTAGGAAAGGTGAATGAGAACTCCTGGGATTCTGAAAGAGTCAAGGACGCTTGCTTTTAACATTAGACCGATACCTCTCTTGGTTTTAATACAATGCGGCTTTTTTTTTCTTGACAACTTGAGCAAAATTCATCTTAATTATTTGGTTTTATAACTTTCGTATTTTTCAAAGACAAAACAGAACACATTGGAACCCAGCTGGGGGGATATTGTTTTCATATATTAGAGACATAAAGCAGAACTTGTTATGTCTAAGTTATTTTTATTGTTTTACAATGATCTGATTTGCGGTAGTCATTAACAAGATTAATATTTTACTGGTCTCCTTAAAATGAACCAATCGGGATGCAGCTTGCTAATGAAGATTAATAACGATATGAAATGGAATGTGTTAGGATGATTGTTCCATTATTCTCTACAGCACTTTTCATCTGCTTTCATTGCAATACTAAACACTTCCATTGTACTCTAGTAACATACATGTTGGATAAATAAGCAACAGCTGAATGTGAAAGGATTAGACAGTTTACAGATGCAGCAGAGCTGAATGGATCCAGTCTCCTGATGCAGCTGCATTATAGAGTAGGGGGGCAGGTAAGTGAGTGATATCACCAAACTAAAGGTGACCTACAATAATTGTCAACCAGACATTAGTTTGGCCAACAATTACCTGTCCTGTCCTCCCCATATACATGAACGAGAACAAAGGGGTAAAATTCTATCACTTTATCTCCACTGACATCACCTGTAGGTAAAGTCTTGGGAGAGACACTTAAACTTAAAACTGACATTAGTATAAAGTGCATATAAGTCTATGCACTCTATATTAAAGACTGACCTTGAATATAATATCATATGTGAGCACAGACTACAGGACTAGTTTCAGGCTACCATGTTACTCGTATTTCATATATGGAGAAACAATAGAACTAATGTCATTTTCAATATAAGTTCACCACATTTTATCCACTAATCCCAGTAGAAAAGTTATATGCAGTATCTATAAATATATGTTGTGACTGTACCTTTAACTATGCACTGATTTAAAATAATGATAACTCACTTAGTTAAAGGGCTTGTCTTAGGGTATGTTCACACATTCATGGTTTTATCTGCAATTATTAAATGCAAAAACAGGAGGACATCATAAATGGAGGACATGTATAAAGGAAAGAGAGAGACTTCTCTGTTAAAATCCATTTCTGGCTTTGTATCTATTTATTGCACTACGAATAATTAAAAAAAAATAACTGCAGCCTGCTGGGGCTGATTATTGATGCTCACCTTACCTAGTCAAACGCTGGTACTGTGGTCTGCCCCTGATGCCTGTGGTTACTTACCCTAATGATGCCCTCTCCCTGCTCTGCTGCTGATGCCCTCTCCCTACTCTGCTGATGATGCTCTCTCCCTACACTGCTGATGATGCCCTTTCCCTGCTCTGCTGCTGATGCCCTCTCTCTGCACTGCTTATGATGCCCTTTCCCTGCTCTGCTGATGATGCCCTCTCCCTGCTCTTATGATGATGCCCTCTCCCTGCTCTGCTGCTGATGCCCTCACTCTGCTGTGCTGATAATGCCCTCTCCCTGCAGATGATGCCCTCTCGATGTTCTACTGATGATGCCCTCTCCCTGTTCTGCTGATGATGCCTTCTTCCTGCCCTGATGATGATGCCCTCTACTTACACTGCTGATTATGCCCTTTACCTGCTCTGCTGATGATGCCCTCTTCCTGCTCTGCTGATGATGCCCTCTCCCTGCTCTGCTGATAATGCCCTCTCCCTGCTCTGCTGATAATGCCCTCACTCTGCTCTGCTGATGATGCCCTCTCCCTGCTCTGCTGATGATGCACTCTCTCTGCTCTGCTGATGATGCCCTCACTCTGCTCTGCTGATGATGCCCTCTCCCTGCTCTGCTGATGATGTACTCTCTCTGCTCTGCTGATGATGCCCTCTCCACGCTCTGCTGATAATGCCCTCTCCCGGCTCTGCTGATGATGCCCTCACTCTGCTGTGCTGATGATGCCCTCTCCCTGCTCTGCTTATGATGCCCTCTCCCTGCTCTGCTGATGATGCCCTCTCCCTGCTCTGCTGATGATGCCCTCTCCCTGCTCTGCTGATAATGCCCTCTCCCTGCTCTGCTGATAATGCCCTCACTCTGCTGTGCTGATGATGCCCTCTCCCTGCTCTGCTGATGATGCCTTCTCCCTGCTGTGCTGATGATGCCCTCTCCCTGCTCTGCTGATGATGCCCTCTCCCTGCTCTGCTGCTGATATCCTCTCCCTGCTCTGCTGGTGCCCCCTCCCTGCTATGCTGATACCCTCTCCCTGCTCTCCTGATGGTGCCCAAATCCACTGCGGCCTGTCAGTGAAACTGTAGTGCAGTCAGAACATCAGCAGCAAATCAGGGAGCGTGCGTCATCATGATAAATAAAAACATGGAGCAGGGGCAGACCAGAGTGCCAGCACTGGACTAGGCAAAGGGGATTACCATTTTATAGCTCCAGATACCTGCAGTGAGGTTTTTAAATAAATCAGAGTACCCCCTTTAATAGTCATGGCTGCCAATAATGTTAAATACAACTATTCACAAATAAAAATCTGTTTCAACTATAGAAAACTAATATTTTTCCAAAGCTTTTGCTTAGCCACTTTACCAACACTCAGCAAAGAATTATAACTTTTACTTTAAAATAATCATCAAATCCTAATAATACATGACGTGAACGTGTAATTTACATACAGTAATTCCATTGACTTGGATCTAAGAGCAATGCCGAAGCCTTGCCCATGTAATGCATCATTCTCAATGAAATCAATTGTATGTAGAGAATTGCTAGACTGCAGCTTCATGAATATTGGCTCAGTTCATAAAATGGAATCTGAAGAAAGATTGTTTGGCCTTTAAGACTGTAGCATCTAATGAACTATGTGATCCATTCATCAATCCAAAAGCTTGATTATCGATAGCCTCCATGTAATGTATCTGCCTAGTAAGCTCTCCACATTCCTTTCCTAAAAGAAATGGAACATGACAAACCTATTTCTGTGCGCCCAGTCATTAGTCCTCTACCACAACAAGCATTAAGAGCTGTGCATTCAAGAGCAGCTGTGCTACACGGATAGCAAGCTTTCTTTAAACAAGATAAATGGACATCATCTTTTTAATGCAGCAGTTTTGGAACGTACAGCAACACATAAATCATCTAGGTTCCTGTTTATGTATAAAATGTGCTGAAGGTTTGTTTTATGTTCTACATGGATAAACTCCAGGCTTTTGCTTATATCCTTAAAATGTGTCTTATCCAATTATAATATATACAGTATCCCCCCCCCCCCCCAACACAACAGCATCGGTCATTTGCCAAGTAGCACCAGAAGGCAAGCCATGCATAAGATATCCATACCAACATGCTGCTGGCTTTTCTTCATTTTGGGTTGTTTTTTTTATAGAATTAAGATCTTTCCCCCCATTACATTGGAAGAGTGATTCCGGCCCCAAAAAAAATATTTTCCAAGAATTCACATAGTTGTTGGGTAAAGTCTTTCTATCTTTAGGTCACAGGTCCTTTCTTTGAGTATGTTTATTCAAAACTGGAAAGTATGTATCACATACATTATATTTTATGGAGTCTGGTCTTCTCTCTCAGTAACAAACCTTCAAGTTTTTAGGATATCAAAAAATTAGGAGAGCCTACGTCCTAGTTGGTCTTATTATGGCTTCTTGTGTGTTGTTAAGGGTGAAGACTTTTTTTTTTTTAATACTTCTGAACAATGCTCCGCCAAGCAACAGGGCTAAAATAGAAACTATTACATATAACCTAAGACTTTAAGAAAGTACCAGAGTAGGTAAAGCAAAATGTAAAAGCAAGTTGAATGCAAGTATGGCAAAATACATCACAAATTGTGGAATCTCTCTTTAGGGCTGAATGGTGGGCCCCTTATTCCAATGTCCTCTGGTGGGGTCCAGGTAGCCTAAACCATCTTTGTGGTTACTTTATTGTCAGTAATGGTCTTCTGCTGCAGATTGAAGGGGCTGTCCTATATAGTCTTCTATTTGATTGGTCTTAAATGGGTCGTCCAATTCAACTGAATGAGACTAAGCTGTAATGCAAGACACAATCCATGGACCACTTTTCCTCTGTTGGGATCCAGGTAGTCAAATGCATCTTTGTGTTTACTTTTTGACCAGTAATGATCTTTTTCTGCAGATTAAAGGGGTTGTCCTGTATTGTCTTCTATTTAATTGGTCTTAAAGGGGTTGTCCCATTCATTTGAAGCGACTCTGTACTCACAATCAGACCCCCCAAACCACTTGTACCTTCAGAGAGCTGCTTTTAATCCAAGATCTGTCCTGGGTCCATTTGGCAGGTGATGCAGTTATTGTCCTAAAAGACAACTTTAAAACGTGCAGCCCTGTGTCAAATTGGAGTGCCCATGTCATAGGATTAGCGACACCCCTCCGTCCCTCCTCCCCGCCCCTGGAGCTGGATCGTTAAGGCACCTGTGCAGAGTTCAAACAGGTGAGGAATAGGAGAAAATGTTCTATGGGCATTTCTAATGATGAAAAGGGTGGGGAGGAGGGATGGAGGGGTGTCACAATCCTAATGCACAGACACTGTAGGCCACACCAATTTGATACAGGACTGCAAGATTAAAAGTTGTTTTTTAGGACAATAACTGCATCACCTGCCGAACGGACCCCAGGACAGATCTTGGATTAAAAGCAGCTATCCGAAGGTGCATGCGGTTTTTGGGGGTCAGATTGTGGGTACAGAGTCACTTTAAAGTAGACTAAAGGCCCTATAATAATAATGAACGGTCAATTATCTGTCAAATCAGGTAGATATTCCCCCATGTAATAAAACAAGCAACCAGCAGATGAATAAGCAAATGGTTGCCCATCGGCTGACCGTTTAATTCTGACCTGTCAAAAAATAATCAGCTTTTGGTCACACATCTCCCTATGTAATAGGGAATATGCGGCTGACTAAAACAAAGCTTAAAGCAATTGTGCATCGAGCTGTGTAATAGGCTTTGTAAACAAGTGTCCATCTAAGAGAGGCTGTGTAATATGGTATTGAGTTGTAATACCAGAAACAGTCCATGGACCAGTGCACTGGAATGTATACTCAATGGGATTTCTGGAATATTCAACTATCATATAGATGTTCTCCACAATCCACGCTCTAACCCCAATATTCTGATCCTCCAAACTCAATAATGTCTTTTTCCGAGTATCTTGTTCCTGTCAGTTTCCCGATGGCATACTTCCTCGTAATTTTCCATGGTTGTGGCAGCTTCTTCGGTGAGCACATTAGGTTAAACCATGGTCAGGAGAACTCTATGAAATAGTTATCTTCATGCATATTTTATTTGCGTATCGTTCTTCATGAGGGCGAGAAATGTGAAAGTCAAATTAAAACCCAGAGCTAATGGGCCTCTTGGGAAACTATTTAAAAAACTTGAAGTTTTCAGTAGAGTCTGAAATCACAAGAGCTGATCACATGAGCCTCCAGTTAGTTCATTTGCATTCCTCAGTCACTGTCCACGAAAAGTAGCGCTGAACGATTACAATAAATGAAGCATGTTCAACTTGAATTACATCAAAGCAGGAAATGCCTTAAAGGACGTACTGCAAGGCAGGTGTTAATTATAATTTCAGACTTGTGAATTTCTCACACATTATTACAGCCCAAACTGACAATGAAATGCAAATGAATCGCCCGTAGTTATGCCCACTATTTTCCATCAATTATTGAGAAAATTGCAAGCTTGTCTAATGCTGGAAGTGGACAATGACTCTTTTTTTTTCCCCCTCCTGTCTGTATTGAAATCACTTGCGCAGAAAATATTATAGTAAATAAATACTTTTTGTTTTAGTTTTTGTTCTTTTTAGTATAATACGATGTATGAAGTGGTATAATTATAGATTTTAATTGCAATGATAGTTAATGGTCTCTAAAGAAACATTACGTGCTTTAAATTTGCACATCTTGATTATTGGCTGTTGAGCATCAAGGACTTTCATTGTCTAGAATGGACTAAGTACGTATTAGCAAATGAATAAATATGTCCATTAACAATAGAGAAGAACAATGGAAGTAGAAAATAAAGCTGGTTTTGGTTAATTGCGTACATCTGACTTCTCTTGTGGATAAAAAAAACATCATGCATTGATCTGCTAGACCAGTGGTCACTATTTTATGGTTCTCCAGATGTTGTAAAACTAAAACTTCAGACAGCTGAAGAACAAGGTGGAGAACACTGCACTTGATACAGGAAACATCAAAAACAGAACAGGGCACTCGCTGGAGTAGTAATGGCAGTCTGGTTATAAAAGTCTCCAAATAATCCAAGTGCCCACTGTCTGACCTTACTGAGTTATGTGTTGCATAGGCACTAGAGATAACCGTGCAAAGTACACTTAACCCCCCGGTCTTCTATCTGTCACTATCGCCACTCAGCCAATCAGCGGCTGAGGCAGGACAATGCTCCTGCTGCTGCTGCTCGGCTGAACAGTAAGAATAGTTTCCCCATTCCCCACTATCAACAGAACACAGTCTGGCCTCCAGTGGGTTATCTTACCCCTTGGGGGACAGACTGTCACTGTAAGATTAACCAGGTCTGCTGGTTAATCTTACAGGGGGGGCACCTGGTTAAAAACTTAAAGGGGTATTCCCCCCAAAATTATTTTTGCATTAATACGCTGCCCACCTGTAGCTTTCCATCTTTCCAATATACAGTTATTATGGATTCTGCACAGTTTTGCTGTTATCCAGCTGCACTCACCCCCACGGATTGCATAGAATCATCAGACCTCAGTCCAACCAGACACGCTCCCTGCTCCTGGCCCCCACCCTCGGAGTCGGCATCACGTATTCTCAGTCCCAGCACAGTGAAGTGACTGAGAACACTGATGGGGTGGCTGCTGTTACAGAGGGAGACAGTGATCAACGCAGCTGTCACTGTCTCCCTCTCTAACAGCAGCCACCAGGTCACCCCCAGCCCAGAGCTCACCCCCTGTGTTTAGAGCCTCAGGGCTGTGTCCAGCACTCAAGCCCCGCCCCCTGCAATCGCCCGCGGCAAGCTCCGCCCCTTCTACACCTTTCCCCCAACTCAGCTCTGCTACACCGTCACAGCCAACTCAGCTCTGCTACACCGTCCCCCAACTCAGCTCTGCTACACCGTCACCGCCAACTCAGCTCTGCTACACCGGCATCATCTCCTTCATTGTTTCAGCTCTGCTACTTCACCATCATCAGGCACAGGCATTGTATGATGGGAAATGTAGTTTCCTATCTTGGATATAGATCGGCTTTTAGAAAAACTTGTAACTCAGGAATGGCAGCAGCTAGAAAGATGGGAGACAGCTCAAAATACTCAGGGGGACTTGGTGAGTAAGACCAGCTAGGTTTGGGAGCATTACATTTTTTTTAGCTCTTGGGGGGGAATACCCCTTTAAAGTGTCATTGTCGTTACATTTTTTTTTACAGAAAATAATAGTACAGGCGATTTTAAGAAACTTTGTAATTGGGTTTATTAGGCAAATATGCCATTAAAAAGCCTTTTCCCAGATCCCCCCTCCTCTCCTTTCTGTCATCCACTGCTCAGAATCAGGAAATTTTGACTTTTTTTTTATCAGTCGGATCCTGTCTGTGCTATGGAGAGGGGAGGGGGGAGAAGCTAGATTAGTTGGCAGCAGAGAGCAGAGAACAAAGGATTACACAGTGGGGGAGCTATTCATAGTGCAATGCAGAGGTCAGAGAGGTCAGTGGTGACATCAGATGAGAGATCCTGGTGATGTAGTTATAAATTAACTCTTTGATGTCCTGTTTTGGTGCCTCATCTCCCTCTCTCCATAGGAAAACCATGGACAGGGGGAGAGCTTCAAACTGCTTTGTCATGACAAAAATTAATTTTTCGGCTAATAAACTCAATTACAAAGTTTCTTAAAATTACCTGTTCTGCAAAAAAAAAGTTTTAACGACACTTTAAGTCACCCATTGTTTTTAATGGGACTTGTTACTGAAGTCAAGCACTCAAGCATTAGAAAATACTTGACTTGAGTAACAAGTACTTGAGTATTCTGGTGCTCGCTTACAAGAAAGTATAAGCAGTGTGCTGCTCCAGGAACTAGCTCCATCATCCTTAATCACGGCTGTGGATACCAACATCCACGACCCCAAAGAAAACCTGGTCTAAAGCTGAGCACTGAGTCCAAGAAAGAATCCTCTAACTAGGACCAGTATTCTTGAAACTCTCTTTTAGGGCAGCTTCACACGTAGTGTATCGCACCAGATTTTCTGCGGCGGATCTGCAGCAGATCTGCAGCAGATTTGACTAAATTAATTAACACAGCATTAAGGGTGGGTTCACACTGAGAAATTCTCGTGGATAAATTCTGCGGAATTCCGTCGGCTGTACACGCGCAAGGCCGCGCCTTTCCGCCGGCTCCATAGACAACATTCTATGAGCCGGCTGATTCTGCATTCCGCAGAAAGAATTGACACGTCAGCAGATTTGATGGTGCAGATTTGATGCTGTGTTCATTCATTTAGTCAAATCCACTGCGGATCCCCAGCAGAAAATCTGGTGCGATGTACTACGTGTGAAGCTACCCATAGGGTACAATCCCACTTGCCGGATCCGCAGTGAGTTCCTTGCTGCGTTTTTGCAGCGAGACTCACTGCGTATCCCGGCCCTATACTTTGAATGACAGACAAACATGCAGCAGGGATCTACATCCCTGCTGCAAATTATCTGTAACCCGCCCCCTTAACCTCCCAGCCGCCGCAGCTGATACTTTACCTGATCAGGTGAAGTATATGCTCCAGCCAACTGGGCGCCCGATCACCGCCCCCCCCCCCCCCCCCGCAGCCCCAGTATCGGATTGGTGAGTGCGGCTTTTTACTCTTTATTTTATTTATGTGTAAGAGGAGCTTCATATATAGCGGGCACCACCAGATACTCCCTATTTACATACACTATAGGTATCTCCACATAGACTGTAGTGCCCATCATCTCTACAATTGCCGTAATTTACGAATCTGTATGACTTTCTGACAATAGTTCATTTAAAAAAAAAAACAAGATCCCTCTGTAGTGCCCCTTTAACCCTATCTCCCTTTAGGTAGGCTCCCAGTATGTTTAGGGTGAGTGACCCTGTAGGGTAACTCAAAGGACTCTTTCTGATTTTCCAGAGATATCCGTTATTCATACACTATCTATATCACTCTGCTCTTATAATATTTAGCAGTAAATATAATCATAATGTGTAATTTTCAGCACTGTCTTCCATGACATATTATCACTTCTATTTTCTAGATGACTGGATTTTTCCTGACAGTTTTCAAGATGTTTCCAAACTGTCTGACACTCTACATCAAACCTACATCAGCAATGTATGTGAGCAGTTGGCAGATAACAGCCAAAGTGACACTGTCTATCCTGAAGAAAGGACCCCTGGGGACCCCAACAACATTTTCAGCTACTCTTCAATGTCTGGCTCAGTGCATCATGGGAAACTTGAGGGTCAATCATCTGACAGGGATACAGTCTCTCTGGAAGGCTTGGAACATGACAGACGCGGGGCACGGATGGAAGATGATTTCTATGGAAGTGACAACAGCATTGAGGTAATATTCAGCTGTAAAGTTGCAACCAGAAAAAGGGCACTTTTTGTGCAACGATCTGCAGCAGGTGTTTGTTAATGGTATAATACATAGCAATAGAATAAGAAGAACTATTATCATTTCTGGCGATTACATAGCAATGATCAGTGCTTCGTATGGCTACTGCTTATGTGTTCTTGTAGAAGTAATCTGTCACTGATCATGTTTGTACAAGGCTTCTCTTCCTAGTCAATATCACCCCTGGCTGACGAGTAGTGCCCTCTCTCCTCTCTTTAGCATCTGCAGTTTATATTATACAGTTCTGTGCCCCAGCTGCTGCAGAATATCACAGTGCACAACCTACTGCATCTTAATAGATGCTCAGCCATACATCAGTTGGTTAATGGACTTCCTCCAAGAGAGGTTCTGCAGCAGCTGAGATGTATGCTATGAGGAATAATGTATCGCCTACTGGAAATGGTTAAGAATATTAGAAGCCACCTGATAATTCTATGACCTGTGTAAACATTGGCATACCTAAAAAATAAGGGGACCTATTCCAAAGCTCAAAATAGGCCTCCTTTGTGGAGCCAGCTTTGAACTAATACTTGTTTCTAGAGATGAGTGAACTTTTAAAAAATTTTTGGTTCACTTGGTTTGCCGAACTTTGGCATAAAGTTGAGGTTCGTTTGAACCTTAAAGAAACCGCACTAAAACAGGCGTTTAGCTGTTGCACATCGTTTCCTCATCAATATTTTCCTGTCCGCACTCCCCTGGTGCCCTTCTCCACTGTCTGGTGTCCCTTGCGCGTTCTTTAGCCAGTCGCTTACTCACTGAGATAGGACAGTGCCATGGCCAATGATTGGCTGAGTGGGCTGTCACTCTCGTCGTAGGGAGTCAGATTCCGCTCTGCCAATCACTGGCCGTGGCGCTTTCCCATCTCCTTTAGTGATTGGCTGAGTGGGCTGGAGGTGACTGCGATCAGCAGGGGATACCGGAGATGCCAAGGAGGACACCGCAAGTGCAGAAAGGTGAGCATATCCTTTTTTTAAAAAGTTTATTAAATCGTTATCGTTAATAAACTCGCTATGAAGTTTGCAAAAAGTCTGGAAATTATTTTGGTTCCTAACATTTAGTTTATTTATCTCTATATGTCTTTCCTTTTATTTCCCTTGTGGCCATTTTCCACCTTTATTTGCTAACTACCCAGTTCCTCTGAGAAAGAGGAATAGTGTTGCACCTCCTAAGACTAGATAGAACTAACCAGAACTGGGCCCCTCTTTCCAAGGCTCCATAGCAGCTTTATGGTCTGCCTCTATGGTATGTTTGCTCGTGTGTATAAATGCATCCAGCCTTGTGTTTTATACGGTACCATAATTCTTCTCTGGCTTCTAATAGTATTACTGAGAGCAGTGACTACATTATTCCACATATAAATTCATAATGTAGAATCTAAGACATAAAATGACGACATTAAATAATGCACTATAGCAACTATTAGCTACAAAAGATCTCATTACTGGGAATGTCCTGTAACCTGATAAAACTGATCTACAGTTAGAAGGAATTACTGAGACTAATACAATGACACATAATAGAAAAGTGCATTCTTTGTGTGTCCTGTAATAGTTTCCATAATGTCAGATGTTACATATACAGCCTTCGGCATTCTTGGAGTATTATTAAGGAACATTTGCGCAGATGAGTATTGCTAAGAGCGCATTCATTGATCCAGCTCTGCAGATACGCTATTAGGAACGTTGCATTTTCCTCCATCGTATGTCACTCAGAAGAGCTATTCGACATTCCTCAGTGATTTGTTATTTTTAAATGAAGCTTACAGCGCCTTTTCATGATCGATAGAATTTGTACACTTTTCCCAGAAATTATATTATGTAGGTATAGTCATAAAGCAGAACACACAGGAGAACACTTACATGTTCACATATCTTGCTTTGTACGTCAGCTTGACCATATTGGCATGGCTATAAGTGGTAATAGTTTTTCTGGCGGTAGATCGCCAAAGCCAATATGACTAGTTATGTTTATTTGTCAGAAAAAAGCTTTGCATTTTTTAGAAAATTTAAAATATGATAATCAAAGTAACACAAAATAGTTTTAAAAAGTCTAGCAATTTTCAAAATTTGTCAGCCGGCAAGGACAGGGGGAATATAATAAACAGTCACTATTTACCTCTCTCCGTTCCTTTGCATCACTGGCTTGCCACTCCAGGATCTCCTTCGGCTGGAGTGTCACAACCTAGTTGGTGGACTGCCTGCTCAGCTAGTCAGTGACAACAGAACTCAGGGAGGAAAGCCTTCCGGTGGCTATCCTGGAGCCTGTGACTTGGCAATTTGGGGGCACATGGAGGAGTAAGTAGTGATTGTTTATTATGTTCCCCCTGATGGCTAACAAATCAACGGACTTCTCCTTTAAAGGGGAACAATCAGCAGGTTAGACGAATTTAACCTGCTGATAGCCCTCTATAGTGCCTGGGACGCTGAGGAAGAACGTATGTGTCTTACCTTGCTCCTCGGCGCAGATCCCGCAATGTTAGTCAGGGTAAACTCCGGAGCACCATTAAGAGCACTGCCGGGTCATCCGACCTGTTTCTTACCCCTTCCTCCTTCCTTCTCAGCGCCCCCGGAGCTATATGGGGCTATCAACATGTTAGATTTGTTTAAACTATTGATAGTTCCCCTTTAAATAATTGTTTCATTTATTAAGGGAAAAATGTTATCCAGCGCCAACTTGTTGAAAAGTAGCTACCCTATAAACTTACAGTAAAGGGGTTACAGGAACTTTGGAAACATTTTTTAAATAACACACAGATAATCGGGATTTATTAAATGATCATTTTAACAACTGAAATACTCAGGTGATATTCAGTACCTCGTTACAGTTCATATTTAGGCCGGGTTCACACACCGTGAACCACCGGCTGTTCTGTGGCCCGGCAGTGTGACCCGGCCGGTGTCACTGAAGATCATCCCGGTCGGTACTGCAGTTCTAGCCGGATGTTCTTAATTTCTGCTGAATTGGGATGCGGGCGCAACCCAATTCACCGTAGCTCACAATGGAGAGTGCGACCGGAGCTGCACTCTCCATTGTGTGAGCTGTTAGGCTTGTGCGGCCGCTATTCATGTCAGTTTTTTGTGCGGCCGCTAGCGATCCCATTTGGAGTGTATAAAATCTGTATACACTCCGGCTGTGATTCCATAGGCGTAATTACGTAGTGTAATTTTATTATATTGTGCTGTAATTGTTATTGTTATAAAATTGCAAGAGACGTCTTTTAGGCCATTATGTGCCAATGTACAGTACATCTGTATTTTGGCACATATGTTGGCATGTTATTTGGAAGGCTTTTGAAATGTAAACAGCTAAAATATAATTAAAGCAAAACCTTGTTTGTACAATGAGGCCAAAAAACTTTCCAATTGCAAAAAGAAGGTGGAAAGAAAGTATGAATTTGATGATCTTTTTTTTTGCCTATAAAACATCTGTTTTTTGAGTGTCCAAATGATCCTCAAAAAAGGTGTATGAACATAGCCTAACTCTCAGTCCCCCCACAGATCAGGTGATCAGGGGTCACGGCTAGTGTTTAGCAGACCTATCAAACTGTTCAAGTTCAGAAATGTTCTCCGGGCCCTCCTTAACACTCTGCGTTTGATTCCGCTCTTCGATAGAACTGGGATGCCATCCTAGAGAGTCTTGGCAAACATGGATGTTGCCATAGGTTAGCATCCAACGTCTGCAGCCTTGGGGAATCAAATGCTGATCTTTCGGGTTCGGAGAGTGTTGCCAAACCAGATCAGTTTGACACAAGTCATGGCATCTCTTGTGCCAAAACTCCTTCAATTGTCCTTTACGAAAGGTTAAACCCACCAGTCTGATAATGGATAGACATTTAATCTTCTAATGCCAGAAAACCCCTGTCACTTATTATGTATAAAGTAGGAAGTTCAGACAAATATAAATAAGACTTAATATTCACAGGCAGATATCCTTCCTTTAAGTTAGTAGACAGGACTCCAGCAAACTTTATTAGAAGTTGATTTTGTGTATTATATCTCGCTGAATGGCAGCATGACATTGTCCTTAAGTCTTTGTTAGTGCCAGATTCCTTCTTTTAAATCCAGTCACAGCTACAGACACTGAGGATTTTGTATGCCAATTAAGCCAGTCGGCAGACTGATTAAATAAATGACTGAATATTTTAAGGTTGATTTCTCTCTAATAAATTCAATAGCATAGGCTACTGCAGCGCGTGATGATTATAAAGCGTATTTGAGTAACATATCGTATTCAGTCTTTATCTTCTACTCACCTGCCATAGCCCAGTAATGGACACTGATTTAAAGGGATATTACCACCTGAAGTGTTGACATATTGCTTGGGGTCCAACCTCAAGGACTAAATAGGTGATAGCACTGATTCAGCACTGGAACTCTTTCACAGTCTATACCTGCGCCTGGCCACCCACTATGTAAAGGGAACTGCGTTACATCTCCATTTATTTAAATAGGGCAGGCTGTGTTTCCCTTCACTGAAAAAGCAGTAAAAGGGCTGTAGTGTTGTGGTCCCATCATTAAATGTCATATAATCTTGTCAGTGAGTCTTGGGGTCCGGGAAGATGGCAGTCCCTACTTGACCCCCTGAGCTAATCCCCAGGGCAGCAACTGGGCGACAGTCCCTAGCCTAAATAGGGATACAGGGCGGTAGACAGAACACACCGACAGGTATACAATAACAGGTCAGACAGTCCGAGTCGGCAACAGGAGGTAACGTCAAAATCCAAATCAGTAAGCAAAGGGTAAAGAGAGTCCAGTCCAAGGTCAAGCACAGAAGGGAACGCATTACAGAGGATGAGGCAGAGGCAAAGTCCAAGGCCGAGTGTCAAAAACAAGCAGCAATATGTATAGGCTGGTGTAACTGGAGACCAAACATACACTGGCAACTACTGATAGAACTGGCCAGACTAAATGCTGCCAGAGCTCCCGTCCCAGCCACTGATAGGAGCAAGGAGTCTGACAGCAGTGATGCCAGGGAGCCCTCCCCTGTGCTCTGAATAGAGCAAGCCTCAGGAGCAATGCAACACCTGAAGGCCTAACCCCACAAGCACCAGAGAGGAATCAGGAGAAACATGAAGCCGGGTGTCGGCTACCTGGCAGCACAGATAGAAGTGTGTGAATCAGGTCAGAGTAATGGGGCGTTGGCTGGTTCCTCCAGCCGAATTCACACACAGGGAACGAATTCTAACAATCTGTTAAATTAGTAGGAGAATGCATCAAGCAGAATAAAATACTAAGTTGTATAAAAGAATACCTATGCAAGAAACAAAAACCTGCATAATGTGCACCAGTTTACCAATTAAAATGATTAAGTATTAGCACAGTGAGTGAAAGATACTCATCAAATATAAAATTTAAACCAGTGACAGGTGATATGAACATTAGTTTTCCCCTGATTGCATTAATTCCATTCTTAGATCAACTTACTTGTTACCTTTAGACCTCAGGACACCCACCTCCACACCCAACAAGCCGCAAGAACCTAGGTCCCAACGACTGGACGTTACAGTGAACTGAGCCAACAGTTTCCAGCCCTGTTCACCGTGAGTGTGGGTGCCAAACCATGAGGTGGCGGGTGTTGGCATCCTGCCAATCAGTGACTGATGACCTATCCTATGGACAGGTCATCAGTCCGTTTGCACGGAAAACCCCTTTAACATAACAAACAACTTAGCATCCTCTGAGATAAAATTATTACCTGCAAAAGGGGGAGGGGGTAGTTTATTGCATGGAACACATCATTTTTTTATTTGAATAATTAAAAAATACATATTGATATTGCACTTACCTGGTGTTCTTTTTGTGTTCATTACTGGTAGTCCCACATACCCAGTAACTCAGTCTCACCTTCCAGATGATCAAATGCGCAGGTGACAGAGCGATTTGTGTTATTGTGCAGACAGCCAATAAAAAGCACACTAGGGCTACGTTCATGCTCTAGTGTCTTTTTTTGGCCGTTCAACGGCCACCTTTAAGACCGTTATTTCATTATAATGGGAGTTATTTGTGCAATCACAGCTGTTATTTGGGCTTAAAATGATGGTTGTCCTAAAAGACAGCCATCAAATAGACAAAAAAAAGATGGTGTAGAAAGAACCTTCTTTTCACCAACACGGAGATAGGACATTCTGATAGAAAATCAAATGAACACCAGGGGGCACCATAACAAGTTGTGTCCAGTCATATCCAGTAACATTAAAAAAAATCCAATTATAAAATGACAACTGTAATATTTAATTATGGGGCAACTCCTCAATCATAGTAAATATTCATTATACTAGTTTACTTAACATTTCTTCTTTGTCTATACGTATTTTACCTTTGTGACTGATTTATGTGTTATTCTTCTACTCTTAAAGACGCACTTAATTGCTTCTATATAAATTATTCAGTTAAAATTCTATTCCGGGTCCCTCGGTAGAAGTAGATCATGTGAGTTAAATTTGAATAAAATGATTCTCATATTTAAAAAGAATATTTTTCCAGGTAAAGCCTCAGAGACACTGGATTTTCATTTTGTGAAATTGCCTGTGTGGGATTTCAGTTAGCTCCTGCCTTTTCATCCCTCTCGATCTGCCTCGTAGACTATTTCTTCTTTATATACTGCTCCACGTGAGATTTCAGATAGAAATTTATTTTATTTTAATTCAAAGCAAGTTCCTCAAAGTAACTTGCTAAAAATCGAAGGAAAGAATGTAACACTTTGACCTCTGGTACAAGACAGTTGGTACAAGTCTAACATTATAAACGCCCATCGGCCCACAGTGGCGGAAGGATGTTATGTTTGCAAATATGGATTTAAATAAGACAAACGTTTAAAAAAAAAAATGAATGTAGTAAAACTGACTGGGACAATGTTTGTCAGCTTTGTAGACTTTGCAACCCTTATGGGCTATTCCTGTATTCTCCAAAAGGAACTCTTAAAATGAATGTACCATCGATACACCACTTTTGGGATTTTTACATGGATAGACTGGCGCCGGCACAGGGATGCCTGCTAGCCCCCAGTGTGATAAACCCCCTCCTCTCTGTGATGCGGCTCCATTAGAATCAATAAAGCCGCGTCACAGAGTGGAGGGCCGATCGTCACACTGTGGGCGGTCAGGCCCACCTCCAGTGCTTCACCCCCGGACGGTACTCGGTAATAGACCGTTGCAGAAATCGGGCTGCGGTTCAAAAAAAAAGGCTGCGGCACCGGCATCCGTACCAGTGGTACATTCGCTTTAATATTATACTAATTTATAATATTAGGAACACTATATCGATAGAATTTATAATATTAGGAACACTTTATCAATAGAACAGGACAACATGGCCTCCCAGATAGAGCAGGGAGGACACTTAGGCTACCCCATCACCATGGCCTGCGTGTTATTGATATATTTGCTCTCCTGTTGCTCTTGTATAATAGTAGGGGCGCTGACCGCGCTCATTTGTTCCTCTGCATCTCCCCGTGTAATAGGGGCTTTAGTCATTGGGCTCATTTGTCAGCTGATCGTTGGGATTATGTGGCCCTAAAAACCATAATCGAATTGCTGTACATCTCCCTGAATAAACAAGGCATGGGATGTACGTAAAGAGCCACCTGAATGATTGTTCGTCAAAAGACTCAGTAAATATTCTGCACATCTAATAGGACGCTAAACTCTTACCCTTTACCCTTAAACCAACATTGATTTCTGTATTGAGTATTTACTTTACCCCCGTCCCACGTCCCCTTGGCACTCCTCAGAGATTTCTGTTGCTGGAAAGTGTAGCACATTTTGTATGTAAAGAACTATGTAACCAGAGATGAAAGAGGACCCTGTACAAACATACAAAAAAAAAAAACCCTCTATAAACCGATAAACACACTCATTATAGAATGTTTTTCAGAGAAGAATTACGGTTAATTCCGCAAAAGTGTGTCCAGTAAAATCCATTTGCTTTCATGGTATTTGCTATACGTGAGGCCTGATGCCATTTAATTCCTCAATATACTGGAATCACACGTCCATCCCCGCAATTTTCACTTATTTAAACAGTACAATGAAGTTGATTGCATGAAAATTCCCCCAAGACCTGTCCTCACAGATAATCCATACATCACGCCTGAAAGGTTAGCGTATTTGTGGAGCAATCGCTGAAAAGATCTGAAGGATGTAATTACCGCTTGCAAATTATCCTGGATTTAGGTTACATTTCTTAATTTCCTGCTTGTAGAACAAATTTGGTCCATTTACATGAAACTGTGGCTTCCAGATCAGGAGCCTGTACAGGTCAAGAACCTTTTGATATCTGCACACATTTGTTTCTGCTAGATACTACCCTAATAGGCCTGAACGAGCGCTGCTTATCATATTAGAAAATAAATAGAATTTAAAAGTCAAATCGGACACCGCGGCACCGTCTTTGCCGAGTTCTTTTGCCGATAAACAAGAAACAATCTAATACTTGGCCTTTACTCAAATATCTGTTCATTCTTTTTTTGGCTGTGCAAACACATGATGCTGTTTATTTTATGAAAATAGAAGACGCAATCTGTCGCCTCTAAAGGCTTCTATTCCTGAGCGGATTTATTCATAATTTTACAACATGTTTCAACTCTGAGTTGGGGGTCTTCATATACTACATAATCCAATGCACTTCATGGCATAACTGGTGGAAGCAATGGATTACATAAAGGATGAAGACTCCTATAGGAAGTAAAAAGCATGAAAGGAGGTGATCCAGTTTCATAGTAGTTTGTGTTTTTGTGCTATTATTCATGGGCATCAGTGATCCAGTTTGGGGTATTTTGTAGGAAATCTATTGGTCAGCTGATGCCATAGACACTAGATTCGATGTACTGCTACATGCTTTCGTTACATTTTTGCATAATGTGCCATTGTCCACCATGTGTTTTTTTTTAGTTTGTTTTCTGCTATACTATATACTATAGGAGCTGGCTGTCACACTCAGCCCCTGGCGAGGCTGAAGCTTACGGCCAACCTCCCACAGGTGTAGATGCCGGAGCGTACGCAAGTGCCGATGGCCTCCCTGGCAACTTGTTCGACCGGTTGCAGGGAGGGCAACTTCGAAGGCGTCCCTTGGTCTTGCCACAGCCGGGGCTTCACCGCCCCCAGCAAGTCAGCACAGATGTGCTATATTGATGTTTACTGACTGTTGGCAGGCACCGCCAGTCAGCTTGTGTTTGAGGTCTGGGGCTGGAATCTTAGCCCCAATCATGCTCTGAGGCTGGGACTCCAGTCTTCATAAATATACTTTGTTTCCTCTTTGCCTATAATAGAGCCTCCTTGTGAAAGTGACTAAGCTAGCGTTTATCCTGATTGTTTTCCCTGGTTTCCTGATTCTGGTTTTGGTGGCCCGACTTTCCCCTCGACTTCTGATTTCGTACTGCAATGACCGACTGTTTGTCTTGTCCACGTTTTGTGTTTTCACCTGTTCGCCCAGTTATCCACTGCCACTTACAGTAGGGCAGTTGCAGTAAGCAGGCAGGGACAGTGGAGCAGGTTCCAGTGCTAGGGCCTCACCTGTCTTTTGTCCTTAAGTCCAATACCTGACAATAGCTATTAAATTAGCGTTAAAGGGGTAGTCCACCCAAAATTTTTTTCTTTCAAATCAACTGGTGCCATAAAGTGCCAGAGATTTGTAATTCACTTCTATTAAAAAATCTTAAGTCTTCCAGTACTTATCAGCTGTTGTGTGTCCAGCAAGAAGTGGTGTTTTCTTTCCAGTCTGACGCAGTGCTGTCTGCTGCCACCTCTGTCCATGTCAGGAACTGTCCAGAGCAGTAGCAAATCCCCATAGAAAACCTCTCCTGCTCTCTAGACTGGAAATAATACAACTTCCTGTTGGGCATACAGCAGCTGATAAGTACTGGAAGGCTTGAGATTTTTTAAAAGAAGTAAATTACAAATCTCTGGCACTTCATGGCAGCAGTTGATTTGAAAGAAAAAAAAAATTGGTGGACTACCCCTTTAAGCATTCTTCTTTTGTAGGTTGCCTATTTCAAATTCAACCCTTAAAGGAAGAAATTGTTGTGATGAGCCTTCTGTCCCTTTACACTGCACTGCTGCCCTTTAGCTGATGGTACACTGATACACTGGGGGGGGGGGGGGGGGGGGGGGGGTTAGGATATGCTATTAGAGGAATAGCATTATGATAGGGATAACATCATATAGAAAATTGGGTATTTTGAACCATACAGACCAACCTTATCTACTTTTAAAATGAGAATACTTCAAGGCATCTTTCTCATTTAAAATACTGTATATTTGTATTCAATTTTCAAGTGTGGCATTCAGCCAGAAATGTATAGGCGAAGGTCATCACTGCATTGACCCAAGGAAGAAACTAAACCAGCTTTAAGGTGCCTTGTCTAGTTTGGAATAAAGATTAATTTGATGACCCTGATGTGTAAAGTGCTCAGCGTCCTTCCTTGTCTGCCTGTAACCTATCTTAGTAAGCGGGGCCTGATGCATGATGTTTAGCTGTCTTGGCTACTGCCGAAGGAGCTGAATACTGAGTTGAAAACTTGAATGCATAAGCTTATATACTGTACATAGAGAAGCACATTTCCCCTTCCCTCATGGTGATGGTTAGTGTCAGTTTTCACCCATTGGCACTTTGTGTAATTCTATTTTCTGCTGTATCCATTTTTCATTGTTACCTCTTACACACAGGAGATCAGGCTACACCTCACAGAACACACTAGAGAATCTGCACACAATACGTAGAAGAGACAGGTAGTAGGAGTCAGGGGAATGTTATAACTCTGCAGATATCCACCGGATCATTGCTCTCACATCCTATATATTCTGTACATGGGGCATACAGAGGAACAAGGAGAATAGAGCTGGGAGGGAAGGGGTCAGAGAGGGATGCCAGGAGGGATCTCATAGGTCAGGATATAGTCAAATACACAAATAATTCTGAATCACCCCTCTATGTTTGCCAGATATTTGCACAAGAAGTTTTCTGTACAGTTGTTTTTCAGAATCCTAGTGTCAGAAATCATTCGTCTGCACTTTGCATCACTGAAACAGCTTCTATGACAAAGATTTAGTGGTACACTGGGGACATTGGGTCAGCAACACCACCCTGCCGCATGACATACACAAAAATCTACTGTAGTCAGCTAACCTTGCACTACAACACCTGCCCCACCCCTGTGCTTACCACATATCTCTACATAAGCATACTGTCTGCTTAGCTGAAGGCCGCATTGGCACTAAATGGATAGTCGAGATGGAGAATAATAACTTGGCAGCAATCACGCCATGCCGTTCCTTACTTCATTCTACATGTAAGCGACAAACATCTCCAAAAGGTTGCTATCAATTTATGCAAATTACAGCTAAATTTACTTCACGGAGCTCAAACAATATCAAATAATATGTGTTCTTCACAGCTTTTCTTCAACGTCAATGAAAATTTTATAAAAAATTGGACCGTAGATTGAAAGTAAAGTGTACCTCTGCTCAACAATACTTACACAATACCACTCCCGAAAAATTTCAATTTTTTCTTTTCTTTGATGATAGCCACCAATATGAACAAGTATACTGCCATTCAGGGTCTAAATAATAACTAAATAATACCCCTATATAATGCTAACATGTACACATAACACTACCCTACTGTATATGTCCGTAGCAACTCTGCAATTCAGTGCATAAAAGTGCCATTCAGTGTCTAAATTATTCCACTATACAAAACTTATATAATAAAGTGTTAATGCTAAAGTATCTGTTGGTCCAGGGCAACTTCCACTTCCACTTGTTAGTTGCTATTGTGGGGGGGTCCCTGTCCTTAGGGAAAAAGGGATAGTGGGTAATTGCTCAATTCGCTAGCCCATAACGCTTTCGCTGCATTGTTTGTTAGTTTTATTGATCTATCTGCAAACTTTAAAATACTAAACATCATAAACAACGTCAAGCTGTCGTTCACATGGACAATTTTTATTTTATTTTTTTTCACAGAAAGTTCTAATTTTTATCATTTGCACGTTCCTGCTAGCCACTGGAGTCTTCTCATCGCATGTCTGGGCCTCTATAGGAAGCTTTTTCAAAGTCGCATTGATTAATAGATCAGTGGTGGCAGGATTAGACCAACCATTACAAATTCAGTAGTTTAGGGCAGTATTAGAAAATAACACCAGCGGGCGTGCATAATGTTGGCAGACCGTAAGAAGTCTATATTGTACTTAATCGCACTTACCTCTGCAGTACAATGACAAGCTGGGAGTAATATAAATCACTTATCATTTTCTCATTCTGTATAAAGCCAGCTGAGCAGCAAACTGCCAGCCATTATTACATCATAATTTGCTTTGAAAAAACAAAGAAAGTTTGAGTCCGTCTCGCGCTGCCAGGAAACCGGAGTGCATTCCTCTTTTCATTATTAATGTGTCATTTATATTTTAAAACCACAAAGATCAATTGTATTTTAATTCTTTGGCAAAAGAAAACACAACATCACTTTAAAGGAGTTTCATAAATGCTAAAAAGTAGAAAAAAGTATACACCAGTTGTAAAGACTAGAGTTGATCGAACCTCGGAAAATCCTAGGTTCAATCGAACTCGAACATTCCCGAACCTTCCGCATTAGATTGCTGATGTCTTCACGGTCCATGCAGAAAGAGGAGCGTGCCCAGGGACCGCCTGGAATTTCAGGATTCAGCCTAGGTAATAGGCTGAATTCCAGGCGGTCCCCGGCACTCTCCTCCTTGCCTACGGACCGTGAAGACATCAGCAATCTAATGCGGAAGGTCCAGAAATGTTTGAGTTTGATCAAACCTAGGATTTTCGGGGGCTCGATAGACTCTAGTAAAGACAGCTTGGGCAAGGTATTACAAAGCATACATTTGCAATGCAGAAGACTTGACTCAGATCAGTCAAACCACCAATAACCTCCAGGAATGGTAAGCGGGGGTGGGTATAAATCAATTCAGGAAAACTTGAAAACAACATGGGAACCAACACTTTAAGAGATGTGGCAACTGCATGCAACCAAGGAGCCAAGTAAAACATAGATAAAGGTATTTTTATTTTAGCAATGTGTTTCAGCTCTTACATACAGTCGAGCCTTTCCCAAGCATAAACAACTCCCAAAGATTCCAACTTTATTTACTTAAAATCCAACAAGTTAATTCTACAACTTCTAGAAGTTGGTTCTCATACGGTTTCAAGTTTTCCTGAATTGATTTATACCCACCTGCACTTACCACTCTTGGAGGTTATTGGTGGTTCGACTGGTCCAATTCAAGTTTTTTGCATTGCATTTTGGCGCACAGGTTGATGCCGGTGGAGATCCTCGGTGAGCAGTGGTGGAACCCTCAATAAGGCTCAAAGACAGAAATGAGCGATAACAGTACATGCGTTTCTTGCTCCCAACTAGCTCATCATAGACCAATGAGCCATAGCATTCTTTAGCTCAACTGCCTAAATTCAATCTAATAGACATTAGGAAGATTCTAGCTGCTTTTAGGGAAGCGGTGACCCAATCTTGCCCTGGGCACATCATAGTGATAACATGTTATCCCTACCCTTGGTTGCTTTACTATGTGAATCACAGAGAAAAATAAACATAAACTGAACTCACAATACAGGTGTTTTGTACAGCCTTATGTCAGATCCCATAGATAATCCAAACATTGGATTCAGTTCATCAGGGTATTAAAGCTAGAGCAACAACCACAGTACAGACATTGGAATATATTGGTGATACATACGTACTAGTACATACATACCAGCAGGTCAACCCCAAAACCTTATTCATTAAATTAAATGACTTAATAAAATATATTCCTATTTTGTGCAAAATAATGAATTGCAGCAAAGCAATTGTTCTTCCCAAAAGAAATATATGTTGTGTTGCAAAGCTACAGAACTGTAAAACAAAAAGCACATTCAGTACTAGAAGATGTTTTTCTTACGCCATTAGAATAATCTCTTTAAAATGAGCTCTCAGCATGAGTCAGGGTCAGCGTATCCAGTATGAGTGTCCATATAACCATATGTATGGCCTCTTTAGCGAGACATTTCCACAGGAGCTCTAGGGAAATCAGCTCCCCACAATATACATATGCAAGATACAGTTCATCTGGCAGACACTATTGATGTTTCTGGAACAAGCTTCAGCTTGAATTTCTAAAAACAAAGAAAATGTAGCTGCATTCCAAATATTTTTGGAGTAATATTTTGATCATAAAATATGAAGATCTGAGTATTTATATTATTAACACTGCACAGTCTTTAAAGCAAATGTACCACTTTCCTGCATAACTTTTTTTTTTTTACATGACCTAGTGGATACATCCTGATAGGGACGTCCATTTTTTTTAAATCGCTGCCCGGTTCCCTTCATCTGTGCACTGGAGGTCCACTGGAGTGCACCAAGCGTTCCTATTTGCATATCAAGAAACCGGCACAGATGGAAGAATCAGGCAGCGATTTTAAAAATGGACTGCACCACTAGGATCTACGTGCTGATGCCGACCAGGTGATTGGAAAAAAATGATGTAGGGAAGTGGGACATTCCCTTTACATCTCGACTTTTTCAACTTTGGGAAGTTAATAATTTCTGCTGGGTATATTTATCTAATTTTTTTATCAGCAGGTGCCTCCTTTTCCCAGTAGTTCTTATTCTCATTGGGCAGCTCAGATGTTGGTTTCTCAGAAAGGTCAGGGCTTGGTCAGGAGCATGGTCCAGCAGGTGTCTCTAGCTTGATGATTCCCAGCTTGGTCCAATGTTTTCCAATGTTTGTCCTTTCAGAAACAATTGTGAAATCTGCGTAAACATTTTATATAACATTTAATAATGTTCAGTAAATTGGTTCCTGATCAGCTTTCATTATTCCAGGAAGACTTTCTACCAAATCTTAGAGGTGTCTGTGGCACATTTCGCCCAATCTCCATAAAAGCATTTTTTAGATCAGAAACTGATGTTGGATGAGGGAACTTGATGCACTCTCCATTCTTGTTCATCCTAAATGTGTTCAATTGGTTTGACCTCAGGGTTCTGTCCAATCCAGTTGTTCTATATCATACACAATCATCTAACCAACCATGTCTTTATGGACAGGCCTTCTGTAAACTGTTCCCATCAAATTGGAAGCGTATAATTGTCCAGAAGGTAGAGGTACTGTATACTGAAGATTAAGATTTTCCTGTACTAACGGTCCTAGGGGAACCGATTAAAAACAACCCTTAAGCATTACCCCTCCTGCACCAAACTTTACAGTTGGTACAATGCAGTCAGGCAATTAACATTCTCCTAACATTTGCCACCACCAATTTCATCTATTGGAGTCCCCTGGTGGCATACTTTATACCAGTCCATTTGACCCTCGGCACTGTGCTTGGTAATGTAAAGCTTCTCAACCATGAAAACTCATGCCATGAGGCTTTTCAGCAGATTTCAATGCCGGATAACGTTTACCAGTATTAAAGCTATTGAGTCATCAGATCTTTGGAGACTTTGGTAACTCATGGCACTCAACAGAGTTGGTGTGGTTTCCAAGAGTTTCCTTTTTTTAAATACCATTCCTTGTTGATCGTGGAAGGTGTATGAGAGAAGACATTTCACTAATTGATTTGCTGTAGTGGTGGCGTCCTATTACAGCACCACACTGGAGTTCAGTAACGTCTTTACAAGGACCAAATATTTTCTGCGTTTTTTAAACATTTGTTAACACCTGAATTCAATGATGAAAGGAGAACTTCGGGAGACATCTATAATTTCTGTCTGGAAAGGAGATTGGGGAGTATGATAAAGAATCTATACCTACCCATTCCCTCACAGCTCAGCATCACCACTCCAGGACCCCAGCTGGCCTCCTGCAGCTTCCACTATGGCAAGGTCACATCCCAGCAGAGAAATCCCTGCTCAGCCAGTCAGTGACTGGGGCAGGACAGCAGTGAGTGAGCTGTTGACACAACACTGCTGGGGCACAGGAAGTGGTAAGTACAGATTATTTTTTATGTTTCCCCTACCTCTTGCCGGTACCTGATTTTAAGATGTGATGTGGAGTCCTCCTTTAAGAGGTCTCCAATCAGTATGTAGTGGTGGCAACATGTAACAACAGCTCCACTCCTGTCCACCACCGCTACACAGTGAACATAGACAAACTGCTTCTGGCCCCATTCACTTTGTAGTGCGGGTGCCAAACAGCTGGTCAGTGCATGTCAGCACTCTGGCTATCAGTGACTGATGAGCTATCCTGTGTAGTCTATGTAGGCTGGAAAAACCCTTTAAAGGTGATTTCCAGAGAGATTTTTTTCTAAAGGGTCAGGTTGGAAAAATAGTAAGCTTTACTAACTTCACTTCACTCTCCTACTACATCTGTTTAGCTGTTGCCTTGAACTGATATTCAGGAAATGGCTTGGAATGAAATGCCAGCATAGCCAATGACTGGCTTAAATAAATTCAAGAAATTGCGGCACTTCCATAAAGTGAAAAAAAATCTTAGTGTTTATTCAAAAAAATACATCAGCCAGTGCAACGTTTCTGTCTCATCCAGAGACCTTTCTCAAGCATGACTGGCTAAGGTAGGTCATCGCCAAAGCCGGTGGTTCAATGAGCCTCTGAACCAGGTACTAGACAGTGAAGGTCAGGTAGCACCCAGGCACCTTTATAATGCCAGAAGCTAGGGATCAGTGAGGTTAATCATCTTTTTTTTTTATATGTGTTTAGCCCAGTCTTTTCCTTTTAGGAAGATTTAGCCCTGTAAAAATAAATAAAATTGTGTCTGAATTCAGCCACCACTAGAGGGACCTTAGGAGTATCCTGCATACAGCGTGGATATACACTATAACTGGTGCTCAGTTTACCCTGTTTTCCTTACACTCCTCAGTAAGAGAATATCTTCAGACAGGTCTGCCAGTTTTCTGTCTCACGCCTGCACATAGGAATATTTCCTCTTCAATTAACTATGTCCACCTTTCCATTAATGACACATTACATTTTCTCAGACACTATTAAATTATGTAGAGAGAATTGATGGGGTCACAAGGCACATCATCATTAAAACATTGCATTTATATTCTGCAGCAGCCGCTCAGGTATCCACTCCAGATAATGCAAATTAATATTAAGCCAGGCTCGTGCTGTGTGGAGGGAAGATTTGTGAGTCATAGAAAGCGGAGAACAAATCAGTGTTGGGATCCAAATGGCGCCCGACAGACCTCATTGATTTATAATGGGGTCCATCAAGCTGTCTATCATTTTGGCGGTAAGAGTGGTGCTGTATGCCGAGGGCAGAGGCTCCGAATACAGATGTGATATCAAATGTACTGTAGCAAAATCTCCACCCATAAATCTTGATGGCGTTAACTAGTGATGAGCAAACTTTTTAAAAAGTTGGGTTCTGCAGCAAAGTTTGGGTTAGTATGAACCGAACCTTAAATAAACCACACTAAGGCTATGTTCACACAACATCAAAAATAGAGAAAAGGCGGACGATTTCGCTATTTAAAATAACATCAGTTTTTGCCGCGATTTAACTGACTGCAATGGCAATACATTGAAGTCAATGGAAAGACGAACACCCAATACAATGCATTGAATAACGGACGTTTTTACTGCGGACGTCAAAATAATGAACATGATCATTATTTTCGGACATCTTTTGCAAACAGCGGATCTTTTTAATTAGTCGTTCACACACAGTTTTTCTTTTTAACCCCTTAAAGGGAACCAATCACACAAAAATTGGCTATAAAGTTAAGGAAACGTGCAGGTAGATCAGCCAGCACGCTTCCTAACCATCCGCCTGTCCCCTCCGTCCCCTGTACATAGAGCCCGCAAAGTTAGTTTCTTAGTCTCCCGGGCTCTATGCAAATTACCATGTAAGTAGTCACGGTGGGCGGGTGTCTTCTTCAAGTAGTCCGTGTCCTGGGCCGGCTCCAGCGCTGTAATCACGCCCCTCGATCCGAACCCGAACTTTCGGCATTTGATTAGCGGTGGCTGCTGAACTTGGATAAAGCCCTAAGGCTATGTGGAAATCATGGATATAGTCATTGGCTGTATCCATGTTTTCCAGACAACCTTAGAGCTTTATCCAAGTTCAGCAGCCACAGCTAATCAAATACCGAACGTTCGGGTTCGGAACGACTCAAACTCGAACCTGGTTCGCTCATCTCTACTGGTTTCAGTGCTGTGATTGGGCTGAGTGTGCTGTCACTCCTGTCTCAGAAATGGAGGCAGCTGCGATCAGCGGTGGACACCTGAGGAGTGTGGACAGGTAAGTGTAGGGTTTCCTTTTAGTTTTCTTTATAACAGTTGAAGTCTATTAAAATGTGCAGCTGCCATCTTGGACCTCCCCTAAGCAGTCAGCTTCCAATAATGATAATAATGATGATGACATAAGGTGCGTTTACACGAAACGATAATTGGCCCGATCGTACAATTAACAATGTCGGAGTAACGTTTTTCTTTCATAACGATCAGCGTTTAGACGGTACATTATATCGTACGGAAAATCGTTTTGCGATCGCTTAAGCCTATCTCACACATTGGTTAAATCGGCGAACGACTGTTTACACGGAACAATCTGCAAATTTTTTGTGAACGACGAACGACGATTTGAGAACATGTTGAAAGATCAAAACGAACGATTTCTCGTTCGTCGTTTGATCGTTCACACGTACGATTATCGTTCAAATTCGATCACTATCACACAAATTTGCACGATAATCGTTACGTGTAAACGCACCTTAAGTAGCTGGAAAGAAAAAAAAAATTTACCCTGGGAAATATAAGCCTGTTCGTTTAACCTCCATTGTATGTAAATGGTTTGAGGGTTTTCTGAGAGATGCTATATTGGAGGATATCATTGAAAAGAAATGCATAACTCCGTATCAGCATTGGTTTATGAGGGATTGGTCCTGTCAAACTAACCTGATCAGCTTTTATGAGGAGGTAAGTTTAAGCCTGGACAAGGGAGACTCGCTGGATGTCATATATCTTGGTATATCCAAAGCATTTGATACTGAGCCACATAAAGGTACATAAGATGTGAATGCATGAGATGGGGGAAATGTGTGCAAGTGGGTTAATAACCGGCTCAGTGATAGGAGAGTGGTTATTAATGGTACACACGCTGAGTGGGTCACTTTTACTACAGGCAGTGGACAGAGTTTTGTAAGGACTTGACTCTCACCAAAATTTCTATTTAGTGAAACACCCTTATCTGTCAGCCTTAAAGTGACTGTACCACCAGGCCCAGGCTGAAGCACTGGAGGTGGGCCGACCCACCCTTAGTGGGAGGAAACCCCAGCCCCTCCATGACGTGACTCCATTAGAATCAATGGAACCCTATCATAGAGGGGCGGGGGTTTCCTCCCACTAAGGGTGGGTCGGCCCGCCTCCAGTGCTTCAGCCTGGGCCTGGTGGTACAGTCACTTTAAGAGAGAGTAGCTCCAAAGTTCTTCTCTCTGATCCTCCAGAGCAGCGTTTCCCAACCAGGGTGCCGCGGCACACTGGTGTGCCGGGAGAACCAACCAGGGGTGCCGCGGGATCCCGGTGGAAAATGTGCACTGTCTCTTTAAGCATCCCGAGAAGCTGAGGCCGCCCAGCTTCTCGGGATGCACGGATCACTTTTATGTTCCGCCCGCACAGTGAGCGGGCGGAACATTAAAGTAAGCAGAATATAGGAGCAGGAAGTGTCAGCATCCTGCTCCTACAGTATATTCACTCTCATAGGCCGCCGGCACTTCATGCCAGCAGTCTATGGGAGGCCGGGACGTGACCTCTCCGGCAGGCGTGATGATGTGACGTCATCACGCCTGCTGAAAGTCCTGTCCCCACAGGTCGCAAGATGGAGCCCGAAGAGGAGGAGAGCTGCTTCCTGCAGCCTTAGCGCGGATTAGGTGAGTAGGATGTTTGTTTTTTTTAAGGGGCAGAGCAGGGGGCATTATTAGTTCATGGGGGCACCTCTGGGGGCATTATTAGTTCATGGGGGCACCTCTGGGGGCATTATTAGTATATGGGGGCACCTCTGGGGGCATTATTAGTATATGGGGGCACCTCTGGGGGCATTATTAGTTCATGGGGGCACCTCTGGGGGCATTATTAGTTCATGGGGGCACCTCTGGGGGCATTATTAGTTCATGGGGGCACCTCTGGGGGCATTATTAGTTCATGGGGGCACCTCTGGGGGCATTATTAGTATATTGGGGCACCTCTGGGGGCATTATTAGTTCATGGGGGCACCTTTGGGGGCATTATTAGCTCATGGGGGCACCTCTGGGGGCATTATTAGTATATGGGGGCATTATTAGTTCATGGGGGATCCTCTGGGGGCATTATTAGTTCATGGGGGCACCTCTGGTTGCATTATTAGTATATGGAGGCCACCCCTGGGGCATTATTAGTATATGGGGGCACCTATGGGGGCATTATTAGTTCATGGGGGCACCTCTGGGGGCATTATTAGTTCATGGGGGCATCTCTGGGGGCATTATTAGTTCATAGGGGGCACCTCTGGGGGCATTATTAGTTCATGGGGGCACCTCTGGGGGCATTATTAGTTCATGGGGGCACCTCTGGGGGCATTATTAGCTCATGGGGGCATAGCAGGGGATCCTACATACAGGGGGCATCCCACATTCCTACTCTCTTTACGGCACATAACACCAAACAGCGCAGTTACTTTGGGAGCCGACAGGAGGGAGAAAGGAAAGGAAGTTGCTAGAAATGTGCGGAGCCTAAATTGTTTGTCTTGCAGGTTCTGAAGAGATGAAAAGTAGCTGGAAGAAATCATCATGGCGGATGGAGAGGAAAAGGGAAAGTGACTCCTCAGATCAAAGAAGACGTCACCTGTGAGTCACTGTATGATGGTTTTCTTATTTTGTAGAACATTATTTAGTAGGGGTGCCCCGAGGAAATCTTTTTTTCCAAGGTGTGCCCCGAGGTGGAAAAGGTTGGGAAGCACTGCTCCAGAGGACCTACCACATGATTGTTGATTTTAATGAGCATCATGTAATGCTTCACTATTCCTGTGGTGGCGCTGTTGCTGTCAGGCTCTCACAGATTATACAGTGGTTGTTGCAGGTCTATGCAGTGTGGTTAGGTTATCATTAGGCAACCCTTGGAAATTTTATTTAAAGGGGTATTTCACGATAAAACTAACTTAAAGTGGTCATCCAGGTAACAAAACAATATTCTAAACAATCCCCCTTCCCATTACCACCCTATGTCTTATATACATATACTGTATAACCTTGCAGCCTTTCCCTCTTTTTTTCTCATTCTTATCCGCTCTGGATATCTAAATTCATCTTCGCTATTTCCACTCTGACGACCCTGAGTTTCCTCTTCCCCCCACCCTCTGTAGTCACAGGACATGTGATCTCCTCTCTAGGGGCCGGAGTAGCTGCCTATTGACTTGGTAATCTGACCCCCAAGAGACATCATTTCCACCTGTTCACTAGTGAATGTGCTGCTTCCATAGACTTACATGTGTCCCTAAGTCTAGGTTTCTGTAATATGAAACGTTATAGTTCTATCTCTGCTTGCTGTCAGTGAATGCAGGCATATGTACTTGTCTTTGTGTCTCAACTCTGCATATTGTTAGTGTATGTTCTTAGAGTCTAGATGGAACAAGAAGCATTCGCTTTAAAAAAAAGTTTAGCGCTCTTCTCTCTCCTGCCCACATTTTGCTGTGGAAAACACCTGACTTCCTGTCATAGAGTGATCTATGTACTTCCATCTCTGCTCTCCTTACTACCTGTACTAGAAGAAGCTGAGCACGGACACTTTTTCTAAAAAGAACAAACTGCACCATATTTTCTTTTATTATTTATAAGAAAAACAATCCATTATGCCAGGGGTTAAAACTTGGCCGAGCAGATAAAATACCAGCTGCGATTTAAGATGTAAATGGTGATTCGTGTACTTTCCATAATGTTTATCCTCCCAGGTATAATAAACATACATCAATGTCAGTCTGACATGTATGTAAAGTTCACCCTGATGTATCTATTAATATGTAATGACATTATTATGCATGTTCCCTGTATGATGTGTACCAAGTTTCCCTCTAAGGCACCAGGGTCCCATCTGCTTGCAGGAGGCGGCTGAGTTACTGACAGCAAATGGAGTGATTAAGTTGGCTGCAGACCTTATGCTTAAATCCATGACATTTCAGCCAAGGGCTATCTGCTGTTCAATGCTTTGTTCTGTCAAAACCACTCTATTATTTCAGAAAACGATACTGGCACAAGCTAAAAGGTTCTGCTTTGCACGGCTGAAGAGAAGTCACATCTTAGCAGAGCTTACACAAACAAACCCTGGCTTCCTGGCTAGGTTTGGGGTTCCTTTGGAAAATATCTGTTGGGTTTCATTTAATTTGATGCAAGTTGAATGGGCAGTGAATGTTGGCTGCTAGTTGAGCTCCTGCTGTCAGTGAATGGCTTAAGGCTGTACATTTGCTTATGTGTTTTTTGACTTTAGAACTCTCTCTGACTCTTGTCCTACATCTCATTGGCCCAGAATACCAATGGAGAAGTAACATACGGATCACTGAACTCTATAGAGTGCTTGCATCAAAGCATTTGCTTTGGTAGAGAAAGCTATAGACAAGAGTAGTATCATTTAGGATGAAAAAAAAACTGACCCTAATCTTATTAGCCCTTTGAAGGGGTACTTTGGCGAAAAAATATTTCTTTACATTATACAGATTAGTAATTTTTTTTGTTCTATTTAAAAAAAATCTTAAGTATTCTAGTATTTATAAGCTGGTGTATGTCCTGCAGGAAGTGGTGTATTCTTTCCAGTCTGACACAGTGCTCTCTGCTGCCACCTCTGTCCGTGTTAAGAAATGTCCAAAGCAGGAGAGGTTTTCTATAGGGGTTTGCTAGTGCTCTGAACAATTCCTGTCATGGACAAAGATGGCAGTAGAGAGCACTGTGTCAGATTGGAAAGAAAACATTACTTCCTGTGGGGAATACAGCAGTTAATAAGTTCTGGAAGACTTGAGATTTTTAAATAGAGGTAAATTAAAAGTCTATATAGCTTTCTGACACCAGTTGATTTTTAAAGAAGTACCTGTAATGGGGGCACATGGCCCATCTTCAGTGCACCAAGCAACCTCATATACATATAGAGAAAATGGTGCAGATTGTGGCAGCAGTTTAAAAAATTGACGGCAGCATGAGAATCTGCACGGTGTTGCACATCAGGTCCTATAAAAATATTTATTTACCAATTAAAGGGGTATTTCGGTGTCCCTGAAAACTTCATATAATTCTAAGTATATTAAAAAAATAATACTTCCCTACCCCCAGTCCCCTGCAGCTCCTAATGTGGCTCTTTCTGATCCTCAATTCCTGCCTATTCTCCCTGCTCCTGAGAAGAGATGTTGGAGCAGGACCTTCTCTAATTTCAGAAGCAGTCAGCAGACTCAAAGAATGAGGAATCACCATAAGCAGCAGTGGGGGACTGAGGATAGGTAAGTATAGCTTTTTCTTTTTACTTTCTTAACATCCTTAACATTATATGTTTTAGGTGGAAACCAGAATACCTCTTTAATGGGGGGCATCAATTTGCTTAAAGGGGAACTGTAACCTGCTGATATGTCCCTATTGCACAGGATATGCGGAGGAGGAAGGTATGTCTCTTAGCCCACTCCTCAGCCCAATTCCTGTACAGTTAGTTGTGTGCTCTGGAGCACCTTTTAGGAGCACTGCCCATCCCTATATTGCTGATCTAGCCCGCCACATTCATAATCATTAGAAAGGGGCAGGCCGTCCGGGCCGATCAGGGCTGTGGGGGCGGGCTTCTAACAGGTGCCCTAGTGCCCCTAACGGTCTTACCGAACCATGGAGCACACGACTAACTGCATCGGAACGGCCCCAAGGAGGAAGGTAAAAGACATAACTTGCTCCATGATGTCTTCTGTGCAATAGGAACATATCAACAGGTTATATTTATAGGTTTATATTTATCTAGTTCCCCTTTAAATTTTCAACAGCTTTATATTTTGTACAATATATAAAGAAAAAGAAAACTTTTTTTTTTATTTTAGCAGCAAAATCTCACATAGAATAAAAGTATCTGGCAGATCTCTATCCCAAGAGGTATGCAGCAGCTGTGTGTTCTACGCTGCTGCTCTTTGAGGTGAATAACTAGTCTACCATCATGGCCTTCAGTACCAGATTCATGCCTTAGGCCAGGCTGCTCTGGCACTGAGCTACAGTACACTGTCATTTTTCCTAATAAGCCCCAAAGGGTTTTTTTTTATTATATGTAACAGAGATTTTCCTGAGCTATTTCTTTAACAATCCGCAGACAGGTGCACAAACCAGAACTTAAATCACTTGATATTCATAATTGGTAATGTTTGAGAGACTTATTACGTACTTAATAGCGCCTGAAAATCTCCATTTGGCCTACATAGTGCGTGATGCGGGCAGTGGGTTGAGAGGTGACAAAGTATAATTGATAGAATTTGATTTTCATGCTGAACAGGAGCCTATAAAAACATCATTAGTCTGCGCACACCGAGCTGCCCCTGCTGCCGTCTTAAGCAAGATGAATAATGTGATTGAAGGTCTCACTGCAAGGGGGGTGTCACAGATCATGTCCCCTGACGATCCACAGACTTCTATTCTACAGGGTGAACATTAATGTCCATAACAACATTTTTTGCTTCATCATTACCATAAGAACTGGCAGAATAGGTACACGAGGATCATAGACAAACACATACAGATTGATATATAGAGAGAGCGCAAATGGGATAAAATGGAAAATATATTAAGAAATAAAAAAATTGACTTATATGTACAGTAGTTAGATATGAGTCTGTGAGGGCTTAGAGTGTATCAATATTGTAACTAATATAGTGTATTCTTTTATATCATTCATACTATAGCGACAGACAATGCGGTTCCTATGGGTCACTTGGGTAAGGCCAGGTTGGCTGCATTTCTTACTTTAATGCATAGTGAGGGCCTATACCCTCTTCTCAGGGTGTGGGCAAGAAACTCAAAAGATCATAAGAAGGAGATGTGGCAAACAAGCACTGAAAGGGGTACTCCGACAGCAGATAGTAATAATAATAATAATAATAATAATAATAATAATAATAATAATAATAATAATACACCTAAAACCACCAAAAATCCAGTTTGTGTTCAGCAGTAACTTACTTTTGTACTTTCTGGTTGAGCAGTTGCTCAGTACTACAATTTCCAGAATGCATTGTTTTACTTCAGCTGTTCATACAAACATAGAAGATTGTCGGCAGAAAAAGACCACTGGGTCCATCTAATCTGCCCTTTTAGTATTTCCCTTATTATTATCTTAGGATAGATTCATCACAGTCATCCTACCCTGCTAACTATCCTCCCACAGCACTCCTTCCAGTAAATGAACATCTCATTTAACAGCAAAGGACCGCACAGTGAGGTTACAGCACCTGCTGCATTTATTCCCTGTCTGCTCTTTCTGAGGCATTTTGAAAATGCAGTTGCTTGCACAAAGTGGTGCAACAGTACATTTAAAGACGTACCGCTTTCCAACAGTAGTGCATTTAAGCAAACCTTGCCAATGCAATTGTTAATGCAATGCAATGCCATAGAAGATAGCGGTGGTCTGCTTCCACCGCTCCTATTGCTATCCGGATCTTTGGTCTTTCAACATGTTATAAGACATTGAAAGACAACCATCAGCCGACATTGTACATATCCGCTGATCATCACCTTCTGTTACACAAAGCCATTATTTGCCGTAATGGCCAATAATCAGCCAAATATGGCCGTTAATTGCTTTGTTTAATAGGGTCTTAAGATGCATGTGGGGATATTAGGGAGAGTATGATAAGGTTCCTCTCTAGAATCTATAAGTCTCCCACGCTTATAGACTTCCTACTCTTTCTCACTCTTCTCTAGATAGTGGCTGCGTTCACACTACGTATATTTCAGTCAGTATATTTCAGTCAGTATTGCAACCAAAACCAGGAGTGGATTAAAAACACAGAAAGGATCTGTTCACACAATGATGAAATTGAGTGGATGGCCGCCATATAACAGTAAATAACTGCCATTATTTCAATATAACGGCCGTTGTTTTAAAACAACAGCAAATATTTGCCATTAAATGGCGGCCATCCACTCAATTTTAACATTGTGTGAACAGAGCCTTTCTGTGTTTTTAATCCACTCCTGGTTTTGGTTGCAATATGAGGACCACAATACTGACTGAAATATTGTTCAGGGTCAAGAAACAGAGTCTCGCACTCACCGGACTGAAGCTGCAAGTGGTTTATTTCCGATACATCAGAATAGGCTAGGCAGGGAGAGGGGAGATGGCAGAGCAGGTGTGTTCAGCTCCTGCTGAACACACCTGCTCTGCCATCTCCCCTCTCCCCGCCTAGCCTATTCTGATGTATCGGAAATAAACCACTTGCAGCTTCAGTCCGGTGAGTGCGAGACTCTGTTTCTTGACCCTGAACTATATACTCTGCTTTATTTGCCTCTGCACCGCCGCTCTACGGTTCGGATACAGTTTGTTTGCTCTAGACCCTAGTCCCGGGTTCCCTACATCGGGTGTACCTTGCAGTTAGTGCCGGACGGAGCTCTCACCACGCCACTGACTGAAATATACTGACTGAAATATACATATACTGGCTATGTTCACACTGCGTATGAATCCGTCCGTAGTGCGAACCGCGAATATACGCCCGTAGTTTTGAGGTCGATGCGTTCGCTTGAAAGTATACGATATACGGCCACACAGTGCACACTTCGTATGAGCTTACGGCCGGATCGTATACGGCGCCGTGAAAAATGAACAAGACCATTGTTTGAGGACGGAAATGTTCCAACTCACGGCCGTGGATTTCCATGCGGTCCCGTACGGAGTACTTATTTCAGCCAAATTGAACTTGATTTTTCGATCCAAAAGGTTCTGTGTGGTTTACGGGGCTGGGCGAAGATTTCCAAGTAAATGACCTGCCTCAGATTGCTTCGAAACAAGCTAGGGAAGCATAACTGTACTACGGGCGTATGTTCGCGGTGCGTACGCATTCGGCCACATGTCGATTTTTCCCCACGCCCGTAGTTTCAGCCGCACATGTACGGCGGCGTAAGAACTGCGGACGGAGTCGTACGCAGTGTGAACATAGCCACTGACTGAAATATATGTAGTGTGAACGCAGCCTGAACATGTGATCTAAACAGATCCCTGCCCTGTATGATCCCTGGGCTAGGGAGGATCCATCCACCAAATTTCTAGTATGTTTTACCATAAAAGCTTATGTATGATTGCCTGTGTATGGACCTTTCTCACACGCTCTTCCAAGTTCTGTAACTAGATGTTAGCAAAGTAGACAAGGAACAGTGATCGCATATGTTCAGCATATAACATTCTACATAACCAAGGTAATGTGGATGTAGCATATAGTTCTGAACTGTTGGTTGAGTATTGTTTTTTTATAGACCTGGGCTGTTTAAAAAATAAACCCATAAAGGTTAAATCTTTTTAAATGAACTGGTGTCAGAAAGTTATCTAGATTTGTAAATTACTTCTATTTAAAAATCTCAAGGCTTCCAATACTTATCAGCTGCTGTATGTCCTGCATAAAGTGGTGTATTCTTTCCAATCTGACACAGTGCTCTCTGCTGCCACCTCTGTCCATGTCAGGAACTGTTTAGAGCAGGGACTTTGCTACTGCTCTGGACAGTTCCTGAAACGGACAGAGGTGGCAGCAGAGAGCACTGTGTCAGACGACAGAATACACCACTTCATGCAGGGCATACAGCAGCTGATAAGTACTGAAATATTTTTAAATATAAGTCATTTACAAATCTGTATAGCTATCTGTATAAATTTCTAACATCAGTTGATTTAAAAACATCCCCCCCTCCAGAATACCCCTTTAAACTTCTATGTTTTGGGTTTTTTTTTAAACAGCGCTACTCAGTGGTGGTGATCTGACATGGATGACATATCTGATGGTACCATCAATATTACCAATAGAATATATACCTAAATATATAGCTAAATAAGAACTAACATGACAAAAAAAAGCTTTCAGCCAAGGCTGTTATATAACAATATATTACAGAATGTAAAAAGCAAGAATCGCATATATCAATGCAGTGATTTCATAAGCATGGTCTTTTAAAAATCGTGGTTTTTGGCCATTGTCAGTGTGAGGAGGATTTTCTACCTACAAAAGTATTTATTAAATCAGCCTCAACCCTGCAGCTCCTTTCAAGTGTTGAGAGGCCACAATTCCCTAAGGCCGAGATCATTGTTTCATACCACCTGGAAGACCACAGGTTGGTGATAGCTGCCGTAGAGACATCCTAATAAATTTATATGTTAATGTATTTTTTTTTTTTCATCCTTTAAGGCTTGTGCGGCTGTGCCCTCAGGCATTTTATTACCTGTCTCCTGCATGCTGCAGTGACCAGAGGGAAGACAGATGCTTTTCTATAGATCATATATTCCTAAGTAGAAGCAAACTGACAGTTCATGCTATAAAAACAAAGATAAAACATGAACATGAAAAAATAAGATGTATTCATCTATGCGTTTATCCACCTTATGTCCCATAATACCACCAGGACGCATATTGAGATGGCTAAACATGCAGAGTATGATCTGTGTGGATAAGAGGTGTCTTTAGTCTTTACATCTACTAAACTAACTTAGGAGAGTTGGGGCTTATGCATATGAACATAGTACAGCTCAGTTCTAAATAGAAGGCTTCCATAAAGGGGCAGGGGCCCCCTATTATGCTGAAATTTGCCTGCAATATTACATGGCCACCACCATAACCATAATGAGTACAATGGTGCAAAAAGGGGGTATCTCCAGGTGCTGTGTGTGTGTATCTAGGCAGGTGTATGTAAACATCTATGCATACAGTACACTGTACTGTGCTTATCACCATCAACTGGTGAGCGGTGATGCACTGGTGACAGTGAGCAGTGATGCACACAGTACGGTATACATTGCAACGCACACACTGAGCCCACCATAGCACCACCATGTTGAATGGCAATGCTGTATGTATCCCTATGCACTAGGATAGCGAAGGGGTCAATGTCTGCAACTCTGATGTTGGGCAGAAAAAAGGTTAATATCAGTATCTCAAATGATCCATGTCAGAGAAGGGTTCACTGCTAAGATCTCTAGCTGTTTAGGACAGAGGAAGGGGTTATTATGAGCATCCATGGTGGTCTATGATGGAAACGCAGTTAATTACACAATTTCTGATGGCTGAGGGCAGATCCGCCAACAAGCAGGAAAAACAACGAGCAGCAGTAAAATTTATTGTCATTGCCTGCTCATCTCTGGGTAAACAGGTGATGTGTGGCCGATAACAATGAATGTTAATGACCACACAAACGATACAGCCATTGTTTGTGCGGCCCGGTCACTCAGTTAATTGTGCCATTTAAAGGAAGTGCATATTGGGCCATGTAAAAGGACCTTAAATTTTATTAACAGTGTTGCGCAGACAAGTACTATAAAAAATACTTTACTAACTTCCTTGCTCTGCCATCAGTGCCGGTATCACAGAGCTCTGGTCTTTCTGCACAACACTTCCAGGGTTGAATTAGCACAAGCTCAAAACCGCTGTGGTCACCAATAGGCTGAGTGGGCAGTATTCTGTGCTGACCCCAGAAGGGCATAGCTTCACTGATACCAGTGATGGCAGTGGAGGTAAGTACAGTATAGTGTTTTTACTTTAATACCTGCCTGAGCACAGTTCTTAATAAAAGTTACTACTTAGAACACCCCTTTAAAGCCGTAGTGATCTTAGGCGGTGAAGAAGTTAATGACACCATCCTTTAAGGTCCATGGCAGTGAAGAGGTTTGCATGATTGCTGGTCTAGGGAAGACAAGGGGTTAATGCCAGTATGCATGGTAGTCTCTAGAACAGTGCTTCTAAATTCCAGTCCTCATGGCCCACCATCAGATCATGTTTTGAGGCCATGAGGACGGGGATTGAGAAGCACTGCTCTAGAGTATGGAAAAAGTTAATGTTCAAATCTTCCCCGGTGACAAAGGAGCGGAAAGGTTAATGTCCAAATCCCTGGTGGGCTAGGGCAATGTAAGGATTGAAGTTGCTCAACATATCAGTGCAATTCAATTCCATTACACCTTATTATCGGCTGAAAAGGATGCTCGTTAAAGGGGTACTCCAGCGCTGATAAAAATTTACCATCCCTCCAGAGTGTGTCTTCATTTGAATTTCCCACTGTTTGCAGGCCCCTTAAGCTCCAGTTGGCTTCATTTTTTTCTTTACTTCCTGGTTTGGGCTTTTCCATGATGCACTTTGTCTCCTGTGATGTCTAACCGACTCTGTAAAACTGTTAGATGACTTACACCTTGCTCAGCCAATCAGAGCTGAGCAACCTGTGTCATCTGACAAAGGGAGGCTGGCCTAACAGGGCTTAGACCCGCCTCCCTCTTGATGATGTCATTGTCACAAAATGGCTGCCACAGAGCAGCCTGGGGTCAACAGTCAGTAGGTAAGAAGGAGTTTACTTCACCTACTGGTGAGAGGTTGAGGGGGGAAAGATAGGGAAGGGAGGCAGATAGGTGATTGAAGCATATCACAAAGTTATATAACTTTGTAATGTGTTTCAATCACTAGGAAAAAGCTTTTCTCTGGAGTACCCCTTTAACTATCCGAGCCATAAGCTAGGAGTCCTGCAGCAAGGCTTCAGTGTAATACAACTGCCTTAACCTTTATTTCATCTCAGACATTGACAACAGAAAACCTACATCCACGTTTTGAGCACGCTCTCATTTACATAGCGTGTTTTGCAAATATAACAGTACAATTCAAAATATATGGGAAATTACAAGGTAGCAAAAGACTTGAGTATATACAGATATACAGATCATTTGAGCAGGTGGGCGAGCTATTACAAGGTAAAAACATATACAGCATCACAAAAATACATTCAATGCAAACAAGTCTAAACGTCACAGATAAACAGCGTAAACCCACCACTTATCCATGACATTTATACTTGTTAATGTGTTTTTGTGCTGCTGTATATGGTTTTTAATTCTAACATGACACCCACTCACTCATATAGTTATACCAAGGGTAGGTTGTTTCACTGCGGCATTATTTTCCATATATTTTACTTTTTGAGAGTTATATCTGTTTGTTCTGACAGATGATATGACCCGTGTTTACAATGATAATGGAAGATTTTACCATACAATTTAAAGGTGTTATGGAGCTAGCTGAGTACAGCACATATGATTGACTACTGCTACATTCACATTGGGACACAGGGGACCCCCAGCCCTTCAGATATTTATCACACATTTGTAGATAGGTGATGCACTTTAATCTTAGTATAACCCCTTTTTTGTATATCTGTTTTTATATTCCTTTGTTATTACAACCCAAGATATCACTGATATCACTGATACTGAGACTGATACTGTTGTGGGTGGTTACAGATTTGCTTTCATGTATGATTGGTGGAAGTCTGATCTATTGATCACTATTGGTCAGATGAGCTATTGGCCACTGTTGAATGTTTCTAGTACTGCCACTCTGTCCCACTAAACATACAGTAATAACCTAAATAGGCTAAGCTGTAGTACCAGGCACATTCACACTCTTTGGCAGCAAAGAGGTAGCATCATTCCAGTTATGCTGCCCCATTGGTATAGAGTCCTAAGGGCCAGGTCCCAGCAGTCATATGATAACCAATCTTAGGACCCCTTTAGACAAGCTGACAGACTCGTGATAGCGGGCGTCAATCTTAGTGATCGGCACTTGTTTGCTTAAAATTCATGCAGCCCGTCACTTCATCTGTATCGGCTGTGCATCTCTTTTACACAGGGCAATATATGGCTGATACCAACGATTTGGTCACAAAAGATGTGATCAGCTTCCCAACAATTGTTTTGTCATTCATCAGATGATCGCTGGCCCATTTATATTGGCCACTTATCAGGAAGCAATGCTCCTATGAAAACTTATTTAGAAAAATGGCCGTGTAAAAGAGCCTTTAGGATAAGTCATCATGTAAAAATGTGAAATCCCTTATAGCTATACGATCTATATACTAACCCTACTTTATTATTCTCTTGTAACAGGAGGATACATATTTTCAATGGACTTCCAGCCCTAAGTCAGACCACGACACAGCCCAGCTCTCAGAATCATCGCATTGTGGGGACATCACTAGGAGAAGTTCCAGTGGTTCCTCAAACACACAGTCAGTCATCAAGGATTCCATTTCAAACACTGATACAGAAGCAAAGAAAGGAAGCTTCAGCGCTCAGACAAGCCTGATGCCAACTCGCAGTTTGTCCCCAAGCGGAAGCAGGAATGAAATCTCTAAGGGAAATGCAGTCATTTCGAAAATTCAACAATTTGTATCAGATAAAACGCTAAGGACTTCAATGAATAAGAAATCCCTGAAGGAAATCCCCAAGGAAGAAAGGAAAATGATAGATGAAGCATCAGTAAGTGAATGAAAACCTCTTACTTTATGCATGATTTCATCCTATTATTGTTGAGACGGGAGGCATTTTTGTTGAGACGGGAGGCATTTTATTTAGTTTTTTAACTGAAAGTGTCATCACAAATAATTCCGGGAAAACAATGTAAATTACCATTCCGTGGCCGTGCAGTCTGATAGGCCTATGCTCAGACTGACTTTTTTTGTAATGTCCTAAGCCTAAATCAAAGAAAGTAGAAGGAAATTACAAGGAAGCTACCTAGTGATTTCAACCCCAACTGACCACGTCTCTAAATGTGTTTCTCCAAAAATAAGACAGGGTCTTATATATATATTTGTTTCTCTGAAAAAGGGCTAGGGCTTATTTTTTTTTAGTAAACAATAATCCCTTTGTTTTTGAACTCATATTGTCTGGGGGTAAAAATGTCACCTATACAGTATACTAGTTAGAGATAAGCCAATATATTAGTAGATCCTGTCTGAATCTGCAGACTTGGGAGGTCTGGAAACAGATTTAGAAGTGGGCAAGCAGATTTTGTCCCGACATAGCGGAAGGTTCCGGGGCTTTCAACCAGGATGGTTGGGAGCTTTGGTGTGCCCATTCTCCGTCAGCACTGAAGGCACTGACTATAACTAGGGCTTATCTTAGCTTATATTTCAAGCATACTCCAAAAAAGCCTGCAGAATAAAGCTAGGGCTTATTTTCAGGGTACGGCTTATTTTTTGGAGAAATACAGTAGTTTCTCGGATTGGCTAGCATGTAATATTTATTATTAATCTTTATTTTTAAAACCCCCTTGATTCCAGAGCGCTATACAAGCTATAGAGGGTGACAACATTACAAATTCAAAGCATGTCAAATAAGGTAAATGGCAGATGTACCATAGGGACAGAGGACCCTGCCCGCGGGGGCTTACAATCCACAGGATTATTACACAGTTGTGTGGGATCCTTCAGAGTAGGTCTTGCTCTTTCTACACCTTAGGTTCTCAGAAAGTACCTGTGCCGGGGGGGGGGGGGGGGGGGGGGGGGGGTTATTAAGACTGGCTCACATGCCATTGTTAGGTAATCCCCCACCAGTGCACAGCCATGTTGGATATGTTGGATATGGAGGCGCATACCTCTACATAAATCCGGGTGCACCACAGGCTCCCTGTGTGGTCTCACTAAAAACTATACCAGCTCTGAGCTGCCACTGATTTCAGCTACATGCCTGCGTGTAGACATTGGGCTATGTCTCAAGGGGATATTATTGTCTTTATGTTGTGCTTTCAAAAGAATTGTCACATCATTATATATCATATCCAGAGGACAGATCATAAAAAATTAACAATGTTTGCTATTTACTTACCTCTTAAAAGATGATGCGGCAAAGAGTAATGGCACTTACATCCATAGTACAGCTCCACCTAGTGTTCAGATCGCATAGCACTGGCATTTATGGATGCAAATGCTCAGTCACTCTCTTTGAAGCCAATTCTCTGCAAACTCATCCTCTTTCTACTGCAGCACTTCTATGCATGAAGCACAACAGTATACAGCTACAATTGCAGACCTTCAATATAGGAAAGAGTTATCCTAGGAGGGAAACATTCTATGATACTATAAAGGGTGTGCTGTATGTATAGTGGGCTGCAGCCACTGGAACTGTCTGACTGTGTCCTACTCCCATCATGGCAGGTAGTCTATAGTACTAGAATGTCTGGAAGTATTATGTTTAAAAACTGTACACCTAGCTTTATCATGTACACATGGTTTTGTCATAGGCCAGAGTAGTAGGCTAGAAAACCTCCAGATCCACAAGCACTTTTACCAATAACAGTTATCCCTGTTGTGGAGGGTGTTGGCAAAGGGCATAAATCACACAGTTTCTTAAGATAAATGGAAACGTTACTGAACAGGTCTTTACATACAGTCCAATACAATCCCTTGATCACAAAGTGCAGAGAGGCTTGTTAGCCTGAGAGGTAGTAAGCTGGTCACTTTTCTTTCTTAGTACCACTAATGTTAGCAGATAATCCAAAGACTTTAGATTTGGGACATTTAAGCTGGGAATGGCTATACTTGACTTAAGAGATATGACTTTAGGTAGATGTCTTTATAGTGGTGACTTGAGCTGCGATGGGTATAGTTCAATAAGGTGTGGTAAAGATACAGGGCTGTGGAGTCGGTAAGCCTCAGCTCCAACTCCGACTCCTGAATTTTATCAGGACCTACTCCCGACTCCTGAATTTTATCAGGACTGACTCAGACTCCGACTCCTGCTCCTTCATAAATGGCCGGTCATATACCAGGGGAGTTATTTATCACACTGGCTCAGCAGCTTCTCCCTAATGTCCTACATGATCCTGGGGCGACTTCTGAGGGAATAAAGGAATACTGTATATAAAGCAGATTCTCCTGTGTGTGCAGTGGATGCAGCCAGTCTCCAGCCTCCATGTCCTGAACAACTCAGAACTAGACTAGATGGAGCAGGTGTTCTTCTCCTGCTGACAATCTTCTATGTTTCTAACTAAATATTCACCATACTTAAAGAAACAGTGCTAACAATGCCAGATACCTGTAATATAGATGTCAGCCATAGTGATATACAGGGGGTCACACAGTGATATAGAGAGGGGTCACACATAGTGATATAGAGAGGGGTCACACATAGTGATATAGAGGTCACACAGTGATATAGAAGGTCACTGTGGGGGCACACAATAGCACACACACAGCCTACTGCAGCTATAGCACACACACACACCCACACAGCCTGCTGCAGCCATAGCACACACACAGCTTGCTGCAGCCATAGCGCACACCACACACACACACACACTTAGCTTGCTGCAGCCAAAGCACACATACACAGCCTGCTGTAGCCATAGTGCACACACACACACAGCTTGCTGCAGCTATAGCACACACACACAGCCTACTGCAGCCATAGCGCACGCGCACACACACACACACACACAGCTGCAGCCATGGAACACTGAAGAAAAACACACAATCTTCTCCCAAAGAGAAAACACCACACTGAGGACAGAGGTTACTGCTACACTACTTATGTCTTCTCCTCCTCCTCTATATTACACAGGATATCTTCATATTACACTTCTGCTCATATACAGTCATCCAGCATCCAGGAAGAGAACAGCACAGATCTTCCCCCACACAATGGACTCTTCCAGCTCAGAAACAAACGCCAAATAGTGACTGACAACTTTTCCATGACCACCCTTATGTAAAAGGGCCAGTGTCCTATTAGAATGTTGCTCATGATATATATTCATGAGCAAAACTTGTAAAATTCATATAAAAATTCAATTCTACATTTTTTTAAAGATTTTTTTAAAGCTGGAGTCGGAGTCGGTACATTTTTTTCCGACTCCAACTCCGACTTCAGCCAAAACTAGCTCCAACTCCACGACTCCGACTCCACAACCCTGGTAAGGAATAATGCAAATATACTAATACCTCAGCATTAGCAATGCAAACAGCATTAGCAATTCAAACGTCTTATTTCTTCAGTACATGGTATAACAACAGGCTCACAAGCTGAACATTTTCCCAAGTCCAAACTACCTGCAGGCTGGGCGAATGTTTTGGAGAACAGACACTCAACCTTCCCCATGAGCTGCCCATTGATGTGAAAACCAATCAATACCATTTTTGACGATGAACCAGGGGGCCTGCAGGCAAGAACGCAACTTCTCCAACCCTGGACAATAAAGTTAAGACAAGAGATGATAATGGACCTCGCAGTGTGGCCTTTTAAACCCTCAGAGGTAATTGCTGGTATACAGAAACACAGAACTACTGGAACTCAGGAACACTGAAACACAGGCATAAGCCCTGGCCAGCAGCCAGTCGGCTGGAAGAGGCTTACTTTCTGAATGACTCTGGTTTAATCTGCTTCTGTAGAAAACTCTGAAAGAAGACTCACAGACCTGCACCAACCACTATTTTATGCGCTACACGGACGTTTTACACAGGTGGAGCGAAGCCAGAGGTAAATGAGCCCCTATTGGCTCTGGGATACGAGGAGATACTTGGCTTCGAAAATGGAGGTGACTGGATTTGCTGTCTTTGCAGGCAGGTGGCAAAAAAAAGTGAACCCTTGCATATAACTTCAGTGCTTACTGTCAGTAAATAGAACATACAGTTAAAATACAAGATGAACACACAGTACCCCTAGACATCAATAAATACACATCACTTTGAGCATCAGAGATAAGGGGAACCGGACACTTCTGATTTCTCCTTCCATCGCTGACGCACCTCATTCGTATTTATGTCTGTAAACCTACACATGTTCAGGATTTACAGGCCCAGCTGTAACATCTCTGGGCAGATGTGCCACAGGATGTCTTAAGGAACCAATATCCTCCATACCCCAAACATATGTCATCTTGTATCTAGGCTAGGGGTGGCCCAACAGATTACTACAGTCTCCTTTCAATTGTGCTGTTTTTCCCAGTACTTTTTGTATATAGAATCTGGATTTCCAGCAAAATCCACTACAATAAAATTTATAGCTGCAGCTTTTTTAGAGCTTTTAACTTCCCTGTTGAAATCAGTGGGGAAAATCCACAACCCATCTGCAGTATATCCTCAGCATAACCTGCCATGATGCAGAATTAAACCCTGCCCTTTAGCTCGGCTTCTGTGTGGTTTCTGCTGGGATTTTTTCACCAGCACCTGGGTGATATTTTTTCTTAAAATCTCCCCCACTTTGCAGCTACTGTACATACTGTGGATTTTCTGCATGGAAACTAACCCCGTGGTACAGGTGTGGTTGAAAATCCAAAATGCCATATCATCATGTAAACGCTGACTTCTCCAAAAGGGATTGTACTTCCATGTGTGTATTTTATTTTCTCTTAGATATAAAAGACAGGTCAATTTTAGAAACAGTAGCTAGAACGCCATATAATAAGAGCCCTACTTCCAATTTATTGATTCAGTAAGGTTTATATTTGCCCACTGAGACGGGGAATTGATTCGGGAAGGTTTATATCTTCCAACTGTGAGCTCTGGTCTGTTATACCAAGACTTTGTTTATCCTCCCTACAGAGGGGAAAATAGGAAGTTGAAAAGGTTATGGATGGTTTACAAGTAAAAGGCCACGGAAAATGAAGCCAAAGTTTTTTTTATTAGTTATAAAATGACAAAGCACAATACAGTGGGTATAAGTTATATAATGATGTTTGTAAAGTGCTTGATGCTATTCATACGATTCCAACAAATGCAGTTAAATAGATAATGGTCCTTAAAGGGTATGTTTACTTTTGCAATCAATTTTTGTCTTTTATTTTTCCACTGCATCTAAGATAAACAATGAAGCAATGAAAATCTCCTACTGTTTTACAGCTCCTATGTAGACCAGCGTGTCTCTATGATTACGCACTTCAAAGAAATCACTATGTAGCCAGATCCTGCAGTCATACTTCTTTCCACCATACTTCTTCATATTCTTCTGAATGTACATAAACAAGAAGTAGGTGACAGATGACAAAAAAGTATTAATGCAAGATCAGATTACACAGTGTTTCTTCTTTGTAGTAAATCTGCATTTGGACTATGTTCACACTGCGTAAAACTACGGCCGTAGTTCTCGCCGCAGAACTAATGCCGTAGTTTTGCGGTGTGTGACATAGCTTGATGTTGAATGGGATCCCGGCCGGAGCGTATACACATCGTATGCGCTCTGGCCGGGATCCCATGCGGCGCCGGAAAAAACTGACAGGTAAGTTTTTTGCGGCCGGAATTCACTGAATTCCGGCCGCAGAAAGACCTGTCCGTTCACACAGTGAAGCAAGCGGCTTCGGGCGCTCTCTTCACTGTGTGCTATGGGAAGCTCTGATGCGGGCGCACGCTGATGCGCTCGCATCAGAGCTCCGTGGCCGGACGGATCATCCGGCCGGTACTTAAGTACCTTAACGGTGACAACTAAACGTTAGAGGTGGAGCCTGCAGAGAAGAAATGAATATGAATATGTCATATATGTTATATAATGGCCATAAGTAAAGATAATCTCCTTGTACACACAGGCAGAATATTTAAATTGATCAAAGGAATAAAGTGTGCTGAGAGGTTACATATAAATATATATGAAAAATATAAAGTGACCCTTACCAATTATATATCAACATAGTAAACAGCTATAGGTATGAAATAAAGGAATGAGGCCACAACAATCCCTGTTATCTTAAAAAAAAAGTCCTGCAAAAATAAAAAATATACTGCAGGCATGGTGGGGACGGGGGACATAATAAAGAATCAATACTTACCCATCCCCAACCTCTGACAGGCTCCAGTTTCTCTCAGGTTCTGGTATCGACACAACCTGACAGGGAGAGCCTGCTCAGCCAGTCAGTCAGTGACTACACCGTGTCCCACCCCAGTCACTAGCAGGCATTCCAGGAGCGGGAGCTGCAGGAGGCCTCAAGGTTGGAATGGGTCAGCACAGGAATAGGTAAGTATTGATTCTTTATTATATTCTCCCCACCCCCACCCCCTGCCTGAAGTATATATTTGTTTTTGGCTAGTTTTGAGAATAATTAGCTTTGGAATAATACATTTTTCTCATGAGGTGTGTTGACATTTTCCCCTTCAGCTAACTTCAGCTAAAATATTTTTTTAAGTACCAACTCAAGAAACAGGTCAGTGTTTGTAGTATCGACTATAGAAACAACCATCTTACTAGTTGGTTTCAATTACGTTAAGGTTTCTTGACCTTGTTCTATGTACTGGGTATGATAGGTCGCTTCCAGAGCAGCGGATAGAATCACTGCTGATCCAGAAGTTCGGGTTTCCGTGGATACAGAGACGCAATGAGACAGTAATGCACATGCTCCATCTCAGTCAGCCATTGGCTTAGTGAGTTGTCACTGCCAAGACGAGTTAGTCTCTGAAGTACAGGCAGGATTGTTCAGTTGGGGTCTGAAGATGACGCAGGAGGACACTAGAGTAGTGCGGAAAAATGACCCCACCAAGAGGTATGGTCACTATTGCAATAAAAGTCTCAGGTCACAGCACCCAGAATAAAAATGACTGGACGGGCACAGGACCAGATGTGGAGCATAGAGCAAGGAAAACCAAAACCAGGGACACTAGGAGCAGATAAGGGAAGCAGAGACCAGAAGCAGACTAGGTTAGGAATACAGTTCACAAGAATACTGCCCAGGACACCATGTGGATGGGATACTCTGCCGGTGCTAAATCTGATATGCTGCTTTACCCTGATATGGCTGACCAAAAGCCACATTTTTCTATGCATTGTCAGAATGGCCTATTATTCACACATCCAGGTTTGTCACAAGTTTCCCAAAACCATGCTGTGTAAATAAGCCCAAAGGAGTAATAGATGACCCCGAACATAGGCAGTAAGAGTAGTTTGCATTGCCCACTTCTGGTCATAATGAATAGTCTGTGGTAGGATTTGTATTAAACAAGCCACCATTCTCAAAAAATGTATCACCAGCATAGCACCCATTACATTGGGGTCAGAACTAGAGAGGAGCGAATCTCCTCAAATGTATTTGTGAAAAATTTGGTTGGAATCACCCATCAGATTTGGCTTAGATTTGACGGCCAATTAAGATTTATACAGTAGCAGGGACTCCTGTCCCAGAACAGGACAGCATATAGAGTATCCTTCACTACTCAGCCACTCAGCATTGGTTAATCAATATTGTGACTGGGTAATATGTGGATCTATTGCAATAGCTTTTGTGTATTTATGATTGATCCCATTATCTAGTTGTGTTTTCTTCATATAGCTTGCATTGTCACACAGAAGGAACATCTAAGAAGACTAGCTGTCTGCGTGAAGTTTATGCCTTCACCCTTCTTCAAGAGGGAGGTCAGTCAGAATTCCGACTATTATGCTTCTTTTTAAGCCACTTTTTTGATGTTACATCTAGAGAAGATTTCATAGGCCTGAATATAGAAATCACTCAATTTCTTATGTTCTTAACGTCTAATGCCCACCAACCCAGAAGCTCAGAGGCAATATTTTCCACGGGAGGAAGAAGAGTCAAGACCCCACATAGATGGAGAAGAACAGCAAGCAAGAGCTCTGATAGTGAAAGAATTGTTTAAAGACCTGGATGAAGACGAGGGAAGCAAGAAAGAACACAAAAGCATTGAAGAAAAAAGCAAGATAGCAGCAAAGAAGGGCGTAGAAGCAGCATCAAGAAAAATCCAGCACCAGACAGTGAGAAGCAGGATGAGACAGCGGTTTATCTACTTTTGTGTGAGCCAGTATAGGAGAGGAAAGAAGGAAAATATCCACTGGGAAATCCTGCTATCCTGCTGTCATCAGTGTTAAAAATAACACTAGTATTAACCCCTTAATGTCAGCAATATGTCTCTATACGCTCCAACTGCTGATGTCCCGTACAGTGGAAACATATACAAACTTTTCTGTCATGAATTGGTTTAAATTTGTATGGCGTTGCTTCAGTGTGAGCAGCCCCACACACATTTAAGTGCTAGTAACCTGCATAATGATGGACAGCAGTGATCACACTGCTGTCCGCCATAAACATCCTACATGCTGCGACCTATAGCTAGAGTTGCCTTTTACACTTAACCATAAATTACTATTCACTTGGTGCCTTATTTCTTTTCTCATTTCGTATACTGCACCACCAGATTCTGCTGTGCTGTAAAGAGATTGCCATCGTTTTCAACATTGCCCTGCTCAGTGGACCTATAATCCAACCTTTTCTACACTAGAACTAGGGATGAGTTTTATATGAAGCAGATTACCCTATTAGGGGGAAACCCCTGTAAAAATGGGGAATATGTACAAATTCCAGGCAGATGTTGCCCCTTAACCCTGGAGGCCAATCCTGCTCCCCACAGTGCTTTATTACGTGTTCCCATCATAATGCTGCCTCAATATCTTATCACCATTGGAGATTCCATAGAGGTACTACAGCTCTTATGGCTGCCTTTAGGGTTTCAGATTAAATCTGCCCCATTTTAGGATAATTATATACATCTAAAAATAGACCATAATGCAAAGGTCCAAACAGTTGATAAAATTGGATGTTACCTTAGTATTAAATAATGTGCGCCAGAATGATAACTTTGTCCAAAAAGGACAAAAAGTTGGCAACAAAACTGTTGTTGTTTTTTCCTTTTAGGCAAACAATGGAGTCGCACAATGGTTGTAACTAGAGTTTATCGAACCTCGGGAAATCCTAGCTTCAATCGAACTCGAGCATTCACAAACCTGCCCAATTTGATTGCTGAAGCCTTCCCGGTCCGTGGGGAAGGAGAAGACTGCCCGGGTACCGCCTGGAATTCCGGGATTCAGCCTATTACCTAGGTACCCAGGCACTCTCCTCCTTCCTCATGGACCGGGAAGGCATCAGCAATCAAATCGATAAAACCTAGGATTTCCCAAGGTTCGATCAACTCTAGTCGTAACAATTTTGGTTTTGTCCATTGCACAACGAAAATTGTCAATGATTTCTAGAGTAAATAATAAATTGCTGTCAACGTCCTCATGGGGCCACAAACACATACTTCCTTAAATTCCACAAAAAAGAAATCCAATGAAGTTGTTTAGCATGAATCCTAAAAACCAAAAGTTTAGCAATAGCTAGTTATCATCTTCATGTCACTGAGATGTTGTCCTCTTATGCTGCATTGTGGCTGACTTCTAAGGAGCAGATTGTAACACCTGGAGTCGTGGATCCACTGAACCGTCACTAGCGATGGCACTAACCTCACCAGGGAGCGGAATCTAAGGTGCCGCTGGTTTTCACCAGAGCCCGCCGCAAGGCGGGATGGACTTGCTGCGGCAGGCGACCCCCAGGTCGCTACCCCTGGCTCTGTTGCTAGTGACGGCAGGCGAGGCGTGGCAGGAGCAGTAGGCAGGAGATAGTGCAGGCAGAGGTCTGTAGGCGTAATCGCAGGTGGCGGACAGGACTCAGGAACAATGGGAAGGCAGCGGGCAGGGACTAGGGACAAGGACTGCGGACAGGAACAAGGACTAAGGTTAGGAACAACAGGGAGCTGGGCCAAACGCTATGGGAAGCATGCAGAGGCTCCAAAACCTGTAGTGGGGCAGGGCTGGAATTTATAGGGAGTGATTAGTGCAGCTTCCAATTAGGGGCAGACTGGCCCTTTAAATCTGAGACAGCCAGCGTGCGCCCTAGGAGGCGGGGACGCTCACGCCGGCTGGCACAGACGGAGACAGGAGCGGGGCGAGGTAAGGCGCCCCCCGGGGCCGAACAGGCAGCAGCGCCGGGTCCCCGGCGGCTGCATGGGGCAGAGAGAGGTCGCGGCGGCGGCCCGGAGCACGGGACACCGCCGCGGCCCTGACAGTACTCCCTCCCCCTTTGGCCTCCCCCTCTTTCTTGCCTGCAGGAACCTCTTGATGAGATCTTGGTCCAGGATGTTAGCCTCGGGTTCCCAGGACCTCTCCTCAGGACCAAATTCTCTCCAGTCCACTAGGAAGAACCTTCTTCCTCTGACAGTTTTCATGGCCAGAATGTCTTTAACAATGTAGACGTCGTCAGAGACGGCTTGTGGAGCAGTGAACGAAGACTTATTGGAGAATCGGTTGAGGACCACTGGCTTTAAGAGGGAAACATGGAAGGCGTTCGGAATCCGCATAGTAGGGGGTAGGCAGAGTTTGTAGGTGACAGGGTTGATGCGTTTTAGCACCGAGAAAGGACCGAGGAATCGAGGACCCAACTTGTAGTTGGGAATCTTGAGTCGGACATATTTGGCCGAGAGCCAGACTTTCTCACCTGGGAGAAAATTCGTGGCAGGTCTTCTTCTTTTATCCGCCTGGTCCTTCATGCGGTCAGATGCCTTGAGCAAAGATTGTCGAGTCTGTTCCCAGATCGACTGCAGGTCAGATAACAATTCCTCCACGGCTGGGACCTCAGAAGATGGAGAGAGAGGCAAAGGAGGATGAGGGTGATGCCCATAGACCACATAGAAGGGTGACTTGCCTGTTGAACTCGAGTCCAGATGGTTGTAGGAGAACTCCGCCCATGGAAGCAGACTGGACCAGTTGTCCTGGCAAGCGGAGACGAAGTGTCGAAGATAATTGCCAAGGACCTGATTGACCCTTTCCACTTGCCCATTGGTCTGGGGATGATAGGCCGATGAGAAGTCCAGCTTCACTTGGAGTTGAGAGCAGAGAGCACGCCAGAATCTGGAGACGAATTGTGAGCCTCTGTCAGACACTATATGAAGAGGAAGACCATGTAGGCGGAAGATATGCTGAAAGAACAGCTGGGCCAGCTGAGGAGCTGATGGTAGTCCAGGAAGAGCCACGAAGTGGGACATCTTGGAGAAGCGGTCAGTAACAACCCAAATGACAGTGTTACCCGCAGATGGAGGCAAGTCTGTGACAAAGTCCATGCCTATATGGCACTAGGGGCGGTCTGGAACTGGCAAGGGCTAAAGTAGGCGGGCAGGTCTTTGACGGGAGGACTTGTTTCTGGCACAGATGGTACAGGAAGCCACAAAGTCCTTGACATCTTGGAGTAGGCTAGGCCACCAGTAGTGGCGGGAGATCAGTTGCCCGGTCTTTAGAACTCCCGGATGCCCGGCCGCCAAAGAGGAATTACCCCATTTCAAGATCCGTCTTCGAAGAGCAGGGCGCACATAGGTCTTACCGGGAGGCAATCTTTGAAGAGTGGATGTGGCGACTGGCACTAGGCGATCGGGAGGTATAATGTGGCGAGGAGAGTCCTCTTGTCCCATGACGTCAGATGCTCGGGAGAGAGCATCGGCTTTCACGTTCTTCTCAGCCGGACGGAAGTGGATAACGAAGTTGAAACGTGAAAAGAAAAGCGACCACCTGGCCTGCCGGGGATTGAGACGTTGGGCCGATTGGAGGTAGAGAAGATTCTTGTGGTCCGTGTAGATATCCGTGTAGGATGCCTAGCCCCCTCTAGGAAATGACGCCACTCCTCCAGTGCCAACTTAATCGCCAAGAGTTCTCGGTCGCCAATAGTATAGTTCCTCTCGGCAGGGGAGAAAGTCTTAGAGAAGAACCCACAGGTCGGGTTTTGCCTGATGCGTCCCTTTGCGAGAGGACGGCTCCAGCGCCTACTGAAGATGCGTCGACCTCAAGTGAAAACGGCTTGGTGGCATCCGGGCGAACTAGCGCAGGAGCAGAAGCAAAGGCTGACTTTAGGCTAGTGAAGGCTTGTTTGGCCTCAGGTGGCCAATGCCTGGGATCCGCCTTCTTCTTAGTGAGAGCCACGATGGGTGCGACCAGGGTAGAGAAGTGTGGGATGAACTGCCGATAGTAGTTGGCAAATCCTAGGAGGCGTTGGATAGCTCTGAGTCCCACAGGACGTGGCCACTGGAGAACAGCTGAGAGCTTGGCCGGATCCATTTGTAGACCCTGGTCGGAGACGATATACCCAAGAAACGGAAGACTGCGCTGATGAAAAACGCACTTCTCTAGCTTGGCGTACAAATGATTGGCCCGTAGTCTTCGTAGGACCTGACGTACTTGTGTCACGTGAGTCTGCTGGTCAGGGGAGAAGACCAAAATGTCGTCAAGATAGACAATGACGCAGACATAGAGGAGGTCCCGGAAGATGTCGTTAACGAATTCCTGGAAAACCGCTGGGGCATTGCCTAGGCCGAATGGCATGACCAGGTATTCGTAGTGCCCATCTCCGTCTCCTTCACGAATATGGATTAAATTGTACGCTCCCCTGAGGTCCAGCTTAGAGAAGATCTTGGCTCCACGGAGACGGTCGAATAGTTCAGGGATAAGTGGAAGAGGATAACGGTTCTTGACTGTCACCTTATTTAGGCCCCTGTAGTCTATGCATGGGCGAAGAGAACCGTCCTTCTTCTGTAAAAAGAAGAAACCTGCGCCAGCAGGGGACGTGGATTTGCGAATGAAACCCTTCTGTAGGTTCTCCCGGATGTAGGAAGACATGGCCTCAGTCTCGGGCACGGAGAGAGGGTACACCCGACCTTGTGAAGGAGAAGTTCCAGGAAGGAGGTCTATGGGACAATCATATGTCCAGTGAGGGGGTAGAGAGTCCGCCTTTGGCAGAAAAGACGTCAGCCAAGTCTTGGTATTCTGCCGGTAGGCCGGGTAGACGCTTGACGGAGTCAGGTGACGTCATAGAGCACTTGGGCTGAGGAAGCTTTAGACACCGGTTAGGACAGTCCAGACCCCAACTGAGAATCTTCAGGGTTCTCCAGTCTAGCTTAGGGGTATGTAATTGCAGCCAAGGTAGACCCAGCAGGATGTCAGAAGAGGAATGGCGCAAGACGTAGAAGGAGATCTTCTCCTGATGTAAAGCGCCCACCTGGAGGACTAGAGGTGCAGTCTGGTAGAGCACAGCTTCAGCAAGAGTCTCGCCCGTGACCGAGGCGATAGACAGGGATCGGGCTAGCTGGATCACGGGTAGCCGCCATCTTTGGACCAAGGTAGCTCCAATGAAACTGCCCGCAGACCCGGAGTCGATGAAGGCAGTAGTCTGGTGAATTTGTCCTGAGGGTGTCTGGATGGAAACTGGCATAGACAATCTTGGAGAGGTGGCATTCACACCTAGGGAGGCCTCTCCTACCGGACCTAGGTGCGAGCGTTTCCGGACACTGAGGACGTTGGGGACATCTCTGCCGGAAGTGATCAGAGCCACCGAAATAGAGACAGAGATTCAGCTCTACTAGGCGAGCCCTCTCATGAGGAGTCAGGCGAACTCATTCTACTTGCATGGGAACCTCAGGAGTCGACTGGGGTACAGGAGCAACAGGATTCTGGAAAACCGGTGCCAGGCGGTGATGGCGACGGGGCAGGCTTAGTCGCCGTTCTTGCCGGACCTCCTCTCTCGGAAAATCGGTTGTCGACTCTGGTAGCCAGTAGGATTAGATCGTTCAGAGATGTAGGGAGGTCGCGGGCGGAGAGCACGTCTTTCACCCGACTGGATAGGCCCTTCTTGAAGGTGGCTATTAGAGCGGCCTCATTCCAGTCTAATTCAGCTGCCAGGGTGCGGAACTGGATGGCGTAGTCACCAACAGAGGAGCTCCCTTGAGAGAGGTTGAGGAGAGCAGGCTCAGCTGAAGAAGCACGGGCAGGTTCCTCAAAGACAGAGCGAAACTCGGCCAGGAAGGTTTGGAGATTGGCAGCAACAGGATCATCTCAGTCCCACAGCGGCGTGGCCCAGGCCAGAGCTCTACCCTCCAATATGCTGATGATGAAAGCCACTTTAGAGTGCTCGGTGGGAAACTGACCACTTAAGAGTTCAATATGCATGGTGCATTGAGTCAGGAATAATGCACAACTTGGGATTGCCTCCATATTTACTCGGGAGAGCCAGTCGAAGTCTCGAAGAGACTGCAGGAGGTGGTGAGCGCTGAGCTGTAGTATGCTGCTGTAAGGCGGCAGTCAGTTGCTGGATCTGCTGCGACTGTTGCTGAATTTGTTGAGCCTGTTGAGCGACCACTCTGGCTACGTCACAGAGATCAGGCACCTCGCCGGGATCCATGGTTTGAGCCTACTGTAACGCCTGGAGTCGTGGATCCACTGAACCGTCACTAGCGATGGCACTAACCTCACCAGGGAGCGGAGTCTAAGGGGCCGCTGGTTTTCACCAGAGCCCGCCGCAAGGCGGGATGGACTTGCTGCGGCAGGCGACCCCCAGGTCGCTACCCCTGGCTTGGTTGCTAGTGACGGCAGGCGAGGCGTGGCAGGAGCAGTAGGCAGGAGATAGTGCAGGCAGAGGTCTGTAGGCGTAATTGCAGGTGGCGGACAGGACTCAGGAAAAATGGGAAGGTAGCGGGCAGGGACTAGGGACAAGGACTGCGGACAGGAACAAGGAACAAAGACTAAGGTCAGGAACAACAGGGAGCTGGGCCAAACGCTATGGGAAGCATGCAGAGGCTCCAACACCTGTAGTGGGGCAGGGCTGGAATTTATAGGGAGTGATTAGTGCAACTTCCAATTAGGGGCGGACTGGCCCTTTAAATCTGAGACAGCCAGCGCGCGCGCCCTAGGAGGCTGGGACGCGCGCGCCGGCCGGCACAGATGGAGACAGGAGCGGGGCGAGGTAAGGCGCCCCCCGGGGCCGAACAGGCAGCAGCACCGGGTCCCTGCACAAGGACCCCGGCGGCTGCATGGGGCAGAGAGAGGTCGCGGCGGCCGTGACACAGATGAGTGGCTTGATTCCTCCATGCTGAAGAACATTACTGCGTGGCCTTAAATTATAACTGCTATTCCCTAGAAGCACAATGCCATAAAACATAACCCCCCTCCATACACAAGACTACTCAGTGAACTTTAAGGGTCACATCGCAATATTTTATTCATTATTTCATAGAATTCTCTGTTGAGTTGAATTTTTTATGTGTTTTTTTTTTTTTAGATTAAGAAATATAATGCGTCCCTTTAGGTAATATTGCCACCATGCAGATAGTAATTAAACTTTTACAGACGTGTAACTGTAGTCAAACAATTCAGAATTAATTATAATTAATTATTTGTGCCAAGCAGAGTGCAAAAATCATGATTTTAATCTCTAGAATTAAGGCTTCATGCTTGGAGTAGATAGAATTGTCTGAGCACCTTCGTTTTTAGAGGTATAAAATATTAGACTTTGTTTAACTCCAGTAATCTAGTGACAGCTAGAACAAATCCACAAAAGATGATTGCCAAGGTAAGGTCCCATGTGTTATGTTCATGAACCAAACATTGATTTTTGAATGTTGCAGCCCTTTGGGGCTACCTACACTAGGCTAGAGTGTCTAAGACATGCCTAGCTTTCTCGTTGTAGTCCAAAGAATAGTCACCTATTGACCATAGGAGGACTGATAAAGTAGTAGTATAGTTGGAACATAGCCAGGAGTCATCAATAAGATAGTAGTCAGGATGTGACGGGAGACAAGTGGAGGATTTTTACTAAGACCAGAGTATCACACCCTGGTTTAACCCCTTAACGACAACGGGCGTACCTATACGCCCCCGCAGGGTGGGCTTTAACGCAAACGGGCGTATAGGTACGCCCGATGTTTCCCCGATCGCTGTGTGTTCACACACAGCGGTCGGGGAAGATGGCCTGCTATAAATCATAGCAGGCCATCTTAGCTTCACGGCACGGGGGGTGGTTAACACCCCCCGTGCTTACGATCGCCGCTATAGGCTGATCAATTCAGATCAGCCAATAGTGGCGATCGGAACCTTTCCGGGTCATCGGTGACCCGATGACCCGGAAAAAAATGGCGGTCGGTGCTGTCCGAGGACGGCACCGACCGCCATTACTGTAAAAAGTAATGGTGGTCACCGTTCCACCGGCCCGATCACCGCAGAGTCCCACAAAATAGTAAATACCTGCCCTGGACCCCTCAGCTAGGTAGCCGAGGGGTCCAGAGCAGGTATTTGTACATTACTCACCTGTCCCGGGCTCCTGATCGGCGTCTTCGTCTTCGTTCGGGTCTTCGGCTTCCTCCGTGACGTCACGTTCGGCTTCTCTCGGCTATTTTCGGCTCCAGCGTCGACTTCTTCCGTATTTTGCGCTCTGCTGCCCTCTAGCGGCTGATATGTGTAATACACTTATCAGCAGCTACAGGGATGTTCAGAATGTAGAAAAAGTTTTTTTGTTTTTTTTTCAAAATTTTTTTTTTCTATTTTCCGCACCCTATCGCCGCTGAGTGTTGATCAGCATCGCACGAAAGTGCGCTGCTAATCAGCAACTCCTCCTTTTTGGCGTAGGGTGTTTTTTTTCTATATTCTACTGCCACGGTCTGCTTATAAGTGCCGCACATAAGTGCGGCATTTATCAGCAACTCCTTTGTTGGCGTAGATTTTTTTTTTTATACTTACTGTAAAAAAAAAAAAAAAAAACACTACATTACACCACACTACATTGAATAAAGTTTGACACTACACCACTACATACCCCATATACTAGTCCCCATATAAAGATGGCCCCCAGGGTGTTTTCGGTGTCGGACGCATACGTTATTGCCTCCGACACCGAAACAGCCAGTGAGGATGAATGGGGGAATCCTTCTTTCCTCCATTCATCCTCATCATCCTCATCATCCAGTGACATGTCTGGGGGGTAGCGTAGCGTATGCTGCCCCCCAGACATGTCTTTTCCGCCAGTACCGTCCCAATAAGAGATGACGGTATGGTGTGAAATTCTCCAAACTCTGTGAGCCTACCTCAGGGTGCACTTACAGATTTAGAATACGTGCACACTGCGGAATGGCGAAGGATAACCCTTCGTGCATTCCGCAGCTGGCACCCGCCGGCGGACTGATGCGGGCGCATGTCTCCACCCGTGTCATAGACTCCATTCTATGCACGGGCGGATTCCATCGTCCGTCCAAAGAATGAACACGTTGGACGGAGAGCGGAATCCGCCCGTGCATAGAATGGAGTCTATGACACGGACGGAGACGTGCGCCTGCATCAGTCCGCCGGCGGGTGCCAACTGCGGAATGCACGAAGGGTTATCTGTCGCGATTCCGCAGTGTGCACGTACCCTTAGAGTGTATGAAGCAAGGTACACCCGAATCCAGCCCCAGATGCCCCCCCCCCCATCCTCGGAGTTAGTGGGAAGATCGTTCGGGAACTGGTCTTCCCACTGCTGGATAAAGGTCACCACCCGTACGGGGATAACTTTTATACCAGCACCCCCTCTTCTGGTCCCTCGCTACCCGAGCTACTGTAGCTTGTGGCACGATCCGAAAATATCAGAAGCAGTAATAGCGCCCTAATATTTAGCAGCCATGGAGCGGACCCAGCGCTTCTGGATATGAAGGACCCCGTATCGCACCAGGACAACATTTTCCAGGTGACGTCCCGCACACAGGAGAACGGGAGACCCCAGAAGAAGTGCAGAGTGTGGTGTAACAGGGGGATCAGGAAGGACGCCATTTTCCAGTGTGACACCTGTCCTGATCACCCCGGCCTCTGCATACTGGATCGCTTCAAGGCGTACCACACGTCACTGGGGTTCTACATTATCTAAATTCTGTCCCTTATTCCTATTTCAGGGGTCACGTTAGTCCAGGGATTATTCTGATCGCCATTATGGAGTCGGGAAGGAATTTTCCCCTGTGATGAGGCTACTGTCGTCTGCCTCACGAGGGGTTTTTGCCTTCCTCTGGATCAACACAGGTTGAATTTGATGGACACCTGTCATTTCCAACCTTATAAACCAATAATTGGCCTAATACCCATAAATAAATTAGAATTGTCCCTTTTCCCCAGCTAAGTAGGTATGGCCGCCATTCCCATTAGAGGATGCCATGATGCAATTACAAAGCCTCTGTGCTGCCAGGACAGTAGAAACCCCCCACAAGTGACCCCATTCTGGAAACTACACCCGATAAGGAATCTAACAAGGGGGGCAGCGGGGATATGGCCCCCTGGTGACGGCCACATTTGGGACGTGAAAATGAAAAAAATTGTATTTTTTATTTTCTCGGCACATGTTCTACATAAGTGCCCGTCACCAGTGGGGTCCATATGCTCACTGCACCCCTCGTTAGATTCCTTATGGGGTGTAATTTCCAGAATGGGGTCACTTGTCAGGGGTTTCTACTGTCCTGGCAGCACAGGAGCTTTGTAATTGCGACATGACCTCCATCCTCCATTCCAGCCTCTAAATGGCGCTCTGTCCCTTTGGTGGCTTGCCCTGTGCCCATATGGCACATTATGCCCACATGTGGGGTATTTTTGTACTCAGGGGAAACTACCCTACACGTTTTGTGTTCATTTTCTTTTTTAACCCCTTGTGTAAATGGAAAAAAAATCAAGGCTAGACCAACATTTAGTGTAATTTTTGTAAAATTTTTACTCTAAATCATTAATCTTGTCATGATTTTTTCATTTTCACAAGGGGTATAAAGATAAAAAAAAACATTTAATGTGTAGCGCAATTTCCCCTGAGTACGGAAATACCCCACATGTGTACATAAAGTGCCATTCGGGTGCAGGGTAAGCCTCCGAAGGGACGGAGCGCCATTTGGTTTTTGAAGGCTGGATTTGGATGGAATGGATTTCGAGGGGCCATGTTGCATTCAAAAGGCCCCTGTGTTGCCAAGACAGTTGAAACCCCCCACAAGTGACCCCATTATGGAAACTGCACCCCTCAGGGAATGTAACAAGGGGTGTAGTGAGCATATGGACCCCACTGGTGACGGGCACAAATGTGGAACAATGTGGCGTGAAAATGAAATATTACATTTTTTTACACTATAATGTTGGTTTAGCCTTGAATTTATCATTTTCACAAGGGGTTAAAAGAGGGAAAAAAAACTAAATGTGTAGAGCAATTTCCCCCGAGTCCGTAAATACCCCACATGTGGACATAAAGCGCCATGTGGGTGCAGGGCAAGCCTCCGAAGGGAAGGAGCGCCATTTGGATTTTGGAGGTTGGATTTGGCTAGAATGGATGATGAACGCCATGTCGCATTTACAGAGCCCTCGTGCTGCCAAAACACTGGAAACCCCCCACAAGTGACCCCATTCTGGAAACTGCAGCCCTCAGGGAATCTAACAAGGGGTGCAGTGAGGATATGGACCCCTTGATGACGGGCACATTTGTGCCATGAAAGTGAAAAAATTTAATTTTTTACTTTTACGTCACATTGTTCCACATTTGTGCCCGTCACCAGTGGGGTCCATATGCTCACTGCCCCCCTTGTTAGATTCCTTGAGGGGTGTAGTTTCCAGAATGGGGTCACTTGGGGGGGGTTTCCAGTGTCTTGGCAGCACGAGGGCTCTGTAAATGCGACATGGCGCTTGAAATCCTTTTCAGTGAAATTCAGCTTCCAAAAGCCAATTGGCGCTCCTTCCTTTTGGAGGCTCGTCCTGCGCCCCCTTGGCACTTTATCGCCACATGTGGGGTATTTCCGTACTCGGGAGAAACTGCGCTACACATTTTGTGTCTTTTTTTGCCTCTTATCCCTTTAAGAAAATGAAAAATTGAAGGCTAGAACAACGTTTTAGTGTAAAAAATAGGTGAAGCACCTATGGGGTCCAGATGCTCACCGCACCCCTTGTTACATTCCTTGAGGGGTGTAGTTTTCTAAATGGTGTCCCTTTAGGGGTGTTTTTTAGGTTTTAGCACCCCAGAGCCTCTGCCAACCTGAAGTGGTACAGTCAAAAATGACCAAATATAACGGAGGCGTTGAAATTCACTAGGCGCTCCTTTATATCTGAGGCTTGTGGTTGCGTCAAATAGCGTAATAGGGTCACATATGGGATATTTCTATAAACTGCAGAAACGGGACAATAATTATTGGGGTGCATTTCTCTGGTAATAGGTTTATAATTATGAAAAATATTGGATTACAATAAAATCTCTGCACAGAAAATTAAAATTTTCAAATTCCTTACACACTTAGCTTTTATTTCTGTGACTCCCCTAAAGGGTTAAAACACTTTCTGGATATGCTTTTGCAGAGTTTGGGGGGTGCAGTTTCTGAAATGGGGTGCTTTGTGGGGCTTTCTAACATACAGGCCCCTCAAATACACTTTAAACCTGAACAGGTCCCTAAAAATATCTGATTTTGAAATTTTACTGAAAATTTGGAAATTTGCTGCTAATGTTTTAAGCTTCCTATTGTCTAAAAAAAATGAAAGATAGTTTAATAAATGCCGCCAACATAAAGTAGACATGTTGCTAATGCTATTTAATATATAATTTATGTGGTATAACCACTTTCTGTATACGCAAAAAAGTTTCAAAGTTGGAAAAATGCATTTTTTCACATTTTTTCACATTATTTGGTTTTTTTTCATAAAGATTTGTTATGAGTATCGACTCCAATTTACCAGAAATGTAAAGTACAATATGTCACGAGAAAACAATCTCAGAATCAGCCGGATAGGTAAAAGCATCATGAAGTTATTAATGACTAAAGTGACACAGGTCATATTCATAAAATTTGTCTCTGTCATTAAGGCCATTTTAGGCTCTGTCCTTAAGGGGTTAAAGTAAACTCCCTTACATTGATCGATATGGCAGATCTATAAAGGAACATGAACCTCTTAAAGGGGTTATCCAAATTGATGAAACAGTATCTATATAGTTACAAATGATAACATGATTTACACCACTGACTGGGCATAAACCATAGCGGAAATCTACATAGGTCTTCCGTTTCCCGCCGAGACGATCCTGCCTCTACTTCCGAGATGGACTGGTCTCGGTGGTGACAGCCCACTCAGCCAATCAGTGGCCGTGACCTGGTGGGACACCACAGACACCGGAGATCTGTAGGAGGACACCAAAGGAGTGCAGAGAGGTAAGTATAGCTTCTTTATTGTTTTATACACATTTGCAACGATATATAAACGAGCTCTGAACTCGTGTAGATTTCCGCTATGATTTATGCCCAGTCACTGGTATAAATCATAGTAAATCTGTCAGGCTGCAGTGGCCAGGCCCCTTTCACGCTTCTCAGAGTGGCTAGCCAAAAAGTTGCAAAGTTTTTCATAACTGAGCAAGAATTTCTGGCTTTTAAATGCCAAAATGTAAAGCAAGAATCAATTTCACGCAAGATCTTTGCTTAGTTAGGAATGTAGTCTAGGATCAGAGCCAGAAGTCAAACGACAAGTACCAGGCAGACGATCCAAAAGCCAAGACAAGAGAGTGGTCAATAACAAGGTGAGGATCAATAACAAGGTAAGATGCTTTAACAGCCACTCAATCACTGCAGAATAAATAAAGCCCCTTTAAATTGACCTTCAGGTTTGGTGCTGGTTGACTTAGCACCTGGACACCATTATATAACATATTGCCAATTCAGGCAATTTATCTGTCTTGTACCTGTTATTTGGGCCAGAAAATGTGCCGCACCAGACACGTGTGACGATTTTTGGCATTCATAGCAAGTCTTCCCTGTACAGTTTAAACAAAAAGTGATTCATTTTCCTCCAGACATATCCACCCAGCTTATTCCTAATCTTTTTTTCATTCTAACAGCCGGTCTATTGAGTTATTTTTAGTCCATAATAGAACTGCATAAATCTTCCCAAAACAGCCAAAGTAACAATGTAAGAAATGTGTGAAAAATTGAGCCCTTGAAACATTAAAGCTGCATAAAAAGCTCAGATATAAAATAATGACACACGGATGATCTTTCTTCATTCCAAGTAGGATCTAAAGAGTTTAACAACTTGCAGGGATTCAAGAATCCGTCTTCAATGTCTTAGGAAGATGTCCGCGTACAGCCCGGATCATTTTCATTTTTAGTATACGGTGCTTTGCTGGGAATCACAGAGGATCTTACATGCTGGATAATGAACACAAAGTTCAGCCGATTCCCTAATCTTCATGCATTTGCAACGTTTAACTATATGGGCACCAAATGCATATTGCAATAAAGTTCTACTAGCAGCTATTTGGGACCCAAGGGTTAATGGCAAAGGCATGAAATGTCAGGAGGCCCCATGGATTTAGACATCAATGTAGCAATATGGGTAGTATAGTATAGACCAGTGATTTTCAACCAGTGTGCCGCGGCACACTAGTGTGCCGCAACACATGGTCGGGTGTGCCGCGGGGAAAGTTCCCCAAACTATGGTGCCCCTGTGTTTTGTTCCCCGGCAATGCACAGCGATCAGTGGCGGATTATAACGTGGGCGGTTGCATGGTGCGCTGCGGCGGGCCGTGATGCACGCATCCAATCACAGCCCGCCGCAGCGCACCATGCTCTCGGTCTCCACTGATTGGAGAAGCACGTCCGGGCCCTATGGGCTGCCAGTAGGTGAGGCGGACAGCAGCGGCGACCATCTCGGAGGAGGTGAGGAGGAAGGGGGGGGAGAGAAACAGCGGAGAGAAGCAGGGGGGAGAGAAGTTTGGTGGAGAGAAGCAGGGGGGAGAGAAGCATGGGGGAGAGAAGCACTGGAGAGAAGCAGGGGGGAGAAGTATGGTGGAGAGAAGCACAGGAGAGAAGCATGGGGGAGAAGTGGTGGAGAGAAGCACAGGAGAGAAGCATGGGGGAGAGAAGCACAGGAGAGAAGCACAGGAGAGAAGCAGGGGGAGAGAAGCACAGGAGAAAAGCAGGGGGGAGAAGTCGTGGAGAGAAGCACAGGAGAGAAGCATGGTGGAGAGAAGCACAGGAAAGAAGCAGGGGGGAGAGAAGCACAGGTGAGAAGCAGGGGGGAGAAGTATGGTGGAGAGAAGCAGAAGGGAGAAGTATGGTGGAGAGAAGCAGAAGGGAGAAGTATGGTGGAGAGAAGCACAGGAGAGAAGCATGGGGGAGAGAAGCAGGGGGAGAAGTATGGTGGAGAGAAGCACAGGAGAGAAGCATGGGGAAGAGAAGCACGGGAGAGAAGTATGGTGGAGAGAAGCACAGGAGAGAAGCATGGGGGAGAAGTGGTGGAGAGAAGCACAGGAGAGAAGCATGGGGGAGAGAAGCACAGGAGAGAAGCAGGGAGGAGAGAAGCACAGGAGAAAAGCAGGGGGGAGAAGTCGTGGAGAGAAGCACAGGAGAGAAGCATGGTGGAGAGAAGCACAGGAAAGAAGCAGGGGGGAGAGAAGCACAGGTGAGAAGCAGGGGGGAGAAGTATGGTGGAGAGAAGCAGAAGGGAGAAGTATGGTGGAGAGAAGCACAGGAGAGAAGCATGGGGGAGAGAAGCAGGGGGAGAAGTATGGTGGAGAGAAGCACAGGAGAGAAGCATGGGGAAGAGAAGCACGGGAGAGAAGTATGGTGGAGAGAAGCACAGGAGAGAAGCATGGGGAAGAGAAGCACGGGAGAGAAGTATAGTGGAGAGAAGCACAGGAGAGAAGTAGGGGGGGGGAAGTATGGTGGAGAGAAGTAGGGGGGAGAAGTATGGTGGAGAGAAGCACAGGGGGGAGAAGAAAACAGGCCTAGGTTTCACACTGAGTATAAATACATTTAGAATCTATATTATTAACTATATGTATAATATGTACTGTTTTAGTGTCATTTTGTGCCATTTTGGTTGGTGGTGTGCCCCGGGATTTTTTAAGTATAAAAAGTGTGCCGCGGCTCAAAAAAGGTTGAAAATCACTGGTATAGACGATAAAATAATATTTATATTACCATTTACATTTTGGGATTGATTGAGTTCTATGTATCCTAGTGTACCTGGTACATGGAGAGAAATTTAAACTTACTGAAAGATTTACATACAGAGATAATGGGGGGGGGGGGGGGGGGTGTCTCAGATCATGAGACCCCAATCATTGAATAAAAGGGTGCAAAGTCAAAGAAATAATGTAAATAGCTATGGGCATTAGGTAAAAGGGGTTGTTCAGGATTAGAAAAAAATGTCCGCTTTCTCCCTGAGACACCACAACTCCTGTCTCCAGTTTGGGTGGGGTTTTGCCATTGAAGTGTATGGAGCTTGATTGCAAATCGCCCCCCCCCCCCCCCCAAACTGGAGACAAGGGTGGTGCTGTCCCTGGAAGAAAGCTGACATGTTTTTTTGTATAATTTTTTTATATCCTGGATCACCCCTTTACGTTTTTCTTTGCACTATTTATATTAATCTTCTTGTATGTGTCAGACATGATTTTTCTTCTGAGAATAGTATCACTCGATAATGTTTTGCGAGCTAAAATACCAGCAGAACTTTATTAGAGGAGTTACCCAACACCAGAAAAACTTGTCTCCACAGGTGGTAGAAGGTATTACAACTTAGCTTGATTTACTTCTGTGAAACTGGGCTGCACAACCACACACAAATTAAGGACAAGAGTGGCACTGTCGCTCCTGACTGCTATCAGCTGGGCAACGGGGCTAATTAACTATTTAAATGTCCCTGCCAAAACTGATAGAGGCATTTTAATGCAATTTAAAAGCTATCGTTGGTGGTATAGTCTGCTTATAAATGCAATTGGGAGAGGCTGATCAGTTGTACCTGCGGGCCTGGGTCTCTGCAACATATTATTGCTGATACCTGCTCAGAAATCCTTTATTATGGGCTTTAGCAGCCCTTAGTAATCGAGCACCAATTGCAGAGTTCAATGCATTACATTGATAAAGGGCTACTTTCAGCTCCCAATGTAGATGCTATTCCGCCAGGTCTGCAACGGTTGGGAGGTATGCATATGGTGTTTTGGAGAAGTTTATGGCTTATCTGGGTTAACTTGGTAAAGTTGGGTTCCTTTAGCATGCATTTGTAAATGGAATTACCACATATTTTCTCAGTAGAAGACATGTAACAAAATGTCAACATTCTCCAAATATCAAAGCCTAAAACAAAATATGTGGTATATTAAAGTTCTGGTATTACAGAAATATCTGTTTTCTCAGATGGTTGTGATTTGTGGCCAACTCTAACCTATTGTATTCCTTCACAGGCATATAACTGGAGAAGTTATCATGTAAATCGACTCAGTGCCTCTGAAATGCAGATGCTAGCCAGTCTGAAGCGGCAGCAGAATGAGGAGATGGAGGACGAGGGACCATCCCATGGGCTTAGTCAGTCTCAGATTGACCACTGTAATGTCAGTATCAGTACTAGCAGTGATGATACAACCACCTGGAACTCCTGTCTGCCACCGGTAAGTGACTTGGAGTCTTAATAATAAACAATTTTGTCAGGACAGATATGAAGAATTCAGGATGTATGGGGGCTCCAGACAGTGCTTGTCTTGCCACAAAAATCACAACACGCATATATGTGTTCCACTACTATAATGAACATGATTGTACCTATATTTTGTGCAATGTATTGATATTATCTATACATATACATATGGTTCAGCTCAAAACTCTGTTACAACTATATGTTAACGAAAGACAAACTATAGCAAGCTGGTTGTTCTTCTTGGTCATCATGTATATATTGAGTATATCACAAGCCTTGGGTGCCTCTAACTTGAATAAAGTAAAATTCAACCCATTTGGATGAATTTTCGATATCTTGAGCTATAGAATTGTGGTAGGCAAGGGTTTCCCCTTATGGTGTAGCGCACAAGCTAGTAATGTTTCGGTACCTCTGCGGCACTTGTCACAGAGCTTTAGTTTAACTAGCTCTCCTTCTGTACCAACACACTCTGTAAAAAGTGTTCCTAGTACTCCTTCCTACGGTGTGATGGTGCAAAACTCAAACACATCGGGGGGATTTATAAAGACCGGCGTACTCATGTGACGGTCTTAACTTAGGCCCCACCCTTCTCCCACGGCCAAATTCACTAAGTGGCGCATGAACAACTCCTAGTGAATCAAGCAGTAAAAGTACACACTCTGAGCTCTTTGCTAGTAGAACACATACATGGACTTCCCTTCCCTTACTTCTCTGGCAAAACAAAGCACATGCAGTACTTTCCCCCGCTATGCATGAGTGCTGGAGTAAGTGCAGTGGATTGTACAGGCTGGCACTGAGCTGGGACAATGATTTACATTGCACATTGCTAGAGAGCAGATGGATGGAGATCCTCTTGTGCTGGGTTTGCAAAGTGCTGTGTGAACAGAAGTAAAAAAAAATTACAGCATCCAGACCAACGAAAGAGTTTCACTAAGTTCTAAACTGCTACTGTGACGGCTGACAAGTTAAAAGGATGAGGAGACAACACTATAGCACTGTGTACATACAGTAATAAGTACACTAGTACTTACACAAGGAATAGCTGCCCTGGGCTTTATGAGTGATCTGAGATAAGAAGGAAGCATTGATTTTCCTAAGGAACAATGTGGCTCATCTTTAGCAGACGGTAGATGAGCATTCAGGCTCAGCATGCAAGCACACAGACCAGGCTTTCTCATGCTCATTTTCTCCCTCCTACACATAGGAAATATAGCATCCCACCCACTTTCTGTAATTTATCATTATCTAGCTTTTACGAGAGACAGATTTCCCCTGACAACTAGCAGTGGACATGATATTGCAAAGAAGTAAGGGCTGTATTACACTGCCGATCACCAATGCGATCTGCTAGATCAGCGCTCGTTTGCTGAGTTTATTACATGACTCTACTATCATGCAGCAAAGGCTGTGTATAATTTTGTTCAAATACCGAGGTGTCCGGGAACCGAGGTATTACTGTACTTAAAGGAGAATTTCCATGATACTCAAAAATGACAGGAAGGCAGGGGGTTGCGGGAACATATTAAACAAAGTGTACTTAGCTATCCTTGTGACCCATAGTGCCACTCCTGCAGCTCTTCCAGCTGCAATGTCATATACCTGGCTGTGATTGAACACTGCCTCAGTCACTCATTGGTTGGGCGGGCAATAGATCAGCTGGGCAGTGATGTACCCAGATGCTGTGACTTACCCGCGTGGCAGATGAAAATGACAGCTGGCGGCCATCGGAGACACAACGGAGGAATGGGGATGGGTAAGTAGACTTTGTTTATTATGTTCCCGCACCACCTGCCTTCTTTTCTTTTTTTTTATTTCATGGGACTTCTAAGAGATTAAGTTTATATTGCATATAAGCATTCACACCACAATTGTGTCTTCAAATGCATGGACATGTCAGCACCCTGTCAAAAATCTTGTGCTGACGTATCTGTTCACGGACTGGCATGGACCTCATCAGGGATGGACTGGGACTAAAAATCAGCCCTGACTCACAAACTACCCCACTAGCCCTCATAACAATATATCACCCCCCCCTCCCTCTCAGATCCCTGCTCAGCAGCCCCAACTTGTCTCCATGACCCTGTCTTCCTTCAGCCCCCTTTTTCACAAACTCCTCATTACCTCATCCAAGCAAAGTTGAGTTTTAGCTTGCTCAAGGATCTTTAGTGACACCATCAAATGTCTAAGATTCTAGTTACTGATTGGCTCTGCTGAGCCCTAGATAGTGTACAAGAACCTGACATCACAGGTCCCTGGGCTTCAAGTTGGGGCAAAATACAAGAACAGTACATGATTCACTGGCTGAGTGGAAGAGGAGAGTGGCCCACAGAGAACATTGGCCCATCTAGCATTTGTCAGAACTGCCATATAGCCAGTCCGGCCCTGGACCTCATTTACTTCTAGTGCCTGAACATAGTCAGCTAGTGACTACATATGGGTGAAATCTATGCTGCAGAAAACTCATATAGGAGTGGGAAATGATCTGAATGTAGTCACTAGCTGATTACCTTTGGGCCATAGAAGTAAATTGGGTCAGTGTCTGTCAGTGCAAAAATACAACAGAACCAGATTTTGACAATACAACGTATTCCTGCCTTAAAAAGAAACAAACATTGTGCGAATTTGACCCTTTCTCAAGGAGAATGCAACTATTTATATTGGAGGGGGTGGGGGTGAGGGAAGCACTTGAGGGAAGGGGGATGTGCAATACATTTGGAGGTACCACACCATATCTACTGTATATAACCGTTCTATCATCATGAATTTCTCATTCCATTATGTCTAATTGAATCCCACAAAATTTCACTTTCCTGCAATTTTTTTTTTAATTTCCCTATCCGCCGTGGTGTGTGTAGCCTCAGCACAAAACACAGGATTTCTGAATCTCCCACGAAACACAATTATGGATTTCACTTTAAAATAAGAATAAACAGATTTTACAACATGAGGAAAGGTGACGTCAGGGGCTATACAGAGAGCAGTTTACACCATATGAATTCCGATAAGTGCTTCATATTTTTCTTCGGTGTGTGGGCGTAGGAACATTTCCATCCTCTGTGTGTTTTTGTATTGTGTGAATGACTTTTTGTTTATTGCAGGTGTACAAATAAATACACCGGGGTTTTAAACTTCAGTTTAGCTGTAAAAATGCTCATCTGTCCACACTGTGCTCATTTATTGATCCAAATATGTTATTTCCAGTGTTAAGTGGTCACATTTACAATTCTAAATGCCAGTCTTTATAGAAGCGGCTATTGACTGAAAATCTGTTAGGAATTATAACCAAATATTTATTTAGTATTCCTAAGCAGGCGGGAGGCAGTGTTCTTAGGTTTTGTTTTTATTATTATTATTATTATTTATTTTTTCATTTTGGTACATAGAAAAAAGGGGGCCCATATACAAGATAAAAGAGGGCATTATGTGTGAAAAGGAGCATTAGCCTTATATCAATATTACAAAAAGTGTAAAAACATTGGGTGTATTTTTGCATGCATAGTACATTCCTCCCTGGATTAGGCTTTTGCAATGTAATATAGTAATGTATATTGAAAATTTATGATGTCACAGCTGTCAAGAACATGATGGTAAATTGAACTTAATGCACATCCTTGTCCACCATGTGCGGAATAAAAAGTTTATTGGCCTCGACGGAATACATCACTGGATAAGCCGTCTCGCTTAGTCTATATTCAATTGTACTCAGTCTGTTTTAAAGATAAATGTTCACTTGTAAATTTTATAAAGTAGTTAATTATTTACTGTTTATCCATATATTATATTACGTGGGCTCATAATAGAAATAGGGGGAATCATTTACATAATTCTGCCATATGCACCGTATTTTAAGCAGGAGTGTTGCAGTCAAACCTCAGCCATGGTGACAGGGCCCAAAAGTAAGACTTGTAATGTGTATGGTTCACGATAGGTGAGGGACTCTGTTACAAAATTTGTAATCGCTCAGAAAAGAAGGAGTGGTCTATTTGGGCTATCTGGAGCCTGTTTTCTATGTGTATGTGCTCTAGATGACTCGCAGTTCATCAAAACCACCTTACTGCCTCCCTCAGTCCAAGGCAAAATGTTTTCGAGTGTGTTGTAGATGCATGTCTAGCAAGGAAAGATCTTTCACAGGTACACTACCCAAAGTAGCATGTGAGAGCTTTTTTTTTTTTTTTTTTTTTTTTTTTTTTTTATAGGGGAAGCACTTTTATGCCCACTTGTGGCAAGACCCAAACCATAGCATGTAGTCATGTACATAGTATGGTACATGACTACATGGTAGATAGATAGATAACTGCATGGTGAGTTTGGATTAAGGGCATTATAAGGGCACTTTATAATTGGTGGAGATCTGATACTTTTTTTTTACTAATTCCTATAGGGAAAAAAATGGGTTAGCTGTAGTTCTGTAAAGTATCAGGCTGTTATCACTGGAGAAAGTTAGGCCAAACTCATTGTAGAATTTATGGAACATTTAACAGAATAATTTATCATTTTTATGACTATGTTGTTTTATCCCTCCACATCTCAAAAATGAACTGAACGGGTAATAAAATACCCGCGTAGGCTGAGCGGACTGCCAGCTTTCTACCTCATCAGGGTGTTTAAAAAAATGAAGTAATGAAGTTGAGTTTAACACATAATACAGTTATAGGCTATGTTTAGACTTTGTAAGAGACCGGACATTCCGTGACCCGGCCGGATCACGGAACGTCCGGTCTCAGAAAAGATCATCCCGGCCGATACTGTTGGATGATCTTTAGTGCCGCTGAGTTCTAATGTTGGCGCATCCCTGCACGCCCGCATCTGAATTCCCTGCTGCACACAATGGAGCGTGCAGCCAGAGCCGCACGCTTCATTGTGTGAACTGACTGGGTTTGACTGACATGTCAATTTCTCGCGGCGCCACTGGGGATCCCGGCCAGGGTGTGTAAACTTAGGGGGGCATTTATTAAGTCCGGCGTTTTTTACGCCGGACTTAAAAATACCCCCGCAGCTCCGGCGCTACGGAGATTTATATAGAGGCGGAATGCCTCTACATAAATCCTGTGCGCGCCGGTGCGCACCGCCGAAAACCTACGCCAGCTGAGGACTGGAGTAGGTTTTCGGCGTATATTTGGACTCTGAGTCCGCGCCCTCCGTTCCGCCCACTACACGCCCCCTTTCCGCCCCCCTGGCGTACTCGGCGGAAAGTGCCGATTTGCGAATATTTTATTCGCAAGTCGGCCATTTGCGTATAAAAAAATATGCAAATCGGCACTTTCTGCCAAAAATCATCCGTACGCCGGATGATACATGTGGCCCTATGTGTATACACTCTGACCGGGATTCCTCAGAAGGCAGCACTACGTAAGCTACGTAGTAATCACGGCCGCTGTTACAATGGACGTGAATACTACAGAACTTACGTAGTGTGAACATAGCTGTACTGTGCCTATAGTCTTTTGTGTTTGACCATCTTTCCAATTGTAGAGAGTTATTTGGGAATTTTTTAAAAATTATTTGTCTTAAAACTGAAGAATAAATACATGTATCATTTACTTCTATTTTTCCCTCACTGGAATACATAGGAGTATTGGGGGGGGGGGGCTCACTGGCCCCTAGAGATCCAAACCTCTATTTGGTACAGAGCCTGCACTGGTGTGGTTTCAGAGTATCCCTAGAAGCAATAGTAGAGAATTTATATTGCAAAAACAGAGATGCAGTCTGTGTAGTGTACATTGGAGTTAGTGATTTAGATCAGACGTAATGTGCTCCTGCTTAGCTGAACAGCAGAAAAGCTTTGTTGAGAGGATGTGAACAGTAGCTAATAAAGATAAAATGTGCTGTTTAAAGGGGTTTTCTGGGGTATTAAAGGAAAAATGTACTCACCCCTAAATTTGTTACCAATTCAGCAGTGCCACTGATGCTCTGATACCTTGAGATACAGTCTCTATTAACCATTCTGCCAAAGACAAAAGTACTATTTCCATTGTTTAGCTATACCTGTAATGTATGCTTTTTCATTGCCTGTAAAGGCTCTTGCACACTAAGGAAATCACACGGATAACTTGCCATGGATTTTGTTCTCGCTCTTTCTTGACTCTCCGCCCATCCCATAGACTCCATTCTATGCTTGGGCGGATTTAGCTGTCTGCCCAAAGAATTGACATGTCCAGTGTGCGACTGGGGTACCTGGTTTACCCACCAGAGGAAATGATACTGGGGGTCTACCATTGAAAGTACCAGTGAGAAGCGACATGCTGACCCAACTCTCTCCTAGATTCAGCTGTATCTGTGTCCTACAACTCTCAGAATGCCCTATACTTTTGAGACTCTCAACATATGCTGGAAGTTTTCGTTTCTGAGAGAATAACCTGGTTGTGTAGAGGCTCCTGGGGGCTGCAGTCTGTGGGTCACAACCATCAGCCCTGAAGGTCCAGCAATAAACCATACAGTTATCAGAGAATTATCTCTTTATATTTACTACAATTCCCAGCATATCTTGAGGGCTACAGACTAGCAGTAAATGCTGGGAGTCGTAGCGTGTTCCAAACCAATCGTGTTGCAAGTTCCAGGCTGATGTCCCACCGGTGGGCCAGTCCGACACTGGACATGTAACTTCTTTGGGCAGACAATGGAATCCACCTGACCATAGAATAAAGCCTATTGGACCGGCGTTAAGTAGAAGACTCAACAAAAACTGTACAAGGATTCCCTGAGCTGGGACCCACACTGCTCCATTGTAGGGGCAGTAAGTTCGATTCGCCTGTAGTGCCACCACAGGTGAAAATAAAGGGGTATTCCTCTCAAAAATAACTTTTGAAAATTTGCTGCCCATGGGGATAACATGACGAACAGTGTATGCTTACCTTTCCACGATCCCCCAATGTCCTTCTACAGGCCTCTGGTGTGCCGCCGAGATGATCCCACCTCCTTTCCTGTGACTGACTCGTCTTGGCAGTGACAGCCTGCCCAGCCAATCACTGACCGATTATAGGGCAGTAGTGGTCGTGGCCTCCCTGTATTTCAGGACTTGTTAATGCATTTGGAGGAGCATGATACTTTTACAGGATGAAACATATTAAGGCAATAAGGATTCATTAGGGAGCACTGGTTAAAGGGAATCTGTCAGCAACTTGGCTGGTCCCGACAGGGGGGTAACTAGAAATGACTGGGCCCCATAGCAAACTTTTGATTGGGCCCCCCTGACTCACCACTAAGCTGTCAAGTGTAGTCATAACTGCAAGAGCTGGTCAGGAGTGCCCGCAGTTAAAGGGACATTTGCAGAACCCAGGAGGCCCGCTCAGCCACTGTGTGCTGCAAATGATGACAGCTTAGTGTATTGCAGTAGTGGGCCCTTTGATGTGGCGGGCCCCAAAGCAGCCGTTCTGGCTGCTACATTGGTAGTTATGCCCCTTGGTCCCGAGGTAGTTATGCCCCTGGGTCCTGAGTTATGCCCCTGGGTCCCTTATTGTGTCTGTTACCTTTCTTGAAGCCATCAGTGCTGTAGATTCATTTCACAATCTTGTCCAATACATTTGAAATCACATGTGCCGTAGTGCGGAGAGGTGGCGCAGCCACCCTGAGCGTACTAACTAAGGGCATTAGCTTCAGGCCCTAAGCGCGCATGTGCCGTAGTGCGACAGAAGAGAGCAGACCAGACAGATCCAGGGCGCAGGCGTGAACTAGCAAGTGGGCGCACAGCCCTTGCCAGCAGTAGCGCATGCGTTCCTGAAGAAGACGTCACCAGGAAGCAGGAGGCCAGGCCAAAATCAATATGCAAGGCAAACAGAGAGGAGGAAGTAGTGGTGAGGTGTGACAAAGTGCAGCACAAATGCCTCACCGCTACTCCTCTTTGACACTTGTTTCAAATGTATCGGGCAAGAATGTTGAAAAATCTACAGCATTGATGGCTTTAAGAAAGGTAACAGACCCAAAAGGGGACACACATCTACACTGTCAGCACCTTGGGACCAGCCCAGGTGCTGACAGATTCCCTTTAAATAGGCATATTTCTGGTCGGACTTCTAAACAGTACCATATTCATACAAGTACATTAACATTCAGATTGATAGAACCATTAGAAAGTTACTTTAGGAAGGGCAGTGACAGCACTGACTATAAATTAAAGCTAGGTCTATGACATTAATGTTATATTATGTGGCTAAGAGCTCTTACTCATTGATTTTGTATGCCGTCCGCTTGACCGTCCGCTTGGCCTCCTAACGCATAGTAAATTACTGTTTTAGAGAACACAGCATAAATATTCTATTTAAAGTCTATTCTTCCCCTTTAAAGTGACCTGCTGAAATATGACAAACTGCTGATAAATCAGAAGAAAACTATGGAAGTACACCAATAATACCAGCTTCTCTTTGTTACAGACACAAGGAGTGGTAACAGCTCCCTTAAGCACAGTGCCGCCAGTTCTCTATGACAGCAGCACAAACCAACTATCCACCTTATTATTTATTACCATCTTAAAGGGAATCTATGAAACTTATATCATGTTCAAAGCTCAAGTATCAAGGAGGCAGAAATGGGGGAGGAGGCATGCATGCTGCAGCTCAGCCACTTACGAGCTCTGAACATGATAAAGAGCTGACAGATTCCCTTTAAATGAATAGAAAGCCACTAAGTGGTTAAAAAGTATGTCCATAAATTATAATCGTTGTACCTTGTAGGCCCTGCTGAAGGTTTTGCTGTCCAGGCATGATGGGGATTGTAGTTTTGCAATGTAAGACAGATCCTGACTTATCCTTACTGGCCACAGGGGCAGCCAATCCTATATTAGTGATCCGTGCTGTATAGATCCATAATATCAGTGGCGCAGCTATAGGGGTTGCAAGGGATACAGAAGTGACCAGGCCCACAAATCAGGGGGACCCCCTTACCGCTTTACTCTTTAAGTTCTCGTTCCGGCCGCTAGGAATGCCGGTCAGAGCGTATAATATGTGTATACACACCACTCGGGATTCTCTCTGACTGCAGCACAATGTAAATTTTCTATTAATCACGGCCGTAGTTACAAATCGGCAACAACGGCTGTGATTAATAGGAAATTTATGTTGTGTGAATGTGGCCTAAAGGTTCTTATATTTGCTTACATTAAGGATTTATGAAGCTTATTGAAAAAACAGTCTAATTTAGTCTGTACCCACAATCTGACCCCCCAAACCACTTGTTCCGTCAGATAGCTGCTTTTCATCCAAGATCTGTCCTGGGGTCCGTTCGGCAGGTGATGCAGTTATTGTCTTTAAAAACAACTTTTAAACTTGCAGCCCTGTGCCAAACTGGCATGGCCTAGAGTGTCTGTGCCCTAGGCTTGCACAGCCCCTCCGTCCCTCCTCCCCACCCTCTTCACCATAAGGAATGGATTTCCTTCACCCAGGCAGGATTTCTCCTATTTATCACTTGACTGATGAATACGAGAAATGCTGCCCAGTGGCATTCCTAATGATAAAGAGGGCGGGGAGGAGGGATGGAGAGGCGGTGCAAGGCTAGAGCACAGACACTCTGGGCCATGCCAGTTTGACACAGGGCTGCAAGTTTAAAAGTAGTTTTTTAGGACAATAACTGCATCACCTGCCAAACGGACCCTAGGACAGATCTTGGATTAAAAGCAGCTATCTGACGGTACAAGTGGTTTGGGGGGGTCAGATTGTGGGTACAGAGTTGCTTTAAATGGGTATTGTGAACTGACAGGGCTTTCTGCGGCCGCAATTCACTGAATTGCGGCTGCAGAAAACTGACATGTCAGTTCTTTGCGGCGCCGCATGGGATCCCAGCCGTAGCATATACTATGTGCATACGCTCCGACCGGGATCCCATAGCAGTAAAGGCAGTGTTTCACAATGTACAAAGTACGGCAGTTGTTGCAGATGACAACAACAGCCGTACTTTTACGTAGTGTGAATATAGCCTAACTTTGTTCCAAAAAAGTCTCCTTAAGATCATCCTTTAAAGTAGCAGAATCCATAGAGAGCACAATGTGCAGATGGTCACCCTGAACAGTAAAAGCCAAACCAAGGGGCCGCCATCTTGCTCCAGCTCTTAACCCCTACGTAAGCGACAAGACTTTGCTCCAGCAGAAGGTAATAGGATGATGTATACCAATGCTAAATGATTCCTTTCAGCGATTTGTACAACAGATACACAGACAGAAGAGCAAATGTAAGAATTATATTCCCGAAATCTACAAATGTGTGATAGGAAGATAGGGATCTGCAGCTTGGCTTAACGTTGACATATCGCCGGCTTTTTATTTATTACAATCTGATATCTATGTGTAAAGCATGGCTTAAAAACAACATTATTATGTTCTGTGGAAAATTCTTTGTTTAGCAGAGTTACCAACTCAGACAATAAAAAAAAAAAATAGACTGAATAAGACATTTCTGCGAGTTTCGGCTGGGATTGCAGGCTGGGCTTTGTTTATTGCATGCCAACAGCTCCACCACTAGGCAGTGTGGTGTATTACAGGCACCTGTGCTGTAAACAGTATCAGACTTGATAATCAGTTAATATGGTTATCTCCGCTAGCTTGTGAATCTGAGATAATTATTATATTTGGAGTCTCTGTCCTACTTATCTATGCTTCATTAACGCATCCTGATGATACCAGACTGCTGTATATGTAACCAACCTGCAGAAATGTGACCGCAGTGCAACCAGGACGCGAGCACAACATCGGCGATGTGAGCAGATTATCAGAAACTTCTAGTTGCAGCCAGATGTCAGGAATATGATTATTTGTAGGAGCTTCTCGGGGCTGTGACCTTTACATTTGCTTGTTGTGTTCGTCGACTTGTATCCTCCTATTAGCGCTGCACAAGGCTCGTATATGTCAACTATGTAAAGTACACTGAAACAGGAGAATTCCTAGGAAAAGCAATGTTCTTTCTCCTGTTCTGGGATGAAATACACAGCATTGGCATTGATTTATTGAACATTTCAGGCCATATATACATGGGCAGCTCGTGCATCTGCCACATATTTCACTGAAGGGAAAAAAGTCAGACGTTTTTATGCCATAAGGTTTTCATGACGTATAATTGACATGTCTGCTTGCCTTCTGCTTATCGAGTACATGAAGATCTATTTAACAGCACAGTGTTGCATATCCCCAAGAGTCCCTTCATTTAAAGGCAAAAGCGTTACATTGTTTCGTGCCTAGTGCAGGGCCTGAGGGCACCGATCGGAACCCAAAGAATACGAAGATTGTAGTAAAATGCTATAGTATTTAGTGTAAAAAAAAAAAAAAAAATAATAAATTATATAATATATCTAAACTCACACTGGCATATATATGGATTTGCATTAAAATGATTACCCAACACTGGAAATTTTCTTTTTAATAGTTATATCGTGGTAAATACTTGAAATCAAAGTATTTTAGGAGTGATACCTTTATTGGCCAACAAAAAATTGTTAGAGCTGTGAGCTTTCGGGATTCACAAGATCCCTTCATCAGACAAGTTCACAAATGAATGACTTACAGAAACAGCACATTTTAGGGATGTTACAAGCAAGAAGGGAGAGACATCTGTGAATAGGGGGGGTGAGGGGGTATATACATCACATAGATAAGCCAGGGCAATAAAAAGGACTTGTTGTAAATTAAAGGGTATTTGGAAGTCCAGGATTGTTGGTCAGTTCTGTCTTATCTGTGGAGTGTGTCCATGTAGTGGGTCATACATCCAAGTGCCAGGTTTAATCCATGTGTTAATGACTGGAATGTTTTTATCAATTTGAATTCCCACACTTTGCTCTCTCTGTCACTCTGAAAGTGACCTTTAAGGAGCCTGACTCCTGTTGACTCCTGTTACAGATGGGTAGAGTAGAAGGGTAAAGCACTCAGATGCACACTTCTGCCAGCTCTACCTGACAATGATCATAACACTAATGATAACATGTGACATATGTGTCAGTGATGCTTTGAAGAGGTTGTTCCTTCTCTGCTCACTCCCCAGCGGCTCACTACTATAGTCCTGGCCCCAATGATGCAACCTGTCCCCTTCAAGCATGGAGAAAAATATCAAACTGTGTTGACACAGTGCTCGGCAGTTAGCCTATAAGGAACAAGCATTCAAATAACTTTCATGGTGCTACGGCAATCTCTTTGAAGGGAATGTGTCACCTAAATTTTCTTCTACTGATAGGAGTAAGGCTGGGTTCACACTATGTATATTTCAGTCAGTATTGTGGTCCTCATATTGCAACCAAAACCAGGAGTGGATTGAAAACACAGAAAGGCTCTGTTCACACAATGGTGAAATTGAGTGGATGGCCGTCATTTAATGGCAAATATTTGCTGTTATTTTAGAACAACGTCTGTTATATTGAAATACTGGCGGTTATTTACTGTTATATGGCGGCCATCCACTCAATTTCAACATTGTGTGAACAGATCCTTTCTGTGTTTTTAATCCACTCCTGGTTTTAGTTGCAATACTGACTGAAATATACATAGTGTGAACGCAGCCTAAGATAGTAAAATATGTTATGTTACACTAATCTGTTTCTATTTTCCGACTTTTTTTCCTAATTATTTTATTTCACCTTTTGCACATTGTTATAGGGGCTGCCATCTTTCCTGGGCTGTTCCTAACAGCATTTAGTGGCATGCTCTATAGCAAGCCTCATGGACATAGATGGCAATAAACAGACTCTGAATGTGAAACATTACTGAGCGCACTTTGTGACCTTGCAGGAGATCATTTTAGAGGGAGCTGCTATTGTCTCCTCTATCTACTGGTGTCACATATTGCTGTAATGCTGTACAGATCACTTTACAGCGGCCTCCTCTAATCATTACAGACACAACAGGAAGTCTCAGCTTAGTTTAATCTCCACTGGTGAGAATAAAAACTGCAAGATATCAGGATTATTACATAAATGGAAAATTAGAAAAAAGGCACCAAAACTACTTGAACGGAGATCGACGGAAGCGGAGGCGTGCGAGCCCTCCCATAGAGAATCAGTTACACGCTGAAGCAGGCGGAGCTACGCCGCTTTTGCTCCATGTGAACTGGCCCTAAGGGTAGCATAAACTAGTGACAGAGAAACTGATCAGAATGAAGTATCACTTACATTGTTCTGTGCAGCTGATCCAAAGATATCCTCCTGAATAAGTAGACAATGGACAATAATTAGTCCTCTCCATTATGTGCATGTGCCCAGTAGTCCTCAAGATTCATGAGAAGCTGAAAACTCTGCCCACCAGCTGCTGATTGGCAGTTATCTATCCATGCTGTATATAGGCAGTCACCTATCAATCAGCAGCTGGAAGGCAGGGGGAGGGTTGCAGCAAGAATCCTATTCTCCTGCATATTAGGAGAACGGTTGAACATAATGATTTAAGTAATACACCAATCTGTTCAGCATTTCTGTCACTAGTTTATGCTGCCTTCATTTAGGGTGGAATAAACCTAGTGACAGATTCTCTTTAAGCAGCATGCTTATCTCGCGCATTAGATGTAAATCTGTATAGTCTGGAGGAAAGAAGGCAAAGGGGAGACATGATCAAAACCTTTAAATATGTTAAAGGACTAAATATGGTTCAGGAGGTAAGTGTTTTCTATAAAAAAAAAAACTGAACACAAGAACAAGGGGACACAATCTGAGGTTATTTGGGGAAGATCAGAAACAACACAAGAAAATATTTGTTTACTGAAAGAGTAGTACATACTTGGAACAAACTTCCAGCAGATGTGATAGATAAATCCACAATAACAGAATTTAAACATGCCTGAGATAAATTATATATCTATCCTGAAATAATAAGCAAGGAAATAATACAAGGGCAGACTAGATGGACCCAGTGGTCTTTTTCTACCGACAATCTTCTATTTCTCTATCCACCAGTAGCAGAGGACCCTTTGCATATCTTGCAGCTTCAGGCCCTGGTGTGACAACTACACCTCTGTATACTTCTATTATTGATATACTGTATATTAGAAGAACGGGTAGGGTTTTAGTGTTGCTGCAAGTGCCACTGATTTAAGAACATAAAAAAGAGTGATAGCATTGTTGTTAGACTATGCCAGCTAATGAACAAGGTGTGTGCCCTGTTGTTGAATCTGGCGCATGCTGCGGGAGGAGAGTTATTGGCCAACGCGCATAGCGTGCCAGTTTTAATAAATCTCCTCCATTGTATTTAGAGTAGAAACAGCTGTTGGCTGCTGCAAATGTAAAATCTCTCCCGTTTTGTGACTGCATTTACCTCCACGTATATCTGTAAGTTACACTGTAATAAGAATTTGGCGTCACTTTTGTGCCCTATAATTGTTCTTTGAAGTAAATTTCTATTTCGTGATCTGTTTCTGTAACAACACACCAGCTGCTTTAATAATGTTCCTACATCTGTGCTTAATGTTTCCCATCAATGCTCGAGACGTACTCGCTGACAGACTCAATAATGAACAATCAGGCTGGAGACGTGCAGTAAATAGGCGGCACATGTGAGGCGCTCACGTCACTGTCAATAGATTCACCTTGTTTTCTGGTATTCGGGACTGGGTAGAAGCCGCACAAACAATGTCAGATTGCCATCAAGCCACACGTCCTCACAGCTTCCTTCTCACTTCAGTTGCACAAATTAATTCTTTGCTTTTGGCACAATATCTGCCTCTATAATGTCCTGAGCGCCAATTCTGTTGTTGGCAAATAGTGAGAAAAAGGGATTTGCATGGAAAGCCTGCCGTTTAGTTTCCCTCCATGTTATCTGGATTGGTGTGAAGTAAATAAACATTAGGCAAATGAGGCTTAAAGGATCATGAAATCTGTATGCAAGCTAACAAGTAACATTCAGAAGTAGAAGGAACATGTACCATTCACTATCTGGGTAATTGAATGTGTTAGGAGCCAGGACGTGGCATGGGGAGGTTCCAGGGAAGCAGGAGGCTCTAGACGCCATTGACTTCTCATTCACATGTACTGTACATACAAAAGCTCAGTCCTTGTATTGTGTGTTTTCATGCTACATGGGCAGCCACCATATTTATCAGAATTTTTTGGTGCATAAAGGCATAAATTGTCGCTGATATCAATTGCAACTCAGAGCTGGCGTAGATTTCAGTGAGAGCGCATGGCAGCACCAATGCAACAGGATTAATCTAGACACCCCTGCCTCCAGAAAATGCAGGCGCAGGTGGGGGAAGTTTTTATAAGATCAGTGTGTGAGACACCAATTTTGATAAATATCCCACATCGTCTTTATAATGATCCCTCTAACAGAAAATTTGAGTACGAGTTTACCCGTTTACTTACCTAGATTTACAGTTTACAGACAGTTATTATAAAAGGAATGTCCATTAAGAATAATTTTTTTTTAAGGGGAAGATTGATTTTTAAACATTTTAAGAGTATGTTCACATTGTATTTTTTGAGGCAAAATACAACCATATTTTGATAATTACAGCAGTTAACCCTTAGAGGACCGGGCCAATTTCAATTTTTGCGTTTTCGTTTTTCCCTCCTTGTGTTTAAAAGGCCATAGAAATTGCATTTTTCCACCTAGAGACCCGCATGAGCCCTTATTTTTTGCGCCACTAATTGTACTTTGCAATGACAGGCTGATTTTTTTCATAAAGTACACTGCAAAACCAGAAGTGTGGTGGAATTGAAAACAAAAACGCATTTCTTTTATTTGTGTTTTTTCGTTTTTACGCCATTCGCCCTGGGGTAAAACTGACTTGTTATATATGTTCCTCAAGTTGTTACGATTACGACGATATGTAACATGTATAACTTTCATGGTATCTGATGGCCTGTAAAAAAATTCAAACCATTGTTAACAAATATATGTTCCTTAAAATCGCTCCCTTCCCATGCTTATAGCGCTTTTATCCTTTGGTCTATGGGGCTGTGTGAGGTGTCATTTTTTGTGTTCTTTCTATCGGTACCTTGATTGCGCATATACGACTTTTTGATCGCTTTTTATTACAATTTTTCTGGATTTGATGCGACCAAAAATACGCAATTTTGCACTTTGGCATTTTTTTGCGCTTACGCCATTTACCGTGCGAGATCTGGAATGGGATAAATTAATAGTTCGGGCGATTACGCACACGGCAATACCAAACATGTTTGTTTATTTATTTATTTGTTTATTTTTATTTAAAACATGGGAAAAGGGGGGTGATTCTGACTTTTATTAGGGGAGGGGGCTTTTTACTAATAACCACACTTTTATTTTAACTTTTACACTTATACTAGAAGCCCCCATGGGGGACTTCTAATATAAGTACACTGATCTCTCATTGAGATCTGTGCTGCATAGATATGCAGCACAGATCGATGAGATAGGCACATGGATTGCTTCCGGCTGCTGGTGTGTGAACATAGCCTTTCTGTGTTTTCAATCCACTCCTGGTTTGGGTTGAAAAATACTGACCAAAATGCTGGGCAAAAATGCTGTGTTGCGCACCTTAAAGGGATTATCCACCTAAGAGCGAAAAAATTAAATGCTAGCTGGTCTTACTCACTTCTTACTTACTTACTATTTTGAGTATTTTGAGCCGTCTCCTGTCTTTCTAGCTGCTGCCATTCCTGAGTTACAAGTTTTTCTAAAAGCCGATCTATAACCAAGACAGAAAACTACATAGTGTAGCTATGTGCTGCATAACGGGTATCAGTTTATCGGGGGTGGGGGGTGTAGTATAGGTTTAGATCTCTGTTTTCTGACTGTGAATGAAAACATTCTAGTTTTATCCAGACTCTAAGAACATGTATAACACTTACAATATACAGAGCTGAGACAGGTACATATTTCTGCATTCAATGACAGTAAGCAGATAAAACTATAACTTTTGATATTATAGAAACCTAGGCTCAAGGACCCATGTAAGTTTATGGAAGCAGCACAGGTGCACGGAGATGATGCAGATTATGTCTCCTGGGGGTTGCGTTACCAAGTCAATAGACGCTAACCAAACCCCCAGAGGGGAGATCACATGTCCTGTTACTACAAAGTGAGGGGGAAAAAGGGAGCTGAGCGTGGTCAGAGTGGACCCAGAGTAAAGGATTTTAGACATCCAGGGCCAATAAGAATGAGAGAAAAAAACAACAGGAAAGGGTGCAAGATAGGTTATACATGTATATTAGACATATTGGGATATTAACATATCTATTGATATATTAGACATATTGAGTGATATTGGGAAGGGAAGTTGTTTTTGTAACCCTGATAACCCCTTTAACAATTTCTGTTAACAATTGGAGGAATAATAAATGTAATGATAAGTATGGGTCTGATCAGATTACAAACCAATTGACCCTAATAAACTACTAATATTTCATGCCAGTCTGGCAAGCAGAATGTAAATCTACTCCTGTGATTTCACCAAAACTTCAGCAGACAACTATGGATCCAGGGTGTGTTGGCAAAGATTGACAGAAAATAAATGTGTGGGTCAGGAAGGTCAGATTTTCTATACCTGATGTAGCACTTAAACATAATTTTAACACCTTTTTAACAGCATTCTTTATTTTTAATTTGATTGGAAGTATTTTAACCTATATTAGGCATAAAGATTCCCATTCCTGCATAGATGGCCCTGTCTGCTTACCTCACTTATTTGCTGTATAGCTATTGCATTTACTATAGGATACATCACTAAGAAACAAATAATTCAGCCTTGGCATAATGTAAGCATCCCTGCTCTTACAGTCCACAGCATTACTAATACATTAGATGTCCTACTATTTACTAGACCTGGGCGGCAGTATGTACTATTATGTGGGTGTGAGATTACTCAGAGCCACCTTTCATGTTCCTATGCTATCTGGATTTTCATATGCTGCATTTACACATTAGCGGCGATAAACAATGTATATAGCTGGAGGTTTTACAGAATGGTAATGCACCTGTATTTAGCTACAGCTACAGCTCAGCATCTTGTATTGCTTTAATAAACAGTTTTTACTATTGCTTTGACTTTAGAATTAGTTTTATTTTGACAAGTATTCCGTATGCAAATTTATATGGCACCTGTTGCAGCTTTGAAAACCAACTGATATCCAATAAAGATAAGTATATTTGCTAGGCAAATTTACTTTGTTGTTTATTCAAGCAATGTTACGCAAAAGTTTGTTGTTCTGTGTTTTAACATAGCCCAAAATATTAGTGGCGGTGTTAAGTAGATCCTACCCTGAGTGGGTCTCAAGGCGTCATTTTAAATCAAATGGTCTCAGAAAGTTACATATACTTTTATTTAAAACTCTTTTTTTCTCCGTAGTTAAAATACATGGTGAATCATCCCTTCTCCTGGAGACTACTAATTCATTCCATACTTGTTATTACCTTTTCAGTCCCTTCCCCCAGTTCTGTGCCTGCTGATTTGTGCTCAAGACACAGAAAACTGTGTGAGCTGCTCTCTTTTTCTCCCCCTTATCTACCCTCCCTTATGAGACGGCTCATACAAACACATGTAAACAGCTTCCTCATCGTTTTTTTTGCACTCTGTAATGCAGGGGGTTTAGTCACAGTGAGGTCATCAGCAACTTGACCTCAGATTAACCCTACCAGCATAACAGAGTGCAAAGCCAGCCACAAACATTTTTTACTTTGAAGGGGGAGGAGAGGGAGCTGTTTACATGTGTTAATAAGAGCCGTCTCATAAGGGAGGAGGGAGAAGGGGGAGATGGAGTAAACAGCTCACAAACATATTTCTGTGTCTTCAGCACAAAGCAGCAGGCATTAAAAAGTGTACAATCAAATAGTTCAGTTTTTTTGGTCTTTCATTATATACAAAAAAAGAGAAAAAAAACACACCATGAAATGACAAGTATAGAGAGATATGCATTATAGCTTTTTAAAAAGTTTAGAATTGTTTAAAATAGTAGTGTTCCTATCTTGTGCTAAAATACTCAACTACAAGGCTTATTTACAACTCTCTGAAGTGCACTGAACATATTTTTTGAAACTGCAGCCTGGGTCCTATTGAAAGGATTTTATGTTTTACGATGTGTATGGACAGTATAAAATTTAGGATGTATTATTGGCACATGGATTTTTCATTCTTTTCTTGGAATGTGTCAAATTATATAAGGTTCTATTTTTTACAATAATGTTTTTTTAGTTGTACCAAATGCTTCATCGTTTTTTGTTGTTTTTTACCAACCCAGAAATGTTTTCAATAACATTAAAATAAGTGAATATTCTAAAAAAAAAAAAAACTTGACAAATCCAAGCTATACCAAAAAAGATACCCCACACTATATGCTGCAGATACCCTGGTGATCAGTGAATCGAACTTCACGAACCAAGATTCGTTACAAACTTTGTTTTAAATCCAACTTTTTGCAAAGATGGCAGCTGCATAATTTAATACACATAAAAAAAAAATAAAAAAAAATGGTATTCTCACCTGTCTATGCTCCCTCAGTATCCTCCTACAGTGTCCCCTGCTGATTGCAGCCACCTCCAGCCCACTCAGCCAATGACTGACTGAGATGGGACAGCTCCGCGACCAGTGATAGGTTGAGCAGGCTGTCATTCCATAGACAAGAGTGACAGCCCATTCAGCCAATCACAGGCTGCGGCCCTGTCTCAGTCAGTGATGAGTGACAGCCCACTCAGCATGTCTGACTGACTGAGATGTTTAGCACTGTGGCCAGTAATTGGGCTGCCACTCTCGTTTCAGTGGATGCAGCTGTGATCAGCGGTTGACACTGGGGGAGTGTGGACAGGTAAGTAGTGATGAGCAAACTTGCTGAACTGCACTAAAACAACTAAACACCTGCAATCGCATAGCAATTTTAGTGTGGTCCATTTAAGGTACGGCTTGGACAAACTCAATCTTTGCCTCCAAGCTTGGCTAAACTGTTAAACCGAACTTTTGAAAATTTTGCTCATATCTATCTGTAACACTCCAATCCTGGTCAGTAATATTACAACCACTGTGGCTGTTATGTAACTATTTTGCAGGAATTAAAGCAGAAGTCCGACCTTAAAGTGTCACTGTCGTGAAATTTTTTTTTGCAGAAATCAATAGTCCAGGCGATTTTAAGAAACTTTGTAATTGGGTTTATTATCCGAAAAATGCTTTTTTATCATGAAAAAGCAGTTTGAAGCTCTCCCCCCTGTCTTCATTGTTCTCCTATGGAGAGAGCTAAAGAAAAGACCAAAACAGGACAACAAAGAGTTAATCTACAAATCCCTCACCCGTTATCTTCTTGGACAGTCACCAGTGACCTGTCTGAGCTCGGATTACAGCTGTCACCTAGCTCCGTGCCTGTAATCCTCTGTTATCTGCTTTCTGCTGCCGGCTAACTCCCTCCTTCCTCCTCCCCCCTCCCCTCTCCCTAGAGCAGACAGGGGACGTCTCCTGCAACAAGTCACAATTTTCAGATTTTTCAGAGTGGATGAAAAAGAGGAAGGAGGGGGGGACCTGGGAAAAGGCTTTTTACATGCAGATAATGGCAGATTTGGCTAATAAACCCAATTACAAAGTTTCTTAAAATCGCCTGGACTATTGATTTCTGCAAAAAAAAAAAATACGACAGTGACTCTTTAAACTTTTGTCAGGTGGCGGGGCAGAGGAGAAAATAACCATTATTGATTTTTTTTACCTTTCCCCATGCCCGTGATGCGCCTTTGCAGGAAAGCATGATGTCACAGATGTTGAGATGACGTCACGACTCGGGAGAAAATGCCCGACCTGGCTGATGGACAGCCCGCTTAGCCAATCAGTGACTGTAGCGGTGTCCCACCCCAGTCACTGACTGGCTGAGCAGGCTGTCAATCAGCCGGGTCGTGACATAAGCTAAGAAGGAGATCCCGGAGGCCAGCAGGGGCCCCGAAGCAGCGATCCAATGCTGGACCGGCTCAGAGAGTAGTGGTTGTTATTATGTCCCCCCACCCCCACCCTGCTTTTTCCAAAAATCATAGCAGCCCTGAACTTCACCTATAGTATGGCTTCTACTGTTTTATAAACATTGTATGGCACTTTATGGTATTATTTTTCCATTATATCAGTAAAGTGTTTTTGTTTCATATGTTGATGCATGCAGGTAATCTTGTGTGAGTTACATCTTAAAGGGGTTATCCAGTGCTACAAAAACATGGCCTCTTTCTTTCAGAGACAACACGACTTTTGTCTCCAGTTCAGGTGCAGTTTGCAATTAAGCTCCATTCACTTCAATGGAACTGAGCAGCAAAACCCCCCCCCCCCCCAAGCTGGAGACAAGAGTGGGGATGTCTCTGGAAGAAAGTGGTCATGTTATTGCTGGATAACCCCTTTAAGGCCATGTTCACACTATGTAAGTTTCATAATAATCACGACCGTTGTTGCGATTTGCAACAATGGGCGTGATTACTATAGTGCTGACGTCTATGGAATCTCGGCCGGAGTGTATACACATAGTATATACCAAGATCGCTAGCGGCTCCACAAAAAACTGACATATCAGTTTTCTGTGGCCGCTATTCATTGAATAACAGCCTCAGAGAACCTGTCAGTGCACACAATGTAAGCCGAGCCGAGCGTGCGGCTCTGGCTGCACGCTCCATTGTGTGCAGCAGAAAATTCAGATGCGGGTGCACACTGATGCGCCTCCATCCGAATTCAGAAGAAATGAAGATCATCAAGCCCTTACTGCAGTACCGGCCAGGATGATCTTCAGTAACACTGGCCGTTCTGTGATCCAGCTGGGTCACAGAACGGCCGATGTTATACTGAGTGGGAAAATGGCCTAAAGATTAATGGGTTTCTACCAACAGAGAAGTGACTTTCTTCATAGGGCAAGTAATGTAAATGCCTTTGAACTTTAGAAAAAGTTGATGCCCTTTAAATGAAAAAGATGCATAAATGTCTTTTAGGGTGCGTTCACACCTACAGGATCTGCAGCAGATCTGCAGCAGATTTGATGCTGTGTTCAGTTATTTAACTGAAATCTGCTGCAGAAAATCAGCTGCAGATCCTGTAGGTGTGAACGCACCATAAAGGAACATTTCCCTTTAAGACACAGTATGCATGAAAATTCATGGCCTCCGAAATAAGACAACCATAAATCTGTCCTGATACTGTCTGTCAAAATCACTAAATAAGGATCCAACCGAGTCAGAGAATCAATGTAATAGCAAAGAATTGCACTCCTCTTATCTGACAAATGTTACGCTTCTATAATGGGATGGGATTTTAATGTTTTTTTTTTTCTTTTGTCTAGGATTTTTATTATCCTACATTGTTACAGCCTCCAAAAAAAATGACCCTGCTTTCCTGTAAATCTGTGAAAGCCTTCGATCCATACATAATTCAATGTTTCCATTTACAATTTTAGTCAAACTAAAAAGTCATTTACGGGCCGCACACAGATTTTTTACAAAGAATCTGTTTATCATTGCGGAAAATACTGTGAAATCCTTTTCTTTTTGTTAACAGCAGTTTAAAAAAAAAGTTGTGGACTTGAAATTTGTCTCATTGGTAATGGACTGTATTTGTCTACGCAAAGCAAAATCTCTAGTGGACAATACTAGATAGCAAAGTTGTTTTTAGTGGAGGTAAATAATATAAACTGCCAAAGTGGATTGTAACTGCCTTTGCTCCATTATCATGAGAATACAGAGTACAACATATGCAAATGTATTTTCTTCCAGACATCTTACGCTAGCTAAACCAAAGTCCCCTCCAAAACGAAGAGTTGTCCATCTATAGACAAGTGTTTTAGGGTGCTTGACCCTTGTCAGTGCAAAATTATTGACTGCTTAGAGAGACACTTAAAGTGTCACTGTCATTTACATTTTTTGCAGAAATCAATAGTACAGGCAATTTTAAGAAACTTTGTAATTGGGTTTATTGGCTAAAAAAATGCATTTTTATCATGAAAAAGTAGTTTGAAGCTCTCCCCCTGTCTTCATGATTTTCTATGGAGAGGGGAGGGGTGGAGGGAGATGAGGCACCAAAACAGGACAACAAAGAGTTAACTTACAGCTACATCATCGGCTATCTCCTTTGAGGTCAGCACTCTGAATTCTGAATACCGGCTTTCAGGCAGCTCCGCTGTGTAATCCTATGTTCTCTGCTGCCGACTAATCTCCTTCCTCCCTCCCCTCTCCATAGGTTACACAGGGCTTGACTGTGTAAAAGAGTCGAGATTTCCTGATAATGAGCACTGGATGAGAGAGCTGGGGAAAGTCTTTTTGAATGCAGATAATTGCATATTTGCCTAATAAACCCAATTACAAAGTTCCTAAAACTGCCGGGCTTCGGGCGCTGATATCTCCGGGACCCGGCCAGCTCAGGAAGCGGGACCCGGCGGGATCACGTAAGTATAGGGGGATCTAACAGGGGGTCGGGAGCCTGTCACCCCGGCACGGAACCGCTCGCTTCATTGTTTGAGCTGACAGGTCTTTCTACGGCCGCAATTCACTGAATTGCGGCCACAGAAAACTGACATGTCAGTTCTTTGCGGCACAGCATGGGATCCCATAGAAGAATAAGCAGTGTTCCACTCCGGACAAACAACGGCCATACTTATACGCTGTGTGAACATTGCCTATACCTGTAAAATTACAGAAACACCTAGATGTAGCATTAGTATTATGGACAAAAAAATGTAAAAAATGAAAATAAAAATAATGACAAATAGTGTTGGTTTAAAAGTAGTCTTGTATATATGCTGCTGGATCGTTCTCTTTTGGGCATATATAAAAACAATGGTGGAGATTTATCAAACATGGTGTAAAGTGAAACTAGCTCAGTTGCCCCTAGCAACCAATCAGATTCCACTTTTCATTTTCCAAAGAGTCTGTGAGGAATGAAAGGTGGAATCTGATTGGTTACCAGGGGCAACTGAGACAGTTTCACTTTACACCATGTTTGATAAATCTCCCCCAAGGTCTATTTATAGAGAATGTTCATATTTTGCTTGGTGGAATCTACCTCTCACCCCTTCCACATCTCTGACAGAATACACTGTCCTGGATGCAATTTCCACTATATTTTAATAGTGTCCATCACTGTGTATTGATAGATAGTGGAAATCACATCCATGACACCTCATTCTGTCAGAGATGTAGAAGGGGTAAGGGGTAGATTCCACCAAGCAATATATGAGCATTTGTGCCGTGCTGGCTGTTGGTAACATCTTCTGGTGCTACAACCAGCACAAAGTGGGCCGGTATATATGGGCATTATGGAGCCCTGTAATCTCCACTCACAGTGGACACTGGCAATGTATTCTATACCAACCATTTGTTTTCTTAAGGCATTTGTTTGACTATTAATTAGTCTTTTATAATTTTGTCATTTCATTCTATATCCCTTACTGTGCAATTTTGCACATAATTGAATATTTAAGTTTTTTTCCCCACAAGGCAAAGGGGTATTTGGGTCACTTCAGGCATCCAGTCCCTGCAACTACTACCTCTATACACTTTACACATTGCCTGGATTCTGATGTATAAATTATAAACAAAAGAATATGTGAAAGGGTATTGGAATACACATGTTGGCAAAGGGTTGATATGGCTAAACCTTTCCTATGGGAGAAAAAACTATGCACAGTATTGACTGGCATAAGTATGAGAAAACCTTTTGGGAACCCTTCCAGCAGGAGCGGCATTCACAATTAGCTCTCCTCTCTTCTATGTATGCTTCTGGTCTTATGACCTTTAGCTTCCTGTATTTCTGCAGGCACATATTTATGACCAGACATAGAAAACTCAATCTTTAAGCCACCATAGGCTGTTAAATAATATTTTGTCCACCATTCAGTGGTAAAAATTGGAGCTCTCTGTCAGTGATAGGAAAATTGCACCCCGCTGACCAAACTAATGACTATTAGATCAAAAGTTTCATATTCATTAGAGCAAAATGTTTGAATGTCTTGGTTGTAGTGGCCACTTTTCATAGTCGGAAGGATAGAGAGAAGGGAAGTGCTCCCACTGAGCTACACAGCCAGTCATTAAAAACTTAATTTGACTGCATATTGGCTTATCCAAACCCTTACGTGAGCCAGCAGATACTAGGAATAAATGACTATATAGATAATCCTGACAGCCATGCTAGGTTCATACTTCAGGAGCCTGCTGTGTAACTACTTGTTGGCAGTGCAGCATATCTTTCCGAGGGTATGGCTTCCTAAATTATATTTGGACACACGAAGATCCTGTAGCAAATGTGTCCTTATGACATTTCTATTAATGCACCAAGTTTCTCTACTCAGTTTAAAGGAAGATATCTACTGTGGGTCCTTCCTACTCCATAGTGAATACTGTCTGCATACTGTCAGTATAGTAGGCAATTTCCAAAATAGTTTAGGCAACAGTCTTCTATGCCCTCGAGTTACAGCAGCACAAACTTTTAAACAGTTTTGGAGATCTTGGCATCATGAGTTCTGAGGTTCGGTTCGCTGAATACTGTTCCTGCACAGACAGTTTTTTTATGGGATGCGTGGATGACATCCTCAGTTACTACATTCGCAAGTCGTAAAGGAAAACCTATAATTCCCTGCACCAACTCATAGTGGCAAAACTGCACAAAATTATTGTGCAAACTTGCACAAAAAAGTGGAAGTTTGCACCTGGATAATATTATCTGCAGAAACAATGCACAGTAACCCATTTAATAAAAAAGGCCCCTTGCATACTGCCGTGTTCAGTCCATGGTCTGTACGTGCAATGTCCCAGTACACATGTGACGCAGCTGCTGAATGTATGTAAATGTAGGGCGGCACTACTCTTATCAACTCCTTGTGTGAATTCTCTATTTTAAGTGATTCATTGACAGCAAGTATATGCTGTAGGATGTATAGGGGCTTACCGTGTATGTGACATGTCACAATTGAAAGGGGGGGGCGCACAACCCTGAACTGGGTGCTTCCTATAACAGACCAATAACCAATAGTAGCTCAACAGAAAAGAACAGAGGTATGTTATAAAAAGGAGCATTCCAACAAAAAATTACAAAACTATGAAATTACTTATTACAAGTTGCAAAAAATCAATACAATGACATAGGAACAAAACAGAATCCCTATACAATATTTAAAAACACTTAAAATATCCACAAACATGAGGGACCCATACAAAAATAGGACCACACGGTAAACAGTACAACCCACAAACCCTCCTCCTATAGCATTAAAAAAAAGTGCCATGTGCGTAATGAGTGTGACCACTATATCAATCAATGAAGCACAGTGTGTACCATATTATACAACAGACCATATGAAAAAATGCAATATATGAGTAAGTAAACAAAATAAGCTAGTGCAAAAAATATCTAACACACATAAGCACAAAAAAAGCAATTATATCACCATTTCGAGAGGGAGAGGAGCATACACATGGCGACCCATGATACCCTACACGTTACGTCCCAACAGGAACTTCGTCAGAGGTATGTGACATGTATGTGACATGTTCATGCTTGAAAAATGGTTTGCCAGCCACCTCCCTGCCTTGGGGCCAATCACAGCCCTGCATAAAATTATCCTCATTTTCCTGTCTAATCTTGTGTAGAGTTACCTCAGGTTCTCTTCACCAATAGGGATTACCCTGAAGTCTATTAGTAAGGGTGGGAAGGGCCATTTGCTCAGTCTAGTCTAGTTCTGTACAGTTCAGTTCCTGCTAAAGCACACAACTGTTCCTAGAGCCAGAGGCAGGGCTGTATTAACCACTAGGCACCCGTGGTCCGGTGCCTAGGGCAGCACCTTGCAGGGGGGCAGCACCAGGGAGCAGGGGGAAGAAAACAAATTTTTTTTTTTTATTATTTTTTTTTGTCTCCCACATCCTGTTCAGACTTGCCAGAAAATCTGGTGTCTTTTCAAAAGGGGGGTGGGGGTTTGGGGTATAGTGGTATTGGTCAGGTCTGCTGTAGAGGTGTTAAATATGATGCCTGGAGCTATCACCTACCAATCTACCCATCTTGTGGTGAAATTTGTTGATGTTCTAAGCAGTTAAAACAATGAAAAATGTGATTCAGACAACAATTTTACATGTAGAGAAGTGCATATGGCCGAAACCATGCCCCCATTTCTTCATGATGCTAACTGGTAGCTATTAATACGGCCCTGGCCAGAGGGTGGTCCACACAGAGCCCAGCCATCCGACCAGCCCCCAAAAGTGGTTAGGAAGTGTATGCTGTACTGTTCCTGTTCTAGAACTCCTGCCTGTCAGGCTATTGACCTGCTAAAGCACCTGGGGGGGGGGGGGGGGGGGGGGTTGACTGCTGCTATCAAGGGACCTAGGCCCTCCTCAGTTGTTTCTCAAGTCCTGCAAGCCTGTTGGCAAGTGGTCGGAGAAGCTTGCTTTACGCTGACGGGCCCTGTTTTATTTCACTTGACCTTCTCGGCTTTAGTGGAGGTCTTAGCCCCATCTAATTGTACATGCGTGGGACCCATGCTACTGAATTTGCAACTCAGTGTACTCGCCTAGAATTGACGAATTTCAGACCTTGAGTACTGATAATTTTCCTAAGTAATCGCAACACGAGCCAAGGTTGTCAGAACTGTGCCTATTGGACAGTTCCCCTCTAAATAGTTCTCCTGCTACAAGCCAAAGTCTACCCAAAGTACCTTCTAAAGAGACTTTCCAAAACCATTGGTATTCTTTCTTTCAGTCTACCTGCTAATGCAGTCATCTCAAGTACCTTAAGGGTACAAACACACACACCGTATATGCAGCAAATACGCAGCAGATCTGCAGCAGATTTGATGGTGCAGATTTGATGCTGTGTTCAGTTATTTAGATCTAATCTGCTGCGTATTTGTTGCGTATTTTGCCGCGTATCGCAGCAGTAAATACGCTGTGTATAAGGTGTGTGTGTTAAAGGGAATTTGCTTTGGTTGTATGCATGTTTTCCAGGACTCCTTCGGGCAGCATTCATTGCTGTGCGCCCCTATTAGTGTCTCTCATACCGGATGTGCAATGGGGAGCTTAAATCAAAAATGCAGGGTGAAGCACAGCTGACATCACACTAATAATCCTACTTCTTATGCCAGTCACATCCCCAGCATTACAGACATAGGGTGAGATTTATCAAAGGGTGTAAGATTTAGACTAGTGCAAACTTGTCACAGCAACCAATCACAGCTCCTCTTTTCTTTCACCAGAGCTGGAAGCTGAGCTGTGATTGGTTGCAGTGGGCAGTTTGCACCAGTCTAAATCTTACAATCTTTGATAAATCTCCCCCATAAACTCTGTGTAGAGTCTAACCTGTTGTAAGTTTCCCTTTAAATTTGATTAAAACTCTGTTCGTCACTTCTCTGGCCCCCCCCCCCCCCCCCATGTTTGTGTATTTTCCCGCGAACACCTGCTAGGTCAGTACTGTGAATCCTGATCTTAACCACAGAAAGACCTACACCCATCTTCCAAAGTATCAGATATTGACATTGCCATATATTTTTCCCAGGGATTAAAAAGTGCTATGGAAATTACTTTGTGAAGTTAATAGTAATTGCCTCCTTCCTTCACTAAGGGTGCCTTTACACAGACAGATTTATTTTACAGATTTTTGAAGCCAAAGCCAGGAATGGATTTGAAAAGAGGAGAAATCTCGGTCTTTCCTTTATGATCTGTTTCCTGTTTATAGTCTGTTCCTGGCTTTGGCTTCAAAAATCTGTCAGATAAATCTCTCTGTGTAAAGGCACCCTAAGACTTAGTGGCAACTTGTAGTCATACAATGGTCATGGGAAAGTTGTAGTTTACTGTGACCGCCGTGATCCTAATGCTTCCATATGGAGAAAAGGTTGATGAGTCCATTACAAAAATATTGCACATAAAGCACATTATTCATATCCTGAAACATCGGTACCGATGCTTTGCCAGAAATTGCCATGAAGTTTTCCATTTAATCAGAATTTGTCTGTGAAGTTGAATGGCTTGTTCAAGTCCCATCACCAAAACTCATCTCCTCTGTAATATAAAAATCATCAGCTGAAATTGTACAGTACGTTTTAGTTCCAGACTACTACATTTTGCCTACAAAAAAACCTATTCATAGACTAGTCCTCTTACTATGTCTCTCACAAAGTATTATTGCCTTTGCTAAACTAGATCTATGTATATTATGTGGGCAGAGCAGTTTAAGATTTCTGCCATCTAGGGATCAAACAGCAAATTACATGACATTACATTCATATCCAGCTGCAAGAAACACTTCCTATCAGAATACTAGGGGCTGGGGACTGTTAGGATCTAATAATATGCCCTCTATCCCCTACAAAAATATAATGAAGACAGTATGCCTATAAAATAATTGGCTACACCAGCTCATCTGTGCACTGTCCTTAAATATTACTTTAGCATGAGACCTGAACATGTAGATGAATCAGTCCTTCCTGAACATGAATGCTAATGTAATCCTCCCACACCATAACCATAAATATGTTGGCCCACTCCTGCAATACACTGGACCCCCTGAGCCGTCATCATTTAAAGCGGGGCCCCTGGGTGCTACAAATGTCTCATTTACTGCACGCACTCTTGACAAGCATTTTCAGTTGAATGTTAGCATTTTCAGTTGACAGATTTGTGGTCAGTTGGGAGGAGGACGTAATCAAAAGTTTGCTATGGGGCCCAGCAACAGACCTAGGGACCTTACTACTATATAGGAGGCACAGAGGGGGCCTAAGTACTAAATCCGCACACAGAGGGGTACTGTATTCTATAATATTCTATAAGGTGGCACAGAGGGAGCTTATAAACTATATGAGGGTGCAGATAGGGAAGCTTATTACTATGTATGGGAGCAAAAAAACACATTGGACATGATATATGGGAGTACAAAATATGTACCGCTACAGTGTGGAGCAATACAGATGGGGAGTTTGTATAGAAGTGGGGATAGTGGTAATACCTGGTCTGATATGCTGGGGCTTGAAAGTGAGGTCTATATTATGCTGGGGCCGGATAGTGTGATATGCTCCCTCTGTATTGTTCTAACTGTAAGAACCATATGAAATAGAGAGTATTTTGGGGGGGGGAAACACCAGTGAACAACCACACCCCTGCAAACCACACCCACAATAGACCACACCCATAATAAGCCACACTCCTCCTCCTCGTTGTGCAAGCCAGAGTGTCCCTGGAAAAAAATTTCAAACGTCAGCAACTATGCCTTAGTGATGCATACGTTAAAATACTTCTCTAGCCCCATTTCCAGAATGGCCAATGAGAGAATGAGATGGGATCCCAGGACATGTCAGCACAATGATATCACCGCACCATCAGGCCGCCTGTCCGGAGGTCCCATTCCTGTATCTCCTACTGCAGACCTTAAGTGGCCAATAGTGTATGTGAGTGAATGGCAGAATCTGACAGCTCACTGCCCCACCATAGTATTTATCTGCATCTATGCAGTAAGAAGTTGCAGTTGCACCCTGAATGACAGTGGCCCTAACTGGGGGCCCAATTTATGACTTCATGTATGGCTGTGATGATAAAATTCCTTTCTGGATTTATTTGAGAAGAAATTCCCTTGGCTTTATGTTTCTACCATTTCAATGTAATTAGTATTGAACAGAGAAGCGGGATCTCATTACACTTAAGTAAATGTCAGAATTCACTAGAGTTTTTAGGACTAGTAAGTAAAGGACAGTTCGGTGTACACAAAAGTTAGAAGCTGGCAAACACAAGAAATTGTCCCTTAGACAATGTCCTATAGGATTTCAAGCCATTAGGTTTTATATACAATTTTAGAGCATTAGTGTCATTTCAAGTAACTTTTGACACATCCTCAGACACCACTCCAAAGAAATACCAGCCTTCAGTTGTCACAGTTGTCACACAGTGCATCCCTCTATCTACAGTACCTGGCACTTTGGTATTTTCCCCTGTGATCTGATGGTCTTTCTTTTTGTTTGGTTATGTCATCAGACATGTCAAAAGTTATTGATTTCACCAGGACTTACTCCTAAGACCCATTGTGATTCTGACATACAGATGGAGGGAGTACAGAGCAGTGCGCTCCACAGCTGGCTGTCAGGGAGATCTGACTCTCATAGACTCTAATGAAGCAAACAAGTCAGATTTGATTGACAGATTGGGACTGTGACACTATGTCGCCCACTAGCCTTAGCTGTATCTTGGGATCTCTATGGGTCGGGGAGTGAGACTCCATGTGATAAGTGACCGCTTACTTGCCAAAGGACATGTCAAAGTTTCTTGAAATGACAATGATGCTTTAAAGAGGACACACCGCCGCACCTGGCCTGTCTGTTTTGCAATGCCCATGAATAATCTTTTTTTTATAGTTATGTGATGTGCTGTTCCTGTGCTATTTTGCCATAGAAATCCTCTCCAGCTCTGGATAGCTCCTGTCTCGGCCAAAGATGTCAGCAGAGAGCACTTATCTGAATAAAAATAAAACATTTCCCATAGCACATACAGCAGCAGATATGTATGGGAAGACTTGAGATTTTTAAATAGAAGTAAATTACAAATCAATATAACTTTCTGACACCAGTTGATTTGAAAGAAGAGAAAAGATGGCAACCCCTTTAACCAACTGGCTGTTACTAAATGGGGGCATGCCCCTACATTATCCAATTTAAGCTGATGCCAGACTATAAAGGGACATGCCAGTTGGCTAATGAGGCATAGATTTCTAGTAGTGAGTATTAGTAATGTATAGAGATGAGCGAACCTCGAGCATGCTCGAGTCCATCCGAACCCGAACTTTCGGCATTTGATTAGCGGTGGCTGCTGAAGTTGGATAAAGCCCTAAGGCTATGTGGAAATCATGGATATAGTCATTGGCTGTATCCATGTTTTCCAGACAACCTTAGAGCTTTATCCAAGTTCAGCAGCCCCAGCTAATCAAATGCCAAATGTTCGGGTTCGGATAGACTCGAACTCGAACCCGAACCCGGTTCGCTCATCTCTAGTAATGTATAAAATAATTTTCATGTCATGTAAATTTTTTAAGGTAAATTAATGTACAATTTTCTGATTTTTTTTTTCTACAGCCTGTCAACCAGGGATCTCACTATCAAACTGAAATGAATCCTCTGGCTCAATCCAACCCTCGGTAAGGCTTTTTTTAAATTTGTCAATACTACCTTCCTTGTGTCATCCTTGGCAATGGACCACCAGTGCCTTGTGGGAAATAAGGCCCTAAAGGTACTGCGGATATATTAACAAGTATGCTGCTCCAGAAAATATAGTAAGGCCTGGATTTCCTGAAGATTTAAAACTATTGCAATGTAATATTGTATCGACCAAGTCCCAAAGTAGGACAAAAATTCCTTGGTACCACTAAATTGCACCAATGAAAACTAGATATCATCACATAAAAAATAAGCCCTCACACAAGTACATTGACAGATAATGAAAAACGTTATGTGTTAAATTATTAAGAGCTGTGTTTAATACGCTTGCATTTGCCCTAAAGTTTTGCTTGCATCTGCTCTGTCAGATTTATTGAAAGCCACATGCCTCTCAATAAATCCATTGCATCTGAGCCTGCCCCACTTGATGAATACATGTTGGACCCTGGAAAAGCAATATTCTGTGTCAAGTTTTTAAGACAACATTGTATACAAACATTTTATACAAAGATTCAAGACTACATTATATGCCAGCATTCTAAGCCAGCAGTCCATGCCTACATTCTTTGTGAACATTCTAAGCCTACATTCTATGTCAACATTCTAAGCCTACATTCTATGTCAACATTCTAAGCCTACATTCTATGTCAACATTCTAAGCCTACATTCTATGTCAACATTATACTGTATGTCAACGTTCTAAGCCTACATCCAGGGGCGTAACTAGAAATGGCTGGGCCCCATAGCAAACTTTTGATTGCCCCCCCCCCCCCGACTGACCACTAAACGGTCAAGTAAAGTCATAACTACATAACTGCTAGCTCTGCTCAGGAGTGCTTGCAGTTAAAGGGACATTTGCAAAACCCAGGAGACCAGCAGGGCCACCCGGTGCTGCAAATGATGACGGCTCAGGGGGCCCAGTGTATTGCAGGAGCAGGCCATGGGGTCCCCTGATGCGGCGGGCCCCATAGCAGCCGCTATGGCTGCTATAGTGGTAGTTACGCCCCTGCCTACATCATATGCCAACATTATGGGGCACATTTACAAATGTGCGCTCCTGGTGTACTACATAGAAAAGGGGGAGATTCGCCTCTTTTCTGTGTTGTAGAAGGTGGGGGGTGAGGATGCATCAAGGTGGGGATTAGGCTTGCCCTCCTCCCGCACCTGATTTATCATGATTTACACCCATTTGCAGGTGTGCATACCTACATTCTATTCCAACATTATATGTCAACATTCTGTGCCAACAATGTAAGCCAACATTCCAAGCCTATAATATATGTCAACATTATATACCAAGATTCATAGCATACAATTTATGTGAACATTCTATGCCACCATTCTAAACCTACATTTACTGCCAATATAGAATAATGTAAGTTAGTCTGAATCAGGTTCTGATGTATGGCATACAGTACTCCACTTTACCACACCTTTGGCCACCAGATAGATGCCTTGCTACCTCCAAAAATTCAGATTTTCAATAATTATTCGAGGAGGCAAGGGAGGGCATGTAATAAAAAGATGTCAGTAGCTTTCATTATTGTCAGGGAGCACCGCCTCCCACTAGGTGTCCCCCTAGGCAATGGACCACCAGTGCCTAGTGAGAAATATGGCCCTTGAAGTACTGTATATATGTTAACAAGTTTACTGTTCCTGGTAATACTAAGGCCATGTTCACACATTCAAGATACTGTCCGGATTTAGTTGACCGGAATCTATCAAGATTGAGAACTATTGCAATGTATTATTGCATCGCTCAAAGGATGAAGGGTCAAGTCCTACATTCTCACAAATGAAAAAAAAAAAAAAAAAAGCTATTGAGGTATTAGAACCGCAATTTTTGTCTTGTTCTAGCTTTGTAATATTTGAATACCCCTTTAAGGGTTTGATGCATATATACAGTATTTTCCTGTGTATAAGACTACTTTTTAACCCAGGAAATTCTTCTCAAAAGTCAGAGGTCATCTTATACGCCGGGTGTAGTCTTATAGGGCGGGTGCTGATAAAATTGGGGACCAGACTGGAGAATCTGCGATCCCCTGGTACGGTGGGGGGAGCTCAAACACGGCCATATCCCTGCCGCATGCGGCAATTGCATGAAGGGCGGAGCAAGCTGCAGGCATCCTGGGTATGGAAAGAAGAGATACGGTAGAGTGGCGCTGTGCCTAGAAAAACACATCTTACCTGTCTGGCCACCCTTGTATCCTACCGGTATTACTGTCCCTCCTTCTCTGCCTCTCAGATCTTGCTGCTGTCTGATGTTTTTTATAAATTTTTATTGGTGTGTGTTGGAAGAGGGGTAGTCTTATACAACGAGTATATCCCAAACTCTGTATTTTAACTAGAAAAGTTGGGGGTTGTCTTATACGCCCAGTTGTCTTATACGCCATAAGGCTATGTTCACATGCTGTGAACATCCGGCCGTTCCGTGACCCGGAACGGTACCGGCCGGGTGATCTTTCCGCCCGCGGAGCTCTGATGCGGGCGCATCAGCGCGCGCCCGCATCAGAGCTTCCCATAGCCCACAGTAAAGCAAGCGGCCGGGGCCGCTTGCTTCACTGTGTGAACTGACAGGTGAATTCCGGACGCAGAAAACTGACCTGTCAGTTTTTTCCGGCATCGCATGGGATCCCGGCTGGAGTGCATACGATGTGTGTACGCTCCGGCCAGGATCCCATTGAACATAAGGCTATGTTTCACCCCTCAAAACGACGGCCGTAGTTCTGCGGTGAGAACTACGGCCGTGGTTTTACGTAGTGTGAACATAGCCTAAAATATGGTAGATAGTAGAAATAGATGCCCAATCAGGATACCCCTTTATATTTAGAGCCAATAGCTAATAACCATGGCCCTTGCTGTAATAGACTACAGGCAACCATTGTCTTCTCATATATGCTTAGTTATTTATCCGATATCTGTTGAATTTGGGGGGGGGGATATCAATTCAACTATCAATTTTAAAACATTATGAGCATTTTTGTATCTATGTTGGTTGCTTTCCATTTTAGCTATATACAATTTTAGGGAACTGTTATTCCGTTTCTAGTCATGTTCCAATGAGGATAAGGTCTGATGACCAAATTACCCATTAGAATACAGTATCTGTGCAATGACCCCCAGTCTTCTCCTATCTAGTAAATTATTCCTTTGTTCCACATACTGCGGAAAGTGTGACACAGGCTGTGACCCTTATTTATAATAGATTAAAGGAAATCAATTTATTTTTGTGTTTAATATTTAGTTTACCTACAATGTTAAATGTCACATTTTCTTCAAAGAAAGCTTCAAAACGTGTCTGCTCCGTCCCGCTTCATTAGGTGAGCTGCCTGGGGGTGCTGGTGGAATCTTAAATATATTTAATTAACCGGCAACATTTAGAATTCAGAAACAACAAGCTGCTTCTTAAGTAGAAATGGACGGCTAGCGAGTCCTCCTCTCCGGGCAATAATAACACTTTGTTTATCAGAATATGTGCCCATCCGTCCTACATGGCCCATGACAATGTGCTTTACAATAAAAGGGATATTTACAAAAGTGGGTCAATAGAATGAAAATCTGAAAGTCAGCTAGCTTTTTATAGTGACTGTGCAGCTTCACATACCTGCTTCTATTCAGGTAGATTTATGGCCTCTTCATGTTAAGCAGGCAAACAAAGGACCAGCTTATAGTCTATTATTCATTAAAGCGACTCTGTGCCTACAATTACCCCACCCCCCCAAAACCACTTGTACCTTGGGATAGCTGCTTTTAATCCAAGATCTGTCCTGGGGTCCGCTCGGCAGGTGATGCAGTTATTGTCCTTAAAAATAACTTTTAGGGTACGTTCACACCTACCGGATCCGCAGCGGATTTAGCGACTTAGCAGCAAAATCCGCTGCTGATCCGGTACTGTGAATTTGAATGGGTCCCATGGGACCCGGCCCCTTTAACCCCCGCGTCGCCAGTCAAAAGCATTCCCGCCCGCAGCCTGCAGCCCTGGTGCCCCGTCCGCACGCACCGCCGGCCGCCCCGAGCATACATTACCAGCTTGGTGCCGCAGCTTGATTCAGGCTCCCGGCTTCCCTCGATCCCCTTCAGCCAATCAGGGCTGCCGTGCTCTGATTGGCTGAAGAGGAAAGAGGGGAACCGGGAGCCTGAATCAAGCCATGGCACCGAGCTGGTAATGTATGCTCGGGGCGGCCGGCGGGCAGACGGGGGGCTGCGGGCGGGCAGGCTTTCAGCAGAAAAGCACAGGCAGGCGGGCGGGTTTTGGGCAGAAAAGCACAGGAATGGCCATTACATGTAAATTTTTCATATACTGCGCCCCCTGCTGGATCCTGCAGGTATAGACTGGGGAGTTGTGACGTCACCTTTTTTTAGAGAAATTGAAACTTGCCTGATCTAGTAAATTGAGGGAAATAGTACTATATGTGCATTTCCCATAATTAGTGTATATTAGGAAATTGTCTAACTTTGCCTATGTAATAACATATTTAAAGGAAACCTGTCACCCCCCGTGCCGGGGTGACAGGCTCCCGACCCCCCGTTAGAGCCCCCTATACTCACCTAATCCCGCTGGGTCCCGCTTCTGGAGGTGGTCGGGTGACGGAGATCTCAGCCGCTGCAGCCCGGCGCGCGCGCTGAGAGATGAGTCCAACGCTCATAGAGAATGACGGAGCGCTGGACTCTCCTGTCATTCTCTATGGGTGTTGGACTCATCTCTCCGGGCTGCAGCGGCTGAGATCTTCATCACCCGACCACCTCCAGAAGCGGGACCCGGCGGGATTAGGTGAGTATAGGGGGCTCTAACGGGGGGTCGGGATCCTGTCACCCCGGCACGGGGGGTGACAGGTTCCCTTTAAAAAAAATTGGCCGGAGTTGTCCCTTAACTAAAAAAGTTGTTATGCTCAGTTTCTTTTTAGGAAGATCACTTGTCTAAACTCTACTTCATGGATTTTCTCTTTTCACTACAGTGTATATATAATTCTGCCGTTGTATATACACATGGCCTAACAAAGCCACTGTCTTCTAGGATTTAAAGCTATTTACGGTCCACATATTTTGATTACTTTAATGTCTTGGGCCTTATAAACGTCCGCATCATATCCGAATAGCTTCTTGTGTTTGTTTCTGCATGTGCTCATTACAAGTATGCCATTCTCTTTATATCTCGTTTCCCTGATTTATGGTTTTTAGTGCTGATATGTCGGCTCTTAATAAACAAATGGTAATAACATTGCTCTCTTGTGAGGTTGTTCACTTCTATCGTATAGCAGGTCTGTATCATAACTTGTACCATTGATATTGCTATATAGTGTAATTAATGGGAAATCCATAGATATAGAGGTAGATTGCAAGGTTAGGTATACCATATAACATGGAAATTGTGTGGGGAAAAAAAGTATAAACTTGTAGAAAGTATTAGAAAAACTGACCAAAAGAGGTTAGATCTGTCCTGTACTATTCACATTGCCCACTAGAGGTCAGTACAAGTGACCACTCAAGCTATTACAGAAGGACCATGTCATTTTACAGCGTGTTGTGAAAACTAAAAGCTGCAGATTTATTTCTTAATTATGGTCCTTTTATATAGGGAAATACATGGACTATAATTAATGTATAGGAAGTTGAGCTGTGCTCATTTCTTTCATTTTCCAATTGCCAATTATCGGTAGAGGTTTGAACAAAGGATCCATCTTGTTGAGTGCTCATTCACACCCTCCTCGCACTGACATACATATGCTTACACAAGGAGATGCGCTGCCAACCATCATTTTAATCTCACATAAAAGATATGATCAGCTAACAAACAAGTGTTTGTCGGCTAATCGCTGGGTGTTTACACTGGCCAGTGATTGAGAATGAGCATTCATGGGAACGTAGTCATTGGCTTGTATGTGGTGATTATCAGGCAAACTGATGACAAACAGTGACAGAGATCATCTGATGGGGAACAAACACTTGTGTATTGACTGATTGCATCTGTTATGCGGGCCTAACAATCATCAGGGGATGTGCTGCCCAAAATGATGGAAGTGAATGGCCACATAAACAATACAGTGTTCATGTAGAAAGCTGTTCACCCCCATGTATTGCTCTATCTAAAGGGCACCTATAAATTACATGTACATAGTCCATCAGCGTTTATATCAGGCATCTATTTGTTTTAAAAACCTTTAATATTGAACCTGAGCGTGCAGCATTTGGTTACTAGTGTTACAGGTTCGTAGTTGGCGTGGGCAGAGCGGTTACCATATCGTTGTCTGTCTGGCTGACTTGTTGTCCTGTTCTAGTCTCTCGCTACATGTATTCAATATACTTGAGGTATTCTCCATTTTTTATGAATTTTACTTTTTATGCGTATTTATGCACTGTTGCACTTTTAACTTAGGCTGGGTTCACACTACGTATATTTGAGGCTGTATGTTTGAGGCTGTATAGCAACCAAAACAAGGAGTGGATCAAAAAAACACAGAAAGGCTATGTTCACATAATGTTGTAATTGAGTGGATGGCCGTCATTTAATGGCAAATATGTGCTGTTATTTTAAAACAACGGCTGTTGTAATGAAATAATGGAAGTTATTTACCGTTATATGGCGCCATCCACTCAATTTCAACATTGTGTGGACAGAGCCTTTCTGTGTTTTCAATCCACTCCTGGTTTTGGTTGCTATGAGGACCTGACATGAGGACCAAATACTGCCTCAAATATACATAGTGTGAACCCAGCCTCATGAGGTATACCTGTAACATTTATATGTTCATTGTTTATTACATGTAGGAAGAATACTGCATTGCATACTGTTATTTATTTACAGGGTTGTTGTCCTGGAGTCCTTTCTTTTGTTGTTTGTCGGGACTCCTTGTTGTGTCTGTATCTCATTTGTCTGTATTTCTTTGATGTTGTGCTTCATTGACCCGAATGTTTGGGTCTCTTATTTTTCATATACCAATAAAAAGCATTCTATATTTTTTTTCTTAAAAACTTATTTTCTTTAGTTCTATATTTGATTACCAGTGGCTAAAGAAATTGGAGGCAGCCCTAGAAAGTCCTGGAAAACATAGCTACAGCCTATGGCCTATGGCTGTATCCATTTTTTCCAGGCTGCCTTAGGGCCGCCTCCAACTTCTTCAGCCACTGGTAATTAAAGTCCCACCAACTTGGAAATCTGCAGGCAGGTGAGGGTGGGTGTGAAAATAACTAACAAGTTAACTCACCCGTGCCTCATAGCGCCGCCGGGGTCCCATACACTGACGCTGGGCGGGCACAGCAACACTTTACCGTATCTCTTTTTTCCATACCCTGGACAGCTGCAGCTCGCTCTGCCCTTCATACGGTCACCCCATACAGCAGGGATGCAGATGTTTTTTAGCTCCCTCCACCGCATGTGGCGACCGCAGATTCTCCTGTCCGGTTCGGAAGTTTTTCAGCACCTGCCCTATAGGACGACACCCGGCATATAAGACGACCCCTGACTTTTGAGAAGATTTTTCAGGGTTAAAAAGTAGTCTTACACGCAGGAAAATAAAGTATATATTATTCAATAGCCTCTTCCTCTGTTTTCTGTGCTTCTAGTCATTCCTAGATAACAGCTTCATTCTCAGCACTCGCTCCGAGCAGTTTAATGATATCAATTATATACATTTGTGCCCTTCTGGGGTCAGATTATTGTGAGCTTTGACCTGACTAATCTCCAGGCTTTTCACTGTAAACAATATCTTATGTACAGATAACAATTTCATGTATTCCCAGTGTAATTGCTAAATTGCAGATCATAAGGTTGGATTCACTTCTGTTTTTAGTGAGTTATCCGAGAGGCTGTCGGCACAAAGCTGCTAAAAGCTACCTGTGTAATAGGGGTTTACAATAAAAAAAACTCTAAAACTGAGTGCACATTTATTCAGATGAGCAAATACGGTGTATGGCTATATACCATGTGCCCAATAGAGCAAAGTCCTGAGGGTCTAATCTGTAGAAGACTGCTAAAATATGAAAAACAATTAAAGAGGTATTCTCATCTCAACTAACATAGTTATACTACTAAGGCTTATCAGGTTAAAGAGAAATTGCTGATATCTCTCTGTAGCTGCGTACCTCATCTTCCCGGCGTTAGTCTTCTTTTCTTTGTAGGTCCAAACAGTGCACTAGGTGGCCGAGGAACGCCCCCAGTGCTCCTAACAAGCTCATTTACATATTTATTTTTGATTAAAGTTCTTGAAAACAGCACGAACGACAAAGAAAAGAAGACCAGCACTGGAAAGATGAGGTACACGGCTGCAGATAAATATTAGCAGGTTTGTTTGCACAACCCTGCTGACAATTTCCTTTTAAATATGTTTGCAAATACAATTTGGCAAGCTTTTCGTGATATGTGGCTTTTTCCCTCCCATTGTTGACAGCTCATTGTCTAGGTTACACCACTCTGCTCTAAAAGCAGTGGTCAGACTGGTGTATGTTTAGCTATAATGTAGATGGACAACGAGATGTATATATACTGTACAATAATCTAAATATGTATGCTATAGGTAATATATATGTAGCCAACATCTTTATGTGGTTATGTTTTTACAAGCAAAAAAGCTAAGAAGGCATAAAGTCAATAGAGGTCCAAACTCTAGCTAAGCATCGTACAGTCCTTATAACTTGTGTGTTAAGGTCAGCTGATCTTAGCTCAGCCAGTGGCATATGGGACCTGACCTCTTATATCCTATTGTTAACCTTTTACTTTCATGCCCATGCAGTCAGAAAATACCTTGTGTTGCAAACACCATAGTTCAGTCCCAACACACCTTGGTTCAGTCCAAGCATAGGATTAGCACTGGATCTTGCCCTCTGGTTGACTAATGGTGCAGCCTTTTTTTTTTACTTTTCAGGTCAGGTCAATGTTTTCAACTTAAATTTTTATTAAACCACAGTTTTCTATAAAGAACTGTAATATAATAAAAATTGGCTACATACTGTGCAGATCCCATGCCCCCATAGGAATATGCATGCATTGTGTAAGTGGAGATTTGTGCACACTTGAGCTTTGCAAGTGACCCTGTAAGTTCTCTTTCATATTAACACAACAGAGTGAGCCAGGGTGAAATCTGCCAGTCTCCACTCTGCTTTTATGTTTCTCACTTCTACAATGGCATCTCCCGCTGATTTCCAAGTGATTGATAAAGTTAATACTCAGCTGCTGTTTCATTTCTACCTTTCATCCGCCCCACTTGTGGGTGAGTGTTCAGAGAACCTAATGAACGCTCTTTGTTATAGTCTGCAGGACTGTGATTATAGGTGAACTTCAAGACAGTGTGAAAAACTACTTTCTACTTATTTCTCTGTAAAATTTATTGGCTTTGTCAGACGACTGGTTAACACATAAATCAAATTGGGTTTAATATGTTTTGTTAAATTAAGCAGAAAAGCACCCTTGGCTTCCTGATCGAATTTACTTAAAGAAAGGGAAAAAGTCATGGAAGTTAAGGTGGTCATACGCAATGTTTTATTTAACTCAGCTTGATGCTTTTGGTAAGGGCCAGGTGCGGGGTGACGATGCTCCGTAGTGAACCGAATTAGAGGAAATCCCTTATTATGTAATCTGAAGAGATCACAGGTAGACCTCACTATGTACAGCAAAAAACAGCACATGTGCTCAGGGAGATCAGTAAAAAAAAAATCCAACTAAGTACTCACTCAAGAGTCGCCATTCATGCACTGCCCCCTAGAAATTTAAATATGAAAAAAAAGGATTCCGTGGAGCCTCAGTGAGAGTCTCAAAACATGGAAATAGCCAGATATCCCTCCAGGGAAGGAACATCTTTTGCCAAGGGGTGCCTCCAAGTGGGGAGATTACCAAACCACACTGATACGTTTCCCCTTAAGTCCCACTTGGTTGTGAGTATTGGAACATAAATAGGGAAATACCAGGGTGGCCTCTTTTGGGTCAAAGTCTAACTTTGTGACATGACAAGGATTTACCAAAGCCAGGCATCCATACAGAGACAGCAGTTTCAGGGTATTTGCCCCTCGTCAGTGTGGAGCAGAATTCTGGGTAACGGGGGCAATGAAAAGTAGACCAACAAAACACAGCAATCACTGAGCTTAGAGAGGTCAGTGAAAAAATCCAATGAAGTTCTTACTCAAGAGTCTCCATTGATACACTGCCCCTTATAAATTTAAACATGCAAAATGGGGTCCGTGGAGCCTCAGTTGCGAGTCTCAAAACACAGCAATAGCCAGATATCCCTTCAGGGACGGGAAGCCTGTTGCCAAGTGGGGAGAACACCAAACCAACCTGATACGTAGCCCCTTAGATCCTAATCATTCATGAGTTTTGGAGCATAAATGTACAGGCAGCTTAGGGCAATCCCAAAGGAATTTATATGTAGATATACAACTAGTCACAAGATGAAAACCTTATAAAAAGCCAGGTTTAATATATTGTATATGCATAAAACAACATCTTTGGCCAATAATGTTTCAAAGCCAAAGCATCATTAAAGACCTTGTTGGAAAAGAACACTGACAAACATCTTTTTTGGTCATCACAGTGCACAGGCCCCAGTGGAATGGATAAAAACAACTCCCATGGCCAATAACATGTCACAAACACATTATCACTCAATATGTTACAAGATGGAAACTGAACGATCTTATCTGACTGTACATTTGTCATCTTAGAACCAGAAATCCCATTGCAAGCCATTAAAGGGAATGTGTCATCAGAAAATGACTAGTGTGCCATGCCTTTGTCCATTGGGCTTGCTGTCAAGCATATCTCTAAATGCTATAAAAATCAGTTAAGGCTACCTTGTTGCTCCAGAGAAAGGCTATAACCCTGATGAGGTAGATGCCAACTTCCCCATGACAGGAGCAATTCATAAATTTCTTCCAGACTCCGAACTCCGGCAATCAGAATAAATCCCTGGATCTTCATTCCACCTTAAGCATCTAGTAAGCATCATTTTAATATTATATTTTTCAAGAAAAGCATCTAGGCCCCTCTTCTACTCAGTTATCAGTTATCACAACATCATCTGGCAAAAAGTTCCATAGTCCTACTGCTTTTACAGTAAAGAATCCCCATCTGTGATGATCATGTGGTCTGACTGCTGATTTGTATATAGGTAAAACTATTTTCTTTAGGTTTAGTCCTTCTTGGATTGTTGTTTTCTAAATCACAGACCCATGGTAAGGTGTATGATCAGAAACCCAGCTAAAAACAAGATAGCTTGTAAGTACAGCTATAGGAGTCAAGTCAAATAATAGATATAACCCATTATCACAATATGGACAATAATACAGTATCAAAATTATAAAATGAAACCTGTCTAAGCCTTTCTTGAGTTTGGAAACTTTGCCCTCACCTTATCTTGGCACTTTTCTGTATTCCTTTTCACATTGAGACAGTTTTGCCAAAGCCATCTAAGACATGCCCACTTTTACTACAGTTCTTTCTTTTCTGCCAAGCCATGCCTTCTTCTAGAAGGTCGCACATGCTCTGTACAGACTGAGTTATCACTAGAGATGAGCAAGCATGCTCTATCGGGTATAGTATTCGCTTGAATATCGGACTATTTGTAAGTACACAATATAGTCAAGCGAGTACTGCAGGCTGCTCAGGTGTTTGTTAACAAAAAGCTTGTTAAAAGTGTTAAGGCAGTGGAAATGGATAATGCATTTCCACAGCCTTAATAAAGTATACCTTTCACAATCAATGGAGGTTACCTGGTTAATCTGAAAGTACCAGTCTGAAAGTACCATTCTGATTGTGAAAAGGTATTCTTAAAACGACATGGGGAGAGGGAGCGGGGAAGGAATACTAACTGGAGCTGTCTAGCTGTCTTCACTATCACATATCAGCCACAGATGCAGTCCCACCTCAGCCACTAATTGGCTAAGCAGCAATAGCTAAAACAGATAGAAGACTAGTGGGGTAAGTATAATTTCCCTAACCCACCAACAGAGCACAGTCTGGCCCCCATGGGGTTAATTTAACCCCCTGGGGGCCAGACTGTTACTTTTAGATTAACCAGGTAACCTCCATTTTTCTAAGTATAGGGAACCTGGTTAAATACTCGAGTCTACCATTGATTTCATTGAGGCTCGTTACTCGAATTTTGTATTGTAGAGGAGACGGCACTTCTGAGGTGGTGGTGCTTGTGGCGGGATGGCGTCCCAGATGTAGTAGATAAGAAAGTCAAGGCACTCACCTTGTCACACAGGACGATCCTTCTCTGCAGAGGAAGATCATCCTGTGTGACAAGGTGAGTGCCGGGACTTTTTTATCTACTAGTTACTGAATACTTGAGTATTGAAAAATACTCAACATGAGTAAGGAGTATTTGAGTATTTTGGTGCTTCCTCATCTAGTTATCAGAGGTATGCTTTCCCGTAAAAGTGATTACATACAGTACTTTCCAAAAGCCCCAGTGTTGGTGGGAAAATCATGTGAGTCTCCCAGCTAAAGGGGATTTTCCCAATGTTCCCTGGGCTGGAATTAAGTGTCCTGATTTTGGAGACTTAAATGTTGGTGAACATATGATTATCAAAACAGATTAGTCAATGGTAATATAGATGGCATTTTTTACCCAGAAATAACTTGTTTCCCTGACCATAATGGCTATGTTACATAGTCTACACCACAGCTACAAAAGGTCTGACCATCTTTACATAAATCTGAGTCTCACCAGTCGTATAAAGAACCACAACCTGCTCTTTTTCCATATAACACACAGCAGGCAATACAATTTACCAGCTCTGAATGCACCATTAACCTTTTACTTAAAGTATTCATCTGTAAATGAAAAAACGTCTGTAAATCTGACAGATTTATAGAAGAAAATTCTCATGCTGCATAAGTAAGCAGCGAAGCCAGCAACTATGCGGTAGACGCACAAGGCTTAATAAAGCTTATGAATGCTCTCGGAGACTGTCCGCCACATATCCCTCTTTCTTAATAAACACTAATATAGAAGAATCAATGCTGGAGTTAAACAGGTTCAACCTCCTAAATCAGCAAAGACACATTATAGTTCTGGAGGCCAGAGAACAAGCGGAAGTCAGGACGGCACATACACATAAAACTAGATGCCGCCGCTATTCCACATCCTCCACTCCTAATCATTACAAGCACGTTCTCGGTGCTCATCTCTAAGCTGTCAACTTATTACGACCTGTGCAGAAGCGGAGTCTGTAGAGGCACAGGTCGTCTGCATCAGGAAAGAAGCAGCTCCACAGACAGAGGTGGCACACGTGCCGGGAGAAGAGGAGGCTCAATTAGAAGCCCCATAGAAGGAGAGAGAACAAGCATCAAATATACTGTATAAAATCTGGTAATCTTAGAACAAGCTGTAAGGAAGGAGGAAAACCATATATTTAGTGTATTAGTCTCAGACCCTATTGGATGGACATCAGCCAGAAGACTGAAAAATATCCTACAGTTAGTCCTATTGAGCCTGCATCTAAACACCTGGTGCATTATCTGCAGGAAGACATCACACTCATCTCCAATAAAGGTCACTGAGACGTACTGTTTGCTCATAATGTTGCTTATCCTTTAAGTCTGCAACCTTCAGTCCACCCAAGTATGCACCGCCGCAACCATATATTACCGGCACACGTTTGCAAGGTGACACCGGACCATCTATGATTAATAATGAGCTTCCTGAGAACCTTGCTCCATTGCCAACATATCCCATAGGACATTGTGACATTAAGCCTCCTTCTTAGTGAAACCCTCTTGCAACTTCATTCAGTATAACTCTCCAATGTGCGATATTGTAAAAACACAATACATCATTGAGGGCAATGTTCAGCAATCAGCTGTGGACATAAAAGCAGACATGTCAAACTTTACAAGGTACATAACCCGTCATGAGCTTATGAACACACATCTGAATGCTTGATGTCTGCCCATAGAAGTACAGAGGCTGCAGAGCCGCATCAAATTACTTAAAGGGAGACTTCCATCTAGGACATTAAAGGCATATTCACATATCCACATCTAGGAACAACGTAACCTTTTGCCTTCTAATGGCCACCGGAAGTCGTCAGGAAGCCAAAAACAGCCAAACAGGTTGTTTTACCCAGTTTACTTAATGGGACCCAATTAGGACTTTTAGTCACCACTATCCATATGTATCAAAATAATATCTATATTTTTTTCCAAACAAAATTTTTTATTGTGATCAAGAAAAAAATAAAAGAACATCTTCCAGAAAAGTAATAATTACAATTAGGACACGCAGGTCCTAGCACCAAGTACATAGTTAATAATATATAAAATAATATATATGACCTACAAATACAACAATGCTGGACAAAATTCTCAATTTATAAATGAATACTTTATTGTTACATACCAAAAAACCTAGTTAAAAACATATTAAAAAGGAAGCAGAAAATATACAATAGATATATCAGATGGTGTTACAAGGCAGTTATACATAAATGCTTGTGTACTCTATATGCTCAACAAACAATGGTATGGTAGTCGACTCCCAGAGGCACAAAAGTGCACGGGTGCAAGTAAACAATGAACTAGAAAGTGCTTAAATGAGCTATGTATATAGTGCTGCAAGTGCAGACTAAAGTGCAAAGTCACATATACTATGTAAGTCTAAAAAGCAAAATGTAATCAGAAACAAACTATACTAAAACCTCTGGGTCCAAATGTGTGCTGCCAAGTAATACCACTCACCCAATGCTGCGTTTCGCATTCTAAAAAAATTCTTTAAAAATATCTATAACAAACTAATTTTAAAAAAAGACATAATTTTTAGCAGTTCCACATCTGCTTGGTTTTAGCTACCTTGATATTAGGTTAAAGGAGAAGTCCAGCAAAACCTAAAACTACAGTGCAGGCAGAGGGTGGGAGGAACCTAATAAAGAATGTATACTTACCTGTCCCCGTGCCCCTGCCGCACCACCGACTGCTTAAGGGAAGGTACCCGACCCAGCTGATGGATTGCCCCAGTCACTGCTGTGTGCAATCCAGGATCTTGACATTGCAGGAGGGAGAGCTGGAGGAGGCTGGTCCGGGAGCAGTAATACGGCATTGGGGGGGCACAGGGACAGGTGTTTATTAGAGATAAGCGAACCTCGAGCATGCTCGAGTCCATCCAAACCCGATCATTTGGCATTTGATTAGCTGTGGCTGCTGAAATTGGATTAAGCTCTAAGGTTGTCTGGAAAACATGGATACAGCCAATGACTATATCCATGTTTTCTACACAGCCCTAGGGCTTTATACAACTTCAGCAGCTACGGCTAATCAAATGCCGAATGATCAGGTTCGGATGGAATTGAGCATGCTCGAGGTCTCTAGTATACATTCTTTATTATGTTCCTGCACCCCCTGCCTGCACTGCAGTTTTTGATTTCGCTGGACTTCTCCTTTAACCCCTTAGCGGCCCATGACGTACCTGGTACGTCATGGTGCCGCGGGGGGTGTTCAGAGCGGCACCGCTCCCGGCTGCAATCTGCAGCCGGGCAGTGCCTCTATTAGCCGGCGCGGGTCCCGTTGCCGCGCCGGCTAATTAAGCACTTCAATGCAGCTGTCAAACCTGACAGCTGCATTGAAGTGCTTTGTAAACAACGTCCCTGGTGTCTAGTGGCACGGATCTCCCCCCGCGATGCAATAATCTTTGCTGTGTATATACACAGCATTGATCTCTGAGACTTCTAGTTTATGTAAAAAAAAAAAAAGTAAAAAAGTGTTTTTATTAATAAAAAATCCCCTCCCCTAATAAAAGTCCAAATCACCCCCCTTTTCCCATTTTATAAATATAAATTATAAAATAAACAAATAAATAAACATATTTGGTATCGCCGCGCACGTAATCGCCCGAACTATTAATTAATCACATTCCTGATCTCGCACGGTAAACGGCGTCAGCGCAAAAAAAATGCGAAGTGCAAAATTGCGCATTTTTGGTCGCATCAAATCCAGAAAAAATTTAATAAAAAGCGATCAAAAAGTCGTATATGCGCAATCAAGGTACCGATAGAAAGAACACATCATGGCGCAAAAAATGACACCTCACACAGCCCCATAGACCAAAGGATAAAAACGCTATAAGCCGGGGAATGGAGCGATTTTAAGGAACATATTGTGAGGAACCGGACAGCAGGACAATACAAGACAGTGAGCCCTAAGCTTAGCCCCGCAAACTGTCCTCTACCTATTTGCCACAATCCGCCCTAAGATGGCGGCGAGCAACTGGGCGGCGGTCCCTGCACTGGCTAGGTGGGACACAAAGACAAGACAGACAGACAAAACACAATAAAGAATAGTCGACAGTCCGGGTCACAACAATCGGGCAACACGGTACAGAATCACAATCCAAAAGCAAGGTCAATAAACAGGCAATATGGTCAGGGGCAGTCAGCTAGCAGGAATGGTCAGAAACACAGGCAAAGGGGTCAGAATAAACAGAGCAAGAGAAACAGAGCCAGGCAGAGACAAGCTCAATATCCGGCAGTGAGAGGCAGGCTGGCAGACACAATATAGGAGACCAGAGATCCAGTGCAGGAGCTGATTGGACCAGAGCCCTAATCTCCTCAGAACACCTGGGGCAAGAGCAACCTGACTGGCAGAGAGAACAGTCTAACAGACTAGCTAACCAGCATCAGAGTTAACTCCGGAGTGGCCAGGAGTATCTCAGGCAAAGCGGGTGTGGCTGAACAAACACAGAAGGAAATAGAGCAGTGTTCAGACAAGGTTCAGGACACTGCACAAACATACAAAAACACTGAATATCAGCGCCATCTCAGGCGTGCAGCACGAGTCAAGGGGCGCACGGAGTTCGGCACAGGCACATTCATGACACATATATTTGTTAACAATGGTTTGAATTTTTTAAAAGCCATCAGATAATATAAAAGTTATACATGTTATATATCATAGTAATCGTAACAACTTGAGGAACATGCATAACAAGTCAGTTTTACCATAGGGCAAATGGCGTTTTTTTTTTCAATTTGACAGCGCAAATTATGTTTTTCCGATTTCGCAGCATATTTTATGGAAAAATAATGCCTGTCATTGCAAAGTACAATTGGTTTTGCAAAAAATAAGCGCTCAAATAAGTCTCTAGGTGAAAAAATGCAAGCGCTATGGACTTTTAAACATAAAATGGAAAAAGCAAAAGCGCAAAAACGTAAATTGGCTTTGACCTTAAGGGGTTAATCTAGTAGTGGCCAAACTACTTAACAATATAAAGGAGAAATGGGCTACTATTATTTTTCCCATCTTTCTTAGTTTTCTCAAAATTCATTAACAATATGGCTAAAATAAAAAAAAATACACAAGCTTGATGTATAATGAGACTAAAAGTGATGGAAATGTGCAGTATAGGATGGTTGCTTAGCTGGCCTCTATTTTATTAACATTACACGAGTGACGGTGTTCGGAAGTTATGTATCTTGATGTTCCCATATTACAGCAGCGTCAAATCCATCACATGACAGACGCCAATGGTGCCTGGTGGACCCTATTAACTTTAATTGGGTCCATTGGGTTTCCGCTATGATATACAATATTTTGCCAGAAAAAAATAGGGCAGCATGCCTGGTATATTTGCATCTAAGGCTTCTAACAAAATTTCAAATGCAGAAGTGAATAGTGCTTTCCCTTTTCTTAATAATTAAAAAAGTTTACCCAGTGTGATCTTAAGTGCTATGCTGCAATGTCCTCTTCTCTACTGTCACTCATTGCGGTGTCAGACTGTATGGTCATGTCCAGCGGGTGATATGTTATTACCCCACAATCACTTACTTGTCTCCCACTGTAAGTAGTTGGATGCTGCTGACCCTATTTGTCTTGGCTGCCTGGCTCTTCATCATTTCTCACAGGTCTTTGACCTTTTTGAAGTGTGAATCCAGGAGGATTTCTCCTTTACCTTGACGTTTATTGTTGTTAGCGGGACTTAATACGGCCATTTTCATCTGTCAGAAAGTGTGGTAGAACTATCATCAAATACTCTTCTGCCTTCAGTTTATGACAAGCTTGTTGTATTGGTTTAGGCTGTGCCTTTGGTTCTGCGTGTGTCAGAAATGGAGTTGATTAACTGAATGTGTCTTTGGCTTAAAGGGTTTTTCCCATTAAGATAAATTCGTCTGAACAAATGAAATCAAACATATTTATAATGTACAAGCACTTCTGAAAATCCTGATTGAGAGATATGGTATTATATATACTAATTCATGTGTGCTGCTTTATTTTAATAACTTGTTGCTCTTGGTTGCATCCATCTTATTGGAACCACTTGCACTAGCAGGTGGTCACACATGCTCAGTTCAGGTGCAGTCTTCTGGTCCGTCCCAAGAGTGCTGGAAATCAGTCTCCACTGTGCAGGCATAAGGGATTGTGGGAAAGGTGTGCATTGACACAGTTTAGAGAGGAAATCGGGTAGTGTCTTAAAGGGGTAATCCCCTTTTGGTGGCATATTATATCCATAACTTGATTGGTTCATCTATAGAGTTATAGTTTTATACAAGACTCTGAAAAACCAAACCTGACAAATCCGGTGAAGTGTACTCCCCAAAAATGTAGTAAATCCATACTTACCCGACCCTTGTCGACCACCGGATCGTCATTATGTCATCAGCAGTAGAGAGGCTGGCCTAACACTTAGTTAGGCCACCCCCCCCCCCCGCCCCTTCTCCAATGTCATCAGATGACTCAGCTTGCTCAGGTCAGATTGGCTGAGCAATCTGTATGCCATCTGATGCTCTCCATCAATAATAAGGGGTGGGAGTTTGAAATAGGGGTCAGCTTTGGACTTCACGGGAGCCACAGTGTGTCTTGGGAAGCCAAACCAGGAAGTGATAAAGAAATTAAGACATCGACCAGAGCTCCGGGGTTTGAGAGACTCAAACAGAGATGGGCTCAGGATGGATGGTAAGTATGAAAACTATATGATTTAAAAAAAAAAGTGCTGGAATTGTCCTTTAAGTTTGATATTTGATTTTGGTAAGATGAAAATAAGGGTTGCAAAGAAAACAGCTGCAAAGGCATTAAATGGGCCTATAACAGATACAGTACTACTACAACCTCAATGCAGCAATGCCAGCCCATTTTGGAACTTAAGGTTAAAGACCGATCTATATAATATGAGAGGGTTAATGAGATCTCCACCATTTATACAACAAGTGCTTTACCTGGAAAAGAACTTCTGACTTCAGACTTTGTTACCAAGTTCTTTCATGAAAAGTATAGGTTACACTATTTTCTATATGAAGTGCAATCTTCTATAGCAGCATCTCCCATTATGAGTCAGCCTCGGGACCCCTTTCTGAGCTTTTATTTGCTTTAGAGCCCTTAACAACACATTTCAGTAAAGCACCCACCCCTGAAATAAACAAGAGAGCAAATGTTTACTTCCCTATAGATGCTTCTATCTGCGCCCACTCAGACCTGGGGGATCCACAGGAAATAAAGAGCAAGTGCCAAGCTTACATTCTCAGACAATACAAGCTATTGTATGCCTACAGAACAAATCATCTCAGCTCCAGCATCAAGTACCTGGAAAAGAATAAGATCCTAGGGGTGGGCTCTTTATCATATGACTCACTTCAACCAAAGTTCCTTAGTTGATATCCTACTGATAGTTGTTAAAATGATGCAAAAATAAGTCCATAAAACAGGTTGTATCAGTATATTGAGAACGTCACAGTAAAAGTAGCACCCTCATTGGATGTTATAGAGAGGGTTTTAGGCAAACGAAAGAGACATATATTTGATAAATGCTTTTAAAGAAGTTATGGCACACAGATGAAGCAGAGCTGAATTTGTCATTCGAATAATAACTTCCTTATTACCAAACTTAATTTCTATTGGTTTGCAATATGCATTGACTATTGAGATATTAATTGCCATCGCCTTCTGTTTTCAAGGCATATTGCTTTGCGTTTTCTCTCCTGATACTTTGACGTCTTCAAGTATACTTGCATCAAAATATACACGGCTGATGGAAACAACCAACATCTTTTGCCATAATACATGTTAGATTTCCATCTTGATGGAGCTTTATAATCATTTCCATTGTCTAAATTGACTCCCTTGTTGGGGCAATGTTTGCTTTACTTTAGCCAAGTTTATCAGTTAAATACAAGGCGTTTCCATAATTTTTCCCTCTACTATTGGATGAGTTTGCATTTCCTACTGAGGTAACATTTCCCATAATGCACATCAACAAAAAGAACTTGCAGACACTCAGCCGGTGCTATGGGCAAAGGGGAAAAAAACAGGGAGAGCCAGGGGTATGGGAAGTGATACTTACCCGTCCATAACTAAGTGATGAAAATAAAAAGATGTTCCAGCACCAAGACCCCGTAAAAATTCCAGCTTTATTTGTGCAAAATTCTTATTCTTAAAACACATACAAACATGGTGAAGACTCGCCCTAGACGTGTTTCGGCCAGTGACCTTCTTCACAGCATAATTAAAATGATAGTATCACTCCTCTAAATATTGGTAAAGACTAGAAAGGAGGGGAAGGAGGGGGGAAGGAGAAAAGATTAAGGGAAAAGGAAAAAGAAAAAAGATGGAAAGGGGAACAACAAAAAACAGAAAAAAGGTAAGTACAAGCAGATGCATAAAAAGAAGAAATAAAGAGGTACATAATAAAATAAAGAGGGATATATAGGTACCACTTTTCATTTCCCTGTGGCATGATTATGGTTGCATTGATAACAGAACACTTTGCATAATAAAGTGATACTCGCCCCCACAGCCGCAGCACCATTGCTCACTGTCACCCTCCAGTTTTCTAAATATACTGGTTCCTGTGTCACCTTAACATCACATAAACTACATGCTTAGCCAATCATTGACTGCAGAGGTGTCTCACCTCAGTCACTCAGTGACTGAGGAGGCATTTATGAGCAGGGTCATGATGTTACATGATCGGGAGATACTGGACACCACCAGCTGATCATGAACGGTGGTGCTGCGCTGGGACAGGTAAGTATAACTTCATTATTTTGTTCCCAACACCCCCTTTCCTGTCTGTTTTTTTTTACGTTTTCCCGGAGTACCCCTTTAAGAGACAACTTCAGATTGTGCTGCAATACCACATAGTTGTGCACCTAGATGGGGATAAGCTCCACAGATATAATGGAAATTTTAATTGCATCTTAGAAAATTGTGCTTCCCCGAGCATGGCTTCACACACACACACCACATCAGATTAGTATACAGCATTGCGTTCTCATTTGGAAAACATACGCCTGTAAATTGTATCATCCGAATCACATATGGAACATATTGGATAATAAACCGTGTGTAGGGTAATATCCAAGAGCTTCACAACAGTGAAACAAATGAAAGTGATTTCCCAAACGTTACTCCTAGCAAAGGCAAGTCCCACCAAGGCCTACAGTAAATGAAGATATTATGTATTAAGGATAGAATGTATCTGTCATTTTGACAGATTGTGTGGCACGGAACAGATTAACAGATTACTCTTAGTCAGGCCGCCGCGCGCTGTGAAAAATGTGCAGGAAATGATAACTGTCGGTTTGTGCTGATTTAATGATATTTTGAAGCCATAATAACAATATAGAAACATGATGAGATGTCTCTTCACACTCACTTGTAGGGCCTATAAACAGGGTCAGCCCTCGCCTTACATTTATTCCCTCTTAACTCTAGGCTCTTATATAGATGACAGGAAAAAGCCTATTTTCCAATATGCAAACGGAAGTATTTCCGGCTAATTGTTTATTGTCTACTGTCGTCAAATCGCCACCATTTGTTGCTTCTACAAGTGAAGGTGATTGTGTGTCATTCATGCACAGCCTGTAGTTATCTACAATAAAAGGCATTTACACTCACAATGGCTTCTCCATCATTCTGGTGCCTGGAAAAATATAACACTAGGAGATTTTAGACTTTCTGTACAGTTTAAGGCTATGTTCACACGACGTAAGTTTCCTATTAATCACGGCCATTGTTGCCGATTTGCAACAACGGCCGTGATTAATAGGAAACTTATATTGTGCTGCTGTCTATGGAATCACGCCCGGAGGGTATACACATAGTATACACTCCATTCGTGATTGCTAGCGGCTACACAAAATACTGACGTGTTAGTTTTGTGCACCCGCTATTGATTGAATAGTGGCCGCACAAGCCTGACAGGCACACAATGGAGAGTGCGGCTCCGGCTGCACTCTCCATTGTGTTCAATGGTGAATTGGGATGTGAGCGCACACAGATGTGCCCGCATCCCCAATTCAGCACAAATGAAGATCATTTGGCCGGTGCTGCAGTACCGGCTGGGATGATTTTTACTAACCCCAGCCGTTCTGTGATCCGGCCAGGTCAAAGAACAACCGTTGTGTCTCATAGTTTGAACCCGGCCTTTGAGTATGTTCATACAATGTGTTTTTGAGGTGGAAATATGGCAAAAAAAACATTGTGTGAACATAGCCTAAAGAGGACCTATCTAGAGGAAGATATAGGGATTTAAATGGGAACTATCATCAGGTTAAACAAATCTAACCTGCTGATAGCCCCCTATAGCACCCAGGATGCTGAGGAGAAAGATATGTGTATTATCTTCCTTGTCGGCGCTGGTCCCGCCGGGAGCACTGTTAGAAGCATTGCCCTGAGCTGTGAATTCTAGGCACAGGCGGTATAATAAGAAGGCTCAGGAGGTGTGATTAGGAAGCTCAGGGGTGCGAATGCTAGGCTCAGGGTTGGGATTAGGAGGCTCAGGAGGTGTGATTAGGAAGCTCAGGGGTGTGATTAGTAAACTCAGGGGTGTGATTAGTAAGCTCAGGGGTGTGATCAGGAGGCTCAGGGGTGTGATTAGTAAGCTCAGGGGTGTGATTAGTAAGCTCAGGGGTGTGATTAGTAAGCTCAGGGGTGTGATCAGGAGGCTCAGGGGTGTGATCAGGAGGCTCAGGGGTGTGATTAAGAGGCTGAGGGGACATGAATCATGTTCAGGAGGGTATGATTATAAATCATTCCTCCTGAGGCAAGTGGTCACATCCCATTTTGCAATAGTTCTTGCCTGTTCAGTGGAATTAGAATGCCCAAGGCTACAAGGTGATATAAATAAATACTTTTTTTTTTTTAACAAACCACAGGACCCCTTTAGGGTTGCATCAAATCATAGGTGAAGATTTACTTTTGCAAATGCCCCTGAATGCTAGTAATTTTCTTGAGTTTTACACACTTTCCAGCTGCAACAAACAGAACAGATGTGCAGCAAATTTCTTGCTGTGAATTCGCAGCGAAATCCTCTGCGGATCCCTGGCCTGTAATGTTTATGGGAAGTCATACTCGCAGCAAGATTGACATCTGCTTCGCAGCCCCATTAACCCCCCGCCGTCCGGAGCATATACATTACCTGCTCTGTGAATCCAGCCGGGAACCCCCGAAGCAAGCTCAATCACAGAGCAGGTAATGTATATGCTCCAGACGGCGGGGGGTTAACGGGGCGGCCGGGCAGTCTCCTCACATACTTGCAGTGGGATGTTATTCCTGCTGCGAGTATGTCTTCCCATGTCATTACAGGCCAGGTATCCGCTGCGCATTTCGCTGCGAATTCGTATAGAGAAATCTGCTGCGGATCCGCCCTGTGTGTGGGGGAGGGGGTGGGGTGTTTGCGGATCCGCCCTGTGACGTTTTTTGATGCATCGGAAGAAAGGGGTGTGGGGCAACACTTAAGAGTATGACATCACAATCTAGACGACTGGTGTCAAACTCAGGCTTGGTGCTTGGTGCACGTTGCTTAATAAATAAGGCTGGGTTCACACTGTGTTTTTGAAGTCTGTTTAACGCTTACGTTTTATTGGGGAAAAAACAATTGTTTGGATCTGTTTTTCCACTGACATTCCCAGATGTTTTTTTCTGCTTTTTTTTAGCGTACATGTTAGAAGTAAACATTTAAAAACGGTCGTGCTGCATGCCATAATTTTACTGAATTTGAGGATAAAATTCTGGGGTCACAGCATTAGCAAATCTGGGCCATTGACTTCTATAAAAGAAATGTATAGGCATGATCTATGACCTGCATAAAGGACATTATACATGGAGGGTGAGGAGGCAACTGTGATCATCTCCTATTATGAAGAATATGATCTTTTGTTATCTATTAGTACTGTCACCTTTCATTGTAAACTTATCTGTGATGATAAGGAGGAGTCTTCTGGGAAGGGAGCTCTCCAGCACAAAAAGTGTCATCTTATTAAAAGGCACAGTAGTCAGTGTGAACTCAATATTGGCAGTTACATGGAAAATTTAAAAAAAAATTCTTATAAGTTTAACTTAAAAACTAGACGTAAACAGTAGCCGTTTTCTGATGACACATTACCTTTCACATACAAGTTAACACGTTACACATGTCATTTTCTGAAATTTTACATGTGAGTTGCTTGACATTCCATTTTGCTTCTTCAATGTCAGGACATGAACTGCTTAGTATTCTCACAATTTGGCACTGAATGCCAGACTTGGCCTTTGCATGTTGATTGTATTGATTAGAGCTCAAAGCCTTGATGACGCATAACTAAGTGTCTTTAATTAATCAAAATATGCCTCATTACTTTTCCTTGTGGGCCGAGGAGATAAACAGTAAGCTAATTCATGACATTCGAGGTCATTTCCAAACATATGCGACTAACTGTACAATCGTTCTTCTACAACAGGCCTCAATGTCCCTGCTAGTCTAAGCCAGATTGAGATCCTTATTCCTTACCATATACTCCTCAATTTAAATTACCATTGATAATAATGGACCTGTGAACAATATTTGTTAGATCACTTAGAGCCCTGCTGCTCAGTCCCCCACAGGCCCTAGTTTGGGGGTCTGTTAGGCTGGGTTCACACTACGTTTTTTTCATCCGTTTTTGCAAAAATTTGATGTATTTGTGTTCATCCAATTTGATCCGTTTTTTCATTGACTTCCATTATAAAAAAAAAATTGAAACTTTTTTTTAACATACAAAAAAATGTAGCTGACCTTATTTTTGTGTATGTTAAAAAAAAAAAACGCTTTGATCCTATTTCTATAATGGAAGTTAATGGAAAAACGGATCACAAACTGATACGCACAAATGCATCAGTTTCTCCATCTGTTTTTTCATCTGTTTTTTTGCAAAAACGGATGAAAAAAAGATTGCAAAAACGTAGTGTGAACCCAGCCTTATTCAGTTTTTAAACTCCTATAGATATGTAAGAAGCAACAGCAGCAGCAAGCATACATGATCACTGCTCAATACAAATTGTAGATGGGTCCCAATCATCTAACATTTAGCACATATCCAGAGAACAAGTGATAAATAATAAAATCCCATTCGTATGGGAAAACATGGATACAGCCTATGGCCATGTTCACATGGCGCAAGACAATGGCCGTTCTGTGACCCGGCCGTGTCACAGAACGGCTGGTGTCAGTTAAGATCATACCGGCCAGTACTGCAGTACTGGCTAGAGGATCTTCATTTCTGTTAAATTTGGAGTGTATACTATGTGTATACGCTCTGGCTGGGATTCCATTCATTCAATCAAAACGTATGTTATGTTCTTACAAATCAACTGGTTTCGGAAAGATTTGTAATTTACTTCTATTTAAAAATCTCCAGTCTTCCAGTACTCATCAGCTGTTGTATGTCCTGCTGGAAGTGGTATATTCTTTTCAGTCTGACACAGTGCTCTCTGCTGCCACCTCTGTCCATGTCAGGAACTGTCCAGAGCAGGAGAGGTTTTCTATGGGGATTTGCTTCTGCTCTGGACAGTTCCTGACATGGACAGAGGTGGCAGCAGAGAGCACTGTGTCGGACTGAAAAGAATACACCACTTTCTGCAGGAAATACAGCAGCTGATAAGTACTGGAAGACTGGAGTTCCCCTTTAAATCACATAATTCTCATACTATTAGTTTATCCTTTTTTTTTTTTTTTAGCCATTTATACTTTATTCACTAAAAATGACAGCTATTAGATGATGAAAGGGAGTGACAGGTTGCCAAAAGGATTAAAATGAAACTTATAGAAACTCCTCAGTGCCGCATCGTACGTTGTTTTGTACTTTGTTCTCTTTTTTTCGAATTAGAAGATAATAATGGAGAACATAGAAATACTTTTACATTCAATAAATCAATATTTTCAGAATTTAGTGGATTAGCCATGATACGCATTAAAAGGGCTTCCTTGGAAACAAGCTGTAGTTGTGTGATGTCTTGCATTTGTCGGCCTGTCAGCATCACTGTAGCAGCCAGCGATGATCTGAAGGAATCCTGGTGTTGATCATTACCACGTTGCTAAAGTGTCTTAGCAAGTGTCATGTTAGGCGTTCACAGTTTAAGACAGCTTTGTTATTCAGTCTTGAGTCACACATTAGACTGTGACATGCTGAGAATCAATGCCAAGTAACGCAACAAAATAAAAAGTTGAAAAAATTGCAATATAGTCTAGTACTAGTTCTTTCAGGTTTTCCCTTTCATACTCTGGTTGTGGGTGGTAGTAGTGGTGGCGGGGAGGCAACAGTCCAGCTGAGGTGGTTTTACTAAGATACATAATATTATTCAGGAGTTTTTAATGACTAAAGCCATCTGGCCGAAACCTGTCAGACCTTATAGTCTGTCCCATGCTGGATGTATACTTTATGTGAGAAAATGTCTGACAGTATTTGTAATTGGAGTGAAACGGTATAACAAATAATGTCTGGCTAGATGAATGATCAGAGACTGTGTAACCTCTCTCCTCCTGTTTAAAGGGGTTAGCCAGCATTAGAAAAACATGGCACCTTTCTTCCCCAGACAGTACCACTCTTGTCTCCAGTTCAGGTGTGGCTTGCAATTAAAGAGACTCTGTACCCACAATTTGCCCCCCCCCAACCCAGGGCCGTATTTAACATTAGGCACCCGTGGTCTGGTGCCTAGGGCAGCACCTTTCAGGGGGGCAGCACCAGGGAGCCGGGGGAGGGAGACAACTTTTTTTTTTTTTTTTTTTGTCTCCCACCTCCCATTGAAACTTGCCAGTAAATCTGGTGTCTTTTCGAGAGGGGGGGGGGGGTGATGATGCAAATTGGTGAGTGAAGATGGGGGGGTCTTCAGGTTTAGTGCCTAGGGCAGCAGCAGAAGCTGTAGATACGGCCCTGCCCAAACTGCTTGTACCTTCAGATAGCTACTTTTAATCCAAGATCTGTCCTGGGGTCCGTTCGGCAGGTGATGCAGTTATTGTCCTAAACAGCAACTTTTAAACTTGCAGCCCTGTGTCAAATTGGCTTGGCCTAGAGTACCCATGCCCTAGGATTGCGACGCCCCTCCGTCCCTCCTCCCTGCCCTCTTCACCATTAGGAATGCCCCAGGCAGGATTTCTCCTATTATCACTTGTCTGAACACTGCACAGGTGCCTTAACTATCCAGCACATGTGCAGTGCTCAGACAAGTGATGAATAGGAGAAATCCTGCCCAGGGGCATTCCTTATGGTGAAGAGGGTTGGAAGAAGGGACGGAGGGGTGGTGCAGGCCTAGGGCACGGGTACTCTAGGCCACGCCAATTTGACACAGAGCTGCAAGTTTAAAAGTTGTTTTTTTTAGGACAATAACTGTATCACCTGCCAAAGGCCCCCAGGACAGATCTTAGATTAAAAGCAGCTATCTAAAGGTACAAGCAGTTTGGGGGGGCGCAAATTGTGGGTACAGAGTCACTTTTAGCTCCATTCCCTTCAATGGAACTGAGTGGTGCTGTCTCTGGAAGCTGCACTCTGTACTAACATTTATTTGTGGGTTGCAGTACACCCAGATCACGTGGACAGGAGCTCTGGCTGTCTGGTGACAATAACTCTCAGCCTCACTCTCAGTCCTCCAAGAAAATTTTAAGGAGAACTATTGGTTTTGCCTAGTACTTTGGTATCTTAAGTAAAGCTGTATATTTTGTAGGTACAACAATGATTAAGTGGTTACCACCAGAGAGTATTGTCTGTGTAAATATACACCTGGTGTAAACTGCCCACAACAACCAATCACAGCTCAGCTTTTAGCTCTGGTAAAATATAAGAGGAGCTGTGATTGGTTGCTGTGGGCAGTTTACCCCAGGTGTATTTTTACACCCTTTCATAAATCTCCTCCATAATGTAGACACTTTGCTAGTACAAGATATTAAGTTATCGAAATGTTAAGTTTAGGCAAAACAATGAAATGCTCAGAGCCTAAACTGGGGATTTGGAGCTCTATATCAGGAAACAAAGCTTCAATTGCTGCAAACTCCATTTGTCTCAGCTGTTACTGAACGATGGACATTCAGCTACTATCATGGCCAGGAAACACAACAGGAGTCGGAGATATTGCACCACTATAAGGTCATATTAAAGATGAAATGTAAAAATGAGAGGCCTTGCCCGAGAGGGCCGGAGGTATAACGATAATAAATGAGGTGAATCTGAAAGCACTGATAGGTAACATCTTCTTCTCTGTCACCCAGGGATTGGTTGAATGCGTTCAGTCCTCCGATCATCCCAACAAGCCAGAATCAGAATGTGGATCCTTTACTCAAGCTTAAAGAATCCAGGGTGAGCTGTAATGAAGGTAAGAGGCCCATGGTATCCACCGAAAAGAAATCTCAATCAAAGAGAAACAATTTTATGAATTGAGGAGCCTCAGGGATTCCTTTGAGAAATGTGGGAAATGTCAGCAGCTACATTACGTACAGTGCAGCCTGCTGTAATGCCGGCTAGCCATATGATTGTCGCTCTTTTTCTGGCAATAGAAAATTCACTGAGAGGGCTCATAAATCTTAGCCGTATGCTCGGAGCCCAAGGGATGGAGATGTCTTAGTGATGTACTATCCAAAATACATTAGACCTCTGAAATTGGGAATCATATCAGCTATGTACATTTGTAATTGCTTATGACAGGAAAATAGAGTCTGGGAATCCAGGCAAGGACTTTGTGAAATTAGCAGAAAAATATTATATGAAAATGTATATATACATATATATTAAATAAAATCATGATTGCAGCTGGGAGCTTGGCTTTTTCCGCTACAGGAATTATAGTTGTTGAGCTTTAGTTAATATTTAATAAAGTAGTTATAAGCCAGGGACTGGTGTGAATGACACAGTGAGGCTCAGCTGCAATCACAGACGTGGCCCATAGATGAGAGGGGCGCTGTTTTAACAAAAAAGTCTTTTATAATCTTCTTTGGTGCTGATGAAACTGAGGAGTAACTACAAAAAGTTACATATAAAAAACAGGCTAGGTCCTGATTAAACAGGCCCAAAGCCCTTTTACACAGGCTGATTATCGGCCAGGAGCGTTGCTAGAAATCGGCGATCAGCTGAAGAGCAGGAAAATGACCAAGCCTTAGCTGATAACATCTTCTCTGTGGGCTTTAAAATCTATTTCTATCAGCAGCACTTCTTGTGTAAACAGGGAACGATAGTAATAGATTTAAATGGCCGCACAAACGATACAGTGATCGTTTGTGTGGACCGGCTTCTTGATTAGTTGTGCCATCTAAACACACTGAAAACAAAAGCTAATCACTATGACTGGCATTAGTTTGTGGCCACAAACGGATGAAGATCTGGTAATGTAAAAGGACCCTTAGAGTATAATGACAAGCCCATGAAATAGTATCCAGTACAGGCACTACAGAATACTGGACTACATTCCCCCACCTGCCCATACGGTAGCATATGAAATCCTTGCCAGTTAGAGTGGTTTTAGGTCGTTCACAAAAGTTTGCAATTCGTTTGCAATTGTTTATCGGTAAAACGAATAATGGCTTCATCTAATGCTGTGTTTACACAGAACGATTAGCGTGCAAATTTGCACGATAACGATCGAATTTGAACGATAATCATACGTGTAAACGCAGCGAACGATCAAACGACGAGCGAGAAATCGTTCATTTTGATCTTACAACATGTTCTAAAATAGTCGTTCGTTGTTCGCAAAAAATTCGCTGATCGTTCCGTGTAAACAGTCGTTCACCGATTTTTCCTATGTAGGAGATAGGCAAGGTGATCGCAAAACAATCGCAAAACGAATCTATTGATCTATTGATCTATTAAATATGTCTATGTAGTTATCAGGTAAGCATAATCTTCAGCAACAGATTAAAAGAATGTGAACATTTATGAGTACATAGCATTTGTTTAAAAAAAAACGTGACCACTGAAGAATGTGGACTAAGCATTGCCCTAAAGCACCCCAATCACTCTGACCTTGTTGAGTTGCATGTGCAGTCTGATCTTTGAGCAGCGTCCTATAGAGCAGTGATTTTCAACCAGTGTGCCGTGGCACACTAGTGTGCCGCGACACATGGCCAGGTGTGCCGCAGGAAAAGTCCCCAAACTATGGTGCCCCTGTGAAACAGGAGAAAACAATGGGGGAGAGAAACCTGGGGATGGGGGAGAAACAGGGGAGAGAAGCAGAAGGGAGAGAAACACTGGGATGGGGGAGAGAAACAGCGGAGAGAAGCAGGGGGGAGAGAAGTTTGGTGGAGAGAAGCAGGGGGGAGAAGTATGGTGGACAGAAGCACAGGAGAGAAGTAGGGGGGGAGAAGTATGGTGGAGAGAAGCACAGGGGGGGGGAGAAGTATGGTGGAGAGAAGCACAGGAGAGAAGTAGGGGGGAGAAGTATGGTTGATAGAAGCACAGGAGAGAAGCAGGGGGGAGAAGTATGGTGGAGAGAAGCAGGGGGGAGAGAAGTATGGTGGACAGAAGCACAGGAGAGAAGTAGGGGGGAGAAGTATGGTGGAGAGAAGCACAGGAGAGAAGCACAGGTGGGGGGAGAAGTATGGTGGAGAGAAGCACAGGGGGGGAGAAGAAAACAGGCCCAGGTTTCACACTGAGTGAGTATAAATACATTTAGAATCTATATTATTAACTATATGTATAATATGTACTGTTTTAGTGTCATTTTGTGCCATTTTGGTTGGTGGTGTGCCCCGGGATTTTTTAAGTATAAAAAGTGTGCCGCGGCTCAAAAAAGGTTGAAAATCACTGCTATAGAGCAAGAAAAGCTTAGCAGATTGACATATAGTTGTGTGGCAAAACTTGTATTTTATTCATTTTAATTCCTGACTTAGGATTCCAGTCTTACTTAGTGATTCTTTTTGTATGCATACTTATACAGGGAAGGCTGTCAATCACTGAGTAGGGCCGCCTACTGGACTCCTGAGCCTAAAATGTCTATATATAAAATGTGTATAATACCAGAAGGATATGGCTTATGTTACACATCCTTCCCTACAAGACCTGCACTAGGAATTACACACAAAACATAGTGCAGCGTTCCCAACCTGTGCTACAAGACTACAACTCCCATCATGTCCCGACAACAGGTAGATATGATGGCACAATGACAGTTGTTTGCAATATACATTCACTATTTGTTTTGCTGTTATCATGCTGTAACACAAAGCTGAACTTACCAGAAATCCAGGTCCAGTCTCCAGAAGGCAGATTTTGTGGTTAAAAAAAAAAACAGACTAAACACAGGAATTCTGGCCAGTACAGAGAGTCACGGCTCAATTTGTCCATCAATCACATGACTGCCTTTTCTCTGTGAGCGCTCAGATGGCCTGGGATACACAGGACTTCCTGTTTTCTGGGTCTTTGAGAAAAAAACTGTCAGAAAACAGGAAGTGCCGTGTTTTCCATGATAACAAAAAAATAAAATAATGAATGTATATGGCAAACTTGCTTTATATCACATCAACTGTTGATTTAGAGTTTGAAAGTTATAACAACAGATACACTTTAAGAGACACAGGTTGGGGAATAGGATATAATTTCATAGTACATCCGCCAGACATCCCATCAGTCTGATTGGCTTGGATCCCTCTGAAATCCTCTGCGCAGGAATACCCAGAGCTCTCTTAGTCCTAGCAAAAGAGCTCTACTCTCTTTTGTGCAATACAATACTTAAAACTGCTTTACGTCCCAGCCATCTCCTCTTTATTGAGTGAATATATTTTCCATTATGGCTGCAGTTCAAGGGCTGCATTTGCATATCAGTTGCGTTTACAGCCCTTTCTGTGATAAACAATGAATAGGGTCGAATGATAAAAGCGCCATGCATTCACCTTCCTTCATGTTTAATGTGTGCTGAAATGTCCAATTGCAGAAACAAAAGGTATTCCACCAAGTTATTATGATTTATCGACCTTTAAATGCCATCCACTCGAATGTTATTCAGTTATTTCCCATTTCTGGAGCTGCTTCTGTAGCCTACACATAAGGTAATAGCAAGCAGTGATTTAACAGTCAATATTACAGCGGTCTTCACTCTTCACAAGATTTAAAAGGCCACGTAGACCCTTACATATAATACAAGCAAATGTAGCAGTGACATTTTTAAAAGGTTAATTCAAAGTAGCTCGAACGTGCACCACGCCACATTTTAAGCAACCCTCTTGTATAAGTAGCTGCTCAAGCAAGCTAAATACTTATCGATTTACATTGTGATATGAAGCCACAATCTGGGCTTATTAATAAGTTATTAGAAAACTTTTCACTCTAAATATAACCTGGAAAGCCGAGTCTCTAAGTTGTTCTCTCCGGTGGACGGATAACATAGCCCAATGGCATGCACTGAATAATAAGGCCTGAATATTTCTAGTCTGACACACTGCTCTCTGCTGCCACCTCTGTCTGTGACAGGAACTGCCCAGAGCAGTAGAAAATCCTTTCCTGCTCTCCAGACTGGAAAGAATACACCACTACCTGCAGGACATACAGCAGCTGACAATTACTGGAAGACTTGAGATTTTTTAATAGAAGTAAATTTTAAATCATTGGCACTTTCTGGCACCAGTTGATTTGAAAGATTTTTTTTTTTTTTCTGGACTACCCCTTTAAGTAGTGATTTTGAATGTAACATAACAAAGTATATTAGAACACTCCTAATAATATGCTCGCTTATATCTTCGTTTCTGTAGTTCCAAAACTTGGACTCCAATTAATATTAACTGTCTGAAATTAAGAAAAAACGCTTGCCTTCATTTCAGAAACATCACCGCTCTTAGGTTAGATATGGTATTGCAAATAGGACTAAGCTGCTAGAAACAAACATTGTGTTGGTTATCAAGAAAAGAAAAAAAAACAGGCAAGAGGCATCTCCTCTAAAGATGAGCGAACCGGGTTCGGGTTCGAGTCCATCCGAACCCGAACTTTCGGCATTTGATTAGTGGGGGCTGCTGAACTTGGATAAAGCCCTAAGGTTGTCTGGAAAACATGGATACAGCCAATGACTATATCCATGTTTTCCACATAGCCTTAGGGCTTTATCCAACTTCAGCAGCCACCGCTAATCAAATGCCGAAAGTTCGGGTTCGGATGGACTCAAGCATGCTCGAGGTTCGCTCATCTCTAGTCTCCTCGTGTGATACCGCAGACGGTAGGGTAGGCAGTAGATGCAGATTCAAGGCTTACCTTGATGCCAATTGGGCTTTGTTCATATCACCCGACTTGAGGGGTTGCAGATGTGACTGGTGCAGAGTCCATGGTGGTGCTTGCAAGCTGGCTGGAGTACTAAAAATGGGATGCTCCCATAAGGGGCCTGTGGATGTAAAGTGCAAAATAAAAACAGAAAAAAAGTTGTGCTCACTGGGTGCCATTGCTACCCCAATAAAGGGGTCTCAAGACAGACTTAGAAATATTTTATTTATTTTTAACTCTGTCTTAAGACCACTTTATTGGGGTAGTGCTGGCACCCAGTGAGTACAACTTGTTTTTTCTGTTTTTATTTAGCATCAAGAAAAGAAGGTCCTTTTCTTATTCTGAAAAACCTAAAAAGATAGTAAAAAAAAAGTCATGTTTGTAACGTATGGTTGTAGCCACTTTATTTCTAAGTGATCTGAAGTCTGTCAGAATGTTTTTATGAGTAAATGTTCCCTCTATAGTGAGTTTCCGCAGCTGTATCTGTCCTGAGACCATCAGTTAAGTAATTGGGAAAGTTATGACTTGCTAGATTGAAGGGTTATTGCCAATAAAATCAAGGCCCATCAGGTTGTAGGATCATTACCTGACCTTCGTCTGGCCCCCGAAGATGATATGCTACCAATGGCTGGCAGTAGTGCCAGTGAAGAAGAATCACCTTGCCCCTGGCATACATGAGTTATGCTGTCGTTCCATCTCTGTGATCTTATTGGCAGTTAATATTGCTGTCAATAAAATACAGCTTGAAAAGTAATTGTTGCTCTCAGTTCTTGCGTCCACCAGTGTTCAAGTTATTAGTTCTGAGATTTCATCCTGCTCAGCTGATGTAATGCCCGCCATTGCACTTTATTGGCAAGATGCTCAATGTATCATTGTTATAAACACCATGTACACGTGTCCAGGTGATTACAAATCATGTTGTAACAGCGGGTGGAAAATCAGTCTGAGTTTAGCAATGCGAAAAGAAGTAGAAACCGTCTCGAAGTCCCTGTCTGTATCGCGTTTGATCTAAAGTTCAGAAGGTTTTCCCAATGTATAGCTCTGTAAGGAGGCTCAAACATTTGATATTCAGCCCCCATATTATTAAATATATGTTTATCTGAACTTCATCGGCCTCAATACTTGCTAAACAGCTCACCATAAGGTGCTACCTATCGTTAGGGCATGTTCAGACTACGGAATCCGTGCAGAGAACATCTTGTGAATTCTGCCACTCACCCTTGCGCACTCCCGCTTGACTCTCCACCCGTGCCATAGACCCCATTCTAGGCTCGGGCAGATTCTGCCGTCCGCCCAAATGTCAATTCTTTGCGTGGATGGCGGAATCCGCCTGAGCCTAGAATGGAGTCTATGGGAGCGGCGGAGAGTCAAGCGGGAGCGCCACAGGATGTTCTCTGTGCGGATTCTGTAGCCTGAGCGCGCCCTATCTGATCAATCCTATACTAAACTTAAGGATTAAATGAGATTTTATTACTATGAACATCCAGACAATTGTGGTAGGCTTCCTACTAGATTGTTGCATTCATGAACACGAAGATGCCTTATATGCCTACGTTATAAAAACACTTTTACTGAAACCCTTTAAGCCAGTGGACCACACTAGAGTTGGCCAACAAAAAATGTCTAGGCCTCCTAGATCAGGAAATCGAGGACACCATAAAAACATTTCCTTTGGAAATAAGCTGTAGACTTGATGCTTTTAATAGTCGCCCATATACACAATTCTCAGCTGACTTTGTTCCTGACTACAGTATTTAATTAATTGTTGACCATAATACTCATTAATACAGCATTTCCTCACACCGATCTATCTCATAGACCTGGCCGATGACCCCACTGATCGATAAGCCTGATTCCTCTCCTGCAATTAGATGTGATTCTGTTTTGACCTCGGAGAGAACATCTCCCACCAGACTGACACAAGTGACCTCAGGGCTCTACCTTTTACCCTCATTCACTCAGCTTGGTGGCACCGGCCCAGAACAATGATTATCTTGGATGGCATAACTGCAATTAAGGTTTTTTTATTGGATCTTTTCCTTAAAGGGCAACTCCCACAGGACCTGAAAAAAAAAAAACAAAAAAAAAAACACAGACACACACACACACACCATACTCACTATCCTTCCGGTGACAATCGCAACTTGAATCGCCCGCCGTCCGCGTCTCCTTCACCTCCGGCCGCCGTCTTCGAAACTCCTTCGCTTATGGGTCCATGGGAGAGAAAAGGCTGCCAGTGGGCTTGCGCACCGGCAGCCTTTTCATTGGCTGGAGCGCATCACATGGCTTCCAGCAAGCCCAATAAGGGCTAAGCAAGCTGGAAGCCATGTGTTGCACTCCAGCCAATGAAAATGCTGCTGGTGTGCAAGTGCACCAGCAACCTTTTCTCTCCCATTCACTTTACTTGAAGACACTGAGGAGGAAGAAGACCTGGCCCGGCCCCCGGCTCTGACCCCCGGCTCGTCGTCACAAGATGGCGCCCGAGAGAAGAGGGCTAAAAAACATTTTCGTGGGAGTTGTCCTTTAACTCAAAGCACTTCTCAAAGCTCAAACTCCACAGTAGACTCTCTCCTCGCAGATGGATCCCCATCAGGTTCCTGTCCTCCATATCATTCACTTTTCTACATTACAATGTATGCGGTCTTGGGAAACTGAACTAGGCATTCAACTGAAGAGGAAAAGCATAAGGCTTGTACCCTCACACATAAACTCCCGATGGAGAAAAACTGCAAAATGTTAACAAGGTGGTATCACATTCCCATCATGATATATGCAATCTACCGTTCCATGTTATACTTTAGTGGTGTTGTTGCAATAGAGCAGTCAATTCTACATCTAGGATGAGAATGCCGACTAATTCATAGATTTTGGACCAAGAGGTTCGTGTTCTTGTTAAAAATATATTATCTACAGATATATTAACCCGTTCCTGCTGCCGATGTCCCATGCAGCATGAGGGTATATAAAAGTTTCTGACTTCAGGGGCTGTAGATGTGTGTCCATGTGTGTCAGTGTGTCCGGGGCCGGAGATAATGACAAGCAGCGATCCCACAAATGTCTGTCATTAACCCCTTAATGTTTCAATAGTTTTTATTGAAAGATTTTCATATTTTACAACAAACATAAATTGAGGAAAATTAACATAGTAGAATACCAAGACAAAGGCTGGTATACACAATAGCTGGTACATGTTCGAAAATCACATAACCATAGAGACAAATATATGCTGGTACTATGTGAGAAAACATGCTGGTATAAATGCAGGGATAAAGAAAAAAACAAAACTCAAACCTGTGCTTAATAAGAATGTATGCTGGTACAAATACAGGAGAAAACAAAAACACAAGCTGAGAATTGCGTAGCTGTTATATGATACTGGGCTCAACAAACAAACCTACAGACAGAGAGGTGTTGGTACAATATTCAACTGGGATCCGCGAAGCTGGTAGAAATTTCAAAGCACAACAATCCATATCGTGGTAAATACTTGTAATCAAAGTATTTTAGGAGTGATACCTTTATTGGCCAACACAATTTTAAGGTATATCTGGTGGTTGTGAGAGAACTGGTAACATGAGAGACAATGCAACTAACAAGACATACAGACATGTATACACACATACATACATCATGTACATCTTAACAGGACACAACTGAAAAGAGTGAAACAATATGCAAGAACAGTAATGCCAGTACAGGGCTATTTATGGCTGGCAAGCCCCAGGGTACCAAGATCGCAGGAGAGTGTGTCCTTCATCAGCATTGGTGACCGCAAATGTTGAATTCTCCTTGAAAAAAGGTAGACAAGAGGGGTGTATACACTTGTATAAAAGTTTTTTCTCACAGAGTACTTGGATCACTGGCGCAAAGGATCGGGGCCACTGCATCGTTGCAGGCGATAAGTCCGAGTATACAGAGATCATGCGGTATTGAGTTGGTGTACCATCTGGCTTTCTAGTAGTAGCAAGGAGGGCAGAAGTGAATCCTCGCAACAACATCCCTTGGTGTATTAGTCGGCTGGTTCTTAGATTTAGGGATTCTCCATACCCAATCCAGTACTAGTTCTCTATATATTGTTGAACAAAATGATGTAAGTCGGGCTCAAGAACAGTTTCTGGTATGCCCCTCAGCTTCACATTTTTAAGTCTCATATGATCCTCCAAAGCAGGATCGCTGAGAGTTTTCCTCCAATCCTCTGTTGGAAGTTTTGAGTGAGTCATGGGACATTGTCAGCTCCTCTACAGTACGTGTGATCAGCGATACTTTGTCATCCACACCTCGCACCGAAGAGAGGACTGATTGTACAACACAAGTCAAATCAGCAAGCAAGGAGTCGCTAAACGCACATAGCATTTTTATAAAGACGGAGGTTGTGAGTGGCGTATCCTCTGTCACTATAGAATCAAACAGCATATCTGTCCCCCCAAATGTGGGGTCTGGCAAGGCATAGCTCGGCGCACCGGAGAGAGCAGGAGGAGGAGTGCAAGAGGATGCATATGCCGTAGTTTTGCTATAAAATATCGGTGCTGTTGGAGAAAGAGAGCTGTGAGGGCAGCAGGAGTCAGTTGGTTCAACCACAGGCTGTATAATGGGGCATTCAGTCACAGCAGATGGCGTCCTGGTAGTAGGGACAGTTATGCAGGGAAGATGAGAGGGGTTCCCGTGTATCATATTGTGGTGGCATGTGAGAGACCTCATCCATACTTAGAGGCACCGTGGAGTCACACGTAGCTGCCGAGGAGGTCACGTCCGGACCTCTAACCCCAGTAAACGCCTTGTTGCATAATCCCGACGACTTACATTTGTCACCGGGTGGTAAGGCAGCAGCAGATTCCGGTATTCTCCGGAGGTCAGGGGAGCCGAGGTGTGAGGAGGGTCTACGTGGTGTACAAGTCTGTTTAACTCTGAGAGTCGCGGTGTTGTGTTGCTCACTTCGTTGAAACTCCTGCCGAGTTGTGCGGGAGCCGGCGCCATCTTGGATCCTGGAGAACGGCACATATGGAGTTACTTTAACGGGTTTGTGAGTTAGAAAATATGAATCCCGCATGCTGAGGCAGTCCCAAAGTATCTCCGTGATATGCTGAGCAAAATTCGTCACAAAGTGAAGGGTATTCCCAGAGAAATCACTGGTTATTGCTGGTTCCAGTCAGGAGTGCAGCGGCTGCACGTCCTCTCCCTCCGGCTGCAGGCTCCGCCCCTGTCATTAACCCCTTAAATGGCGCGTCACTGACTGATCAGGACCCTTGCAGCCATGCTATGGGGGTCACAATCACTCCGTCCTGTCTGATGGACAATCTAGATTCTGCTCTCAGGCAGGCTCTATCCACAGATCGCCGATGGCATAGCATAGATCAGTGTATGCAATTTAATCATTGCATGTTTTACATTGAAATAAAAGTGTAAAAAAAAAGTTTTTAAAAGTATTAAAAAACACCTCCCCTCACTAAAAGTTTAAAGTAACTCTATTATAAAAATAAAAATATGTAAAAATAAATAAACATATTACATATCGTAGTGTGCGGAATTGTCTGAAAATATTACACCCCAACCAGCCCTGTAGGTGGAAAAATAAGTTTTATGGCGCTTAGAAGGCGGGGAAGGACACTGCATTAATTTGCTAGCAATTCAGTTAAAAGTCAGCTTAAAGTCAACTTAATTTTAATAATGGGAGTGATAATCAGATGTTGGGGGTGATTGTACAGTCAGGGGGAGTGAATGTTTTACACTGAGAGGCCTGTATGGCTAATGCACACTCCCTGACTGTATAACCACACACATCACATGGTAATCACTCCCATTATTGAACTTAAGTTCACGCCCATCTGACTATTAACTGAATTGTCAGACAAATTAAGCTGACGTCATATTATTGCATTGGCCAGTGTAGTGGATCAAGTCCCGGCAACTGGAATTGTTTGCAATTTATAAGAATGAAAGGAGGAGCAGGGGGATGACATCTCCCACAATGCAATGGAAAAAGACACTAGTTTGAAATCTGTCATTTAAAAAGTGATTGAAGCGGAGCTATTTTTGCAAAAAAAAAAAAAAAAAAAAAGCTGTGTTTTTTCTTTCCACTCCAAACAAAGGGGGGGGGGGAAGTAACTATTAGTACGGAATACCTGGATTACAACCTTACATGTGTTATATCTTTTACTCTACAGGTGATGATGGGATTGGCGCAGATGAGGAGGAAGACATTCTAACCTTGCTATACGACCCATGTCTGAACTGTTATTTTGACCCAGAGACTGGGAAGTACTATGAGTTAGCTTAGTGCGGAGCCCTCTGTCACATTATTTCAGAAACATATGTATAAAGTACCAGTGGCTTGTGACATATCCCCTATCACCAACACATGACACTAGGATGTGGTAAGGATGTACTTGAAGTTATTCCCACTGTTTTCTCACAGTTTTCTTACAAAGAATGTTCACACGGAACAAAATCGTCGGAATTCGGCGTCGGAATACTCCGCTGAGGAATCCCACCTGCCTCATTGTGTCAATGGGAGGGTTTGCGTGCCTCCACTTCCGTCGATCTCCGTGAAAGCGGAGGCACACGAGCCCTCCTATAGTGACACTGAGGCATGCAGGGTTTCGCCATTCTGAACATACCTTAAGACGTTAAACAGGACCTGCAGTCCAAACAAAATAGACTTTTCCTATATTCTGCCCTGATTTGTGCTTTTACTACTACACTTCCTGATTCCGGACATATAGGGGTTTTACTTTTTGGCTGACTAGCTGTGCCTTTCACTGAATAATCAGATAGGCAGGAACTTTTTTGAAAAATGGGGTGTGACACCATGTTTTAAAGGGGAACTATAAGCAGTTTAGACTAATCTAACCTGCTGACAGCTCCCTATTGTGCACGGGGCACAGAGAAGGAAGGTATGTCTTTAACCTTCCTCCTCAGCGTTTTTCCCATGCTGTTAGCAGTCTAATCCTTTGTCCGGAGCACCGTTAGGAGCACTACCCCGCTCCCATCCTGTGAGACGGCCCACATCTTCTAATGATAATCAATGGAGCAGGCCGGCTCACGCAATGGGGCGGGGCAGTGCTCCTAATGGTTCTCCTTACCGAGGATTACACTGCTAACTGCACTGGAACAGCGTTGAGGATGAAGATAAGAGACATACCTTCCTCCTCGGCGCAATGTGCCATTTTTGCACATTTGATAATAATTAAAAAAAGTACAAACAGCGAAACCCCTTTCATCTTGGGAACCAGGGAGTCACAGCAAGAAAGTAAAAACACCTCTGCAATAATGGCACCTGATAAAATAGAATAATAAACTTTAATCATAGATCAAGCTTTGAAGGTCAGGGGAGTGAGGTTTGACTATGCCATTCATGACATACATAGCGTAACAGCATAGGGGTAATGTATATATGTTGATGTAACTCTTATCCCGTTGGCTTTATGTATAACCCAAGCATATGGCAAATGTCCTTGTTGCTCATATTGGCCACTCACCACCTTTAGTTTTGATGCACAAGGTACTGTACATTATTATGGGATTTTCATGTGTAATTTTCTGATGCTCACATTTGTAAACTATGAAATCCTTTTTCTGTTTGTCTACTATGAAAATAAACGTTTTTTTATTGACTTGTATTTGTCTTCTAAAAAAGTTACTAATGAATGATGACATTTAAAGGTGTACTCCCATCTCCATAACTATATCTAAAACATTAGGTAATTAAAAGTTAAGAAACTTTGCAGTTGGTTTTTATTACCGCTTTAGTTCCGACTCCCTGCTGGGCCCTCTGATGTGTCTGATGTGTTGACATCTGGTTGTCTAGGTTCCCGACCAATGTTATCAGCCGTGGCCTGGACTAGAGCTAGCACCCTGTGCTTACACACTCTCTGGCCACCTTATCTGCAGTAATCCATCACACTGACAGCTCCCAGCTACGCGGAGCTGTCAGAGTTGGTGTATCTGAGTTAAGCACAGAACAGCAGAGCACAGGCCAGCAGCCATGATGCCAGCCCTAGTGCTGCTGGTAAAGAGGACCAGTCACAGTGAAGAAGCCTGTCCCCTTAGGAAACCTGTGCAAGGTAAAACAAGGAGGTGGAATTAACCCTTTAGGCCAGTTTTACACGTACCCCATCACAGCGGATTTCACTGCAAGAATGTAGCCCCTGCCCACTTAACCCATTGCCCGGCTAATATGTTACCTGCCCCCACTCTGGCCTGCTTCCCAGGCTCCCTGCCTTCACGCTCAGCTAATCAGTGCACTGTCCCGCCGCAGTCACTGATTGGCTGAGCAGGACGTCAGGGAGCCAGAGAAACGGGTGGGAGCGCAGACATGTAAAGTATATCCTGGCAGCAGTGGGTTAAGTGAGCAGGGGCTACATTCTCAGAGCGGAATGAAAATCCGCTGCGAGAATGTAGATTCATAGGAAATGACAGGACAGAGCATCACAGCGGAACTTGCGGGAGGGGGCGGATATAGAGGCTGCCAGTCACTTACCTCCCCAGTTCCAGCGCTGGGTCCCGGATCGCGCCACCCCATTCTCCTGTCCATTTGTTGCTTCCTGGTCTGAGCTGTGGCTTAAAACGTGACGTCTCAAAGCAGCTCAGCCATTTAGTGGCCGAGGTGGGACTCTGCTACGACCGCTAAATGGCTGAGGTGCTTTATAACGTCACGTTTCAAGCCGCAGCTCAAACCAGGAAGCGGCTGCGGAGCGGGGGAAGGGGCGGCGCGATCCGAGACCCGGCGCTGGAACCTGGGAGGTAAGTGACTGGCAGCTTCTATATCCGCCCCCTCCCCGGCCGTACAATAAAAATGACCCCAGCTCGGAGTACCCCTTTAAGGTACATTACTCTTTATTTTTTAAATATTTGTACTTCTTTAACTAAACTAGGAAGGCAATGATCGCCCCTTCAAGCAGAGATGAAAATTTATGATGGCGCCGCACAAGGCCCATTGCATGTGTCAACAAGGACATCTTCCTTAGTGAGGGAATGCCTAGCTGTATAGCTCAGAAATGTGGAGGTACAACTTCTTACTGATGCTGCACATTGTAATTAGCCAATTCTTCAAACGCCACCACTTTTTGTTACAGTCCTCTGGGGATCGGTAGTTAAGGGACTGCAACATAAAATACATTGAATTGGTTAGTGCAATTTATCAGCACATTATATTAAATATTATATATTCAGTCGCTATTTTATTATTTTCTTACCAGCCACATTAGTTACAGTGTCCCCTAGAGGTTTCAAGAAAAATCATCCCACTTCACTAAATACAATAAAGTTTTTTGTAAATTAAAAGGAAAGTATGGCAATAGTTCTTCCACTTGTTCTCCATATGCTCCCAGGACTACATTTTGTGCGTTTAGCGTCTCTCATGTCTGGCATATGCCATTCCTTCACAGAAAGGCTAGTGAGAATTCCCAGCCCTTGTTCAGCTGCTGCAGACATCAATTCTGGCTCCTTGACATGCCGTAACACAGGACACACTACATTTGCAAAATTTTGCATGGTCTATAGCGCAAGATATTAAACGTCTATTTAGGAAAACTGCAGGCAATGATCTTGTTTATATTCTCCCCGACTTCTGCAGCTGCTAGAAGGAAGCGTATTGTAACACAACACATGCACAAAACAGATTTCAATTAGCATAGGGGACGGGGACTCTAATTCTTCATAACTCCATCTTGCCGCAGTCATCATTACCCTGGCAGGATGGAAGAAGCACTTATCGCTCTCCAGTCACACTGTAAGACCCTCGCTTTTGTGCTTTTCTCCTCACCCTTGCGTCTTGAGAAGGCAACAAGGCTACATTAAACTTATTTCACTTGCAGAGCTGTTTGGCCATGATCTGTATGTCTGCTGAAGAGCTTCTAAAATCCCTTACTACAATGTCATCACCATAGCAATAACACACTCAAGGGCTTGGATAATGATTATTGCTAAACAGTAATGCACTCGACTGTGTGCTGTAAAGCAGCAATTCAAGAGTGTTTCAAGGTACTTGCCCCTTATCAGTGTGGAACAGGGTACAGGTTGGCTGGGTGAGAAGCCTTGATATAGCTCTGGGGAAGTACTTATGGAGATCGCCAGACATTCACTTACAGGGTAGCTACCTCCGAGTGGTGGCATCGGAGAGATAGATTTACTTCTAATGGAGAAGAGCTAATTTGCATAACTTTGTCCCAGAAAGCATTGCCTGGTCTCTGAGACTCCACATGGTGAAACAGCACCCTCCCTGAGTAGTGGGATGTTACCCTATACCTGCATGGATTTCCTTTGCATTGTGTGGTTTTCTCTCACATTCTTAAATTGACAAATAGACACAGTATGGAGGAGTGTACATGGTGTGCAGTCAGGGAAGTGCAAAGGGATATTGTGAGGAGTGATGTGTACCCCAGAGAGAGATGTGCAGGGAGGGAAAGTATTATGTATTTATTCAGGAACTCTTCCTTCTCTAGGAATCTTTGGGAAAATAGGTTTAGTTTAAGGGAACCAATCACGTTAAAGGGAACCCCCATGCCGGGGTGAAGGCCGTCCAACCCCCCTGCTAGAGACCCTTATACTTACCCCTTCTCTCCAAGTCCCGCACCTGGAGCTGGTCCCGGGCTGGAGATTTCCCTGTCTGAAGCACGGCGCGCGCTCCAGAGGTGAGTCCGACGCCCGTAGTGAATGAATGGCTCCAGAGCAGATAGCCGGTGATGTAGCTGTAAATTAACTCTTTGTTGTCCTGTTTTGGTGCCTCACCTCCCTCCACCCCTCCCCTTTCCATAAGAGAACAATGAAGACAGGGGGAGAGCTTTAAACTGCTTTTTTGGCTAATAAATCCTATTACAAAGTTTCTTAAAATCGCCTGTACTTTCTGCAAAAAAAATTTAAACGACAGTGACACTTCAAGCTCAGGAAATGTGCTGATACATTACACAGCACACTTCCCATACATGTCCCTATATCCTCCGTCCCTGCATGTTTGTGTCTAAGGCTCCGTTCACACAGAGCAAAACTGGCGGAATCCCACCAGCCTCCCTGTCATAATGACGCTTGTGCGCCTCCTCTCTCGGCGTCTCTCCACGCTGGAAAATGAACTTGTCCATTCCTCAGCACGGAGGGAGTAGGCGCGCGAGCCTCCCATAGACTTTCATTATGACAGGGAGGCTGGTGGGATTCCGCCAGGTTTGCTCCGTGTGAACAGAGCCTGATACTATAATTCAGCTTCATTTAGCTGAATGGGTCAGAGCCACAATGCTATCTATAACCTATGTAGTTTTGGTTTTAAAAGAAAATGAACATGTATTTCACTATATGAAAGTGGAGACTATGGGATAGATTTATGAAAGAATGTAAATATACACCTGGTGTAAACTGCCCACAGCAACCAATCACAGCTCCTCTTATATTTTACCAGAGCTGAAAGCTAAGCTGTGATTGGTTGCTGTGGGCAGTTTACACCAGGTGGATATTTACATTCTTTCATAAATCTCCCCCAATGTGATTTTAAACAGAAGCATACAATAAATCTGTGTAATAAACAGTATCCTCTTTACTACAATGGGGGTCCTATGAGTGATGCATGCTATTTTGTGCACAGCAATACAGAAGCTGGAATATATCATTGAAAAACGAGGCAGATCCACAATGGAAAGTTTAGGAAGTTGAGTAACAGATCTGTAATGGTGATAATTATAATAATAGAATGGCCTGGAATGGGGCTGCAGTAGCAAACACAAGCTATGGACAGGAGTGGAGCTGTAAAATAGAAGCCTTTGCCATAGTCCTAGAATTTGTAACCCAAGAACTCACATTTCCAAGTACGTTTCTTTATAATGTAAAGAGGCGGCAATGCTCATACGCCAAGCACATTATTCAAGGATCCAGTGATTAAGGATAGGAAAAAAAACTCTGTTTTCTCTACAAAATCCTCATTATAGTTTTGTAGGAAGAGAATGGCCAAAATAATTATCTGTGAAAATGAAGATGTTTTCCCCCGGCAGAATAATATTTAATTGTAAGCACAAATATTTTGCAGGCAGATTTGCTCACAGCGGGGATGTGTTCCCACGCTCAGTCATAAATCATTCCTACTACTTTATGTAACATGAAATGGAATCAATGGCTAATTACCTAAAGAAGTATTTGCATACAATGATACTTCAAACAGCTTGTGCGTGTTAATCATCATTTGGCGTGCCAACATCTGCAGCTGGATCACTTGAAATAGAGATATTGATTTTCATCTTTTTTTTTCTTCTTCTTCTTCTTCGAGACAGACAAGTGATTTCTGCTTTTTGTTAAACTTGCCGATTCCTAAGGGTGGGTATTTCGTATAATCTTGCTTGGACAATACATGTTTACCATTCACGCTGCGTATTGTAGCAAACTGTGCGAACATATGCTGAGCCAGAGATATTACAAGATGGAAGCGTCCGCAGGCCTGGGCCACATGAAAACCCATTGAAGAGTCCATTGAACTGACTCCCTTTGTTGTACATGATATAGATACTAGAGCGATGTGCTCGCCTTTGTAGATAAGTGTCCATAGCTAAATGTACATAGGGTGAAAATCCATACAATCTTTTAGTGTCTAGGCATCTGGTTTACAATGGCTTTGGCTTACTTTATAAGCAGTTGAAGGCAACCCTATACGTTTATGGGGGCCACAGATACAGAGCTTGACTCCATTAGAAGACTGTGTATTCATTACACTGAATCAGCTAGATTTATTAATACCATATAATTCTTAGACAGTGTAAAATGAGACAGGTCCGTGTATAAATGGACCAGATTTATAGCAGTTGGCTCCATTCCTTGTTTAGCGGTGGAGATGTGTAACTGCAGCTCAGCTCCCATTCCAAAGAACATGAGCTGCAGATACAGATCGCCACCAGTACACAGTGAACAAACTGCATGGGACCCTGTTCACTGTATAGTGTGAGTGCCAAATGTGTACGTTATGGGCATCAGCACCGCGCCAGTTGGTGACTAATAAGTTATCTTGTGTATAGCTTATGAGTCCATCTCACCCAGAAACAGAAACTCATCAATTGGAACCAATATTTTAGCACAGCAGCCACAGTAATTCATGTAGTCCATGTGTCAACTACAGTACAAAGCATCTGATAATGTACAGCTCTGTGCCCCTAAAATAGAATATAGCTCCATGATCTCAAGAATGGTGTTGAGCGGACTTGCTAAACTGTTCCTGAACCTGAGCACTTGACATGAGTCTGAACAAGCTGGATGCTGCCCTAGGGCTGATAGGCTGTCTCCATGTTTTCCAGAACTCCCATCTTACTTTCACCTTAAAGGGAACCAATCATGCTAAAAAAGCTATTACAGCACTAAATACAACCCTCTATGCCCTCCAGCACTGTTCCTGGATATATAAGTAAGTGAGTGTTACTTATATATCCCAAAAACAGAACAACAGAAGTGAATGTATACACGGTGTTCCATAACCATGAGCGGTAATCATATCAGGACAATGCTGGGGTTATGCCCAATAAGCTGCCTTAACATGGCAGCAATAAACATATCAAACTAAAGAGATAGTTTAACATATAACAATGTTAGAAGTCCCATCAATAAGTCCAACAATCCTATGGGAAGTAAGTTGGTTGACGAGGAAAAATGGTACTATATATTGTAGAAACATTTGTATATTGAGGATATGTGTGTAAAAAGCATATGGGCATAACTCGCAACAAAGGAGGAATAGACCTCCAAATTTTACAATAGGATTATGTGCGCCAAGGTTCCCAGATTGAAAGGGACCATGAAGGTAACTGGCCGGAGATAGATGCCCCTGTACCCCCCTTTAAGGGGCCCAGTAACATGTGTGCATGCATCCTTCTGGCAGAGGGAAGAGGGGGTAGCGGAGAGTGGCACTAAAGGTGGTAACCACCAGGAGAAGAGCATTGCAGGACAGAAGAAAAGGCCCCAGCAGAAGCTGATTGTCAGCATTACAAATATTATAGAAATACATGAAGTCATGTGATCAAAGAATAGCCCCTCCACCCCCTATAAAGCCCATTGACTCCACCGTCCGTTCACAAAATACTGTAAATTATACAAGTACTCTATTATTTTGCAGATTCTACAGTTTTCCTTCCACTGCTAAAATGTCCCTGCAAATAAAGGGAGCGATGTATATTAGGCTACTGATAATAATGTCGTTGTCTAACATAAGGCAGCTGCAGGGGTTTGAGAGGCTGCGAAAAAAATAAAATTCTATTCTCTGTAGTAGAAGCAATAAAAATTGCAGGAAATGTACTTTACTGTGTTAGGAGGACTATATCTCTATACAGACATTGTTTCAGAAGACATTGACTGACAAACCCTGAGAAATGAGTTATTGCTCTGCTGTATTTTCTACTTTGTTAGACTGTAAGAGAAATTTACGGCCTGCTGAGTCGGAGGCGATCGCCATTGTAACAGCCGGGTTTCGCCTTGTAGGAACAGCATGTGTTTTATTGTTTACAGCATGTATCAGAGAACAAAACAGACACACTTTCCCAGTCAAAGGTAAGAAATTAGGTATTAGATGCAGTCACACTGTGAGAATTCAGTAATGTGAACAGAAACATAATTGGGGGCGGGAAGGTTGGACTGAATAGACTATAAATGCTAAGTGTATAATACAATCATGATCAAAGGTATGCAAACACCGGAACATCACATCCCAAAACAAGGGGGATTAATATACCCCTCGCTGCGTTATTCTAGGTTTTGATAAATGGCTACAAACAACCTGAGGACAGGGGTGGTGCTGTTCTTTTTTTTTTAATAAATTAGCTGTGCTTTTTCTAATCTTGGATAATACCTTTAAAGGGGTATGCCTACAATTTTTTTTTTTTTTTTTTTATTTCAGATCAACTGGTGTCAGAAAGTTGCATAGGTTTGTAATTTACTTATTTATGTATGTTCTGCTGGACGTGGTGTATACTTTTCAGTCTAGACACAGTGCTCTCTGCTGCCACCTCTGTCCATGACAGGAACTGCCCAGAGCAGGAGAGGTTTTCTGTGACTTAAATTAGCAAACTACGTAAAGTGCTGAGGAATCAGTTGGCGCTATACAAATAAAAACATTATTATTATTATTATCATCATCATCATTATTTGGATGTGCTACTGCTCTGGACAGTTCCTGACATGGACAGAGGTGGCAGCAGAGAGCACTGTGTCAGACTAGAAAGAATACACCTCTTCCTGTGATTGGTTTCTATCTGTCCGATACAAAAATCAGACACATTGGGCAGATAAATTTTGTATCTGGCACGATCAGATGATCCTGGCATGATCCGGTATCCGGCATTCCCGACCTCGTACAAATATCTTCTGACTGCTTGCCATACTCCATTTCTATGTCCTACCATTTGGTCCAAGAACCTTGCTGGGCTCTCTGGTGCTAACCAATAGGTCTTCTGGCTACATCTTGCTACTTCTTCTGTGGACCTTTTGCCCAACTATGACTGCCCTTCAGGCACGGACACTTGACTATCCTAAAGTATACATGGGTTTTTAGAGATATGTCTGACATCTGCTGCAAGGTGGTCACGGTGAAACTACACGGCTTTGGAAGATAGTGAGGGGCAGAATGGGAGGATCATAAATGGCTGCCACATATGGAAGGGTGGCCAACTATCCTATGTGCATGGAGGCAGATAATGTTGGAAAACGAAGGTTTGGGAAAGCTAAATTTTGACTTTGTTTACAGGGGGACGACAGACCATTAGGGGCACATAAATGCTCAGTCGAGCAAAGAATTTCTAATCAGCTATCTTATGTGTATGTCTACCTATGGGCTAAGGGGCACCAGAGGTTCTATTATATTGTTATGTAAAGCATAATGGCATTAGACTCGGTGGAAAATGTATGAAAAAGACACGTTTTCCTTAGTAGAGTAAATATTTCCTTAGTAGAGTATTATTCTGGATAAAGAGCCCTGCATTGGTGTGAATAGAGCCTTTTGTGTGCACCACTTAAAGGACACCTGTCACCCCCCGTGCCGGGGTGACAGGCTCCCGACCCCCTGTTAGATACCCCTATACTCACGTGATCCCGCCGGGTCCCGCTTCCTGAGCCGGTCGGGTCACGGAGATTTCAGCGCCCGAAGCCCGGTGCGCGCGCTGACAGCAGAGTCAGATGTCCATAGAGAATGAATGGGGAGTCCGATGCTCCGTCATTCTCTATGGGCATCGGACTCATCTCTCAGCGCACGCACCGGGCTTCAGGCGCTGAAATCTCAGTGACCTGACCGGCTCAGGAAGCGGGACCCGGCGGGATCAGGTGAGTATAGGGGTATCTAACAGGGGGTCGGGAGCCTGTCACCTCGGCACGGGGGGTGACAGGTCCTCTTTAAAGTGGTCACTGTTGTTTAAATTTTTTTTGCAGAAATCAATAGTACAGGCAATTTTAAGAAACTTTGTAATTGGGTTTAGTAGCCGAAAAATGAATTTTTATCATGAAAAAGCAGTTTGAAGCTCTCCCCCGTCTTAATGGTTTTCCTATGGAGAGAGGGAAATGAGGCACCAAAACAGGACAACAAAAAGTTAATTTACAGCAACATCAGGGCTCTCTCCTCTGACAGTCACCACTGACCTCTCTGACCTCTGAATAGCTCCCCTGCTGAGTAATCCTTTGTTCTCTGCTTCTGACATTTCTCCTCCGTATCTCCTCCCCCCTCCCCTCTCCATAGCTCAGACAGGATCCGACTGATAAAAAAACTGTTGAGATTTCCTGATTCTGAGCAGTGGATGACAGAAAGGAGAGGAGGGGGGGACCTGGGAAAAGGCTTTTTAAATGCAGATAATGGCAAATAATAAACCTAATTACAAAGTTTCTTAAAAACGCCTGGACTATTGATTTCTGCAAAAAAAATTTTAATGACAGTGACTCTTTAATGTAATCCTGCCTATTTGGTCTAAGTAATACAAGGATCACCATTTAGTCAATGTTACCCCACCCACTGTACATGGGATAGCCCCTCTGAGTAAATTGAGTAGCAAAAAACAGAGGTTAAGAGTATTATAGTATTATTATACTTTATTTATGAAAAAGATTCTTTTTTTTTTTCTCCAAATGGGCTGTCACTTTCCCTTTCAGATGTTGTTCCTTATTGTGATTGGCAGCAGGCATATAACTGGATGAGTAGGTAAGTGAGATCCGTGCAGGGTGATGACTTCCTGTAGCGTGCATCCTTTGCTGTAAGGGGAGTCAAGAGGCCAATGAAAAGCTTCTTAATTCCCTCACCACACTTATCATTAGCCTGGCAGGATGGAAAATGCTCATTGACCGAACTTTATAATTTTCCAGTACAGAAAGATTTTTTAATTAATTTCAACTTTAATTTAAAGGTGGAACTAACAGAATGATTTCAGAATTTCTGTTTTATTTATGGATGAGAAATGATTGATATTGTGGCAGCGTTTGTATCAGGCTTTGCAGTAACAGGATACAGCAATGATAATGAGATTTATTTATGAAAATGTCACTACCGTCTGCACAAAAATAAGAGGTTTCCTCGTAAAGCCAAGCTCTCCCAGGGTGGAGTCATATGTGGCAATTATTCTTAGAAACCAAGGATCATCTGTTATCAGTGAGCCAAACTGCTACAGTGGCCACTGGAGGTGAAATAAAGTATTACATGTTGGGCACTCTCCAGCATGGTCACATGCTTCTCCATGCTGAGCCATCTTATAGACAGAATCACCACAGGACAGCACAGCCTGGAGGAAGGGAGTCTGATATTAGCTCTATGAGGTACACAGGGAGATGCTGTCAGTAAGATCTGTGAGTACACTAATACTGTATAACGAGCAGTTTTACTATAAAGTTTCCAATCCCTTTAATGCTGCGGAGTATTTACTAAACATGTCCATGCCCCCAGGTCTCACTAAAGGGGGACAGATGCTTCATATTCTCTACTCCCAGTAAACATTGGGTAAGGGTGCGTTCACACGTAACTGATCCGCAGCGGATTTCTCGCTGTGAATTCGCAGCGAGATCCACTGCGGATCCCTGCCCTCTATGGGCAAATACGCAGCGGGATGCATATCCTGCTGTGAGTTTATCAACAGCCTGTACCTTTAACCCCCCCCACACACACACACACGCTTCCCCCGCCGCCAGAGCGTGTACATCGCCTGGTCTCCGCTTGAGCTTGCTTTGGGACTCCAGAACTCTTCACGTCCCACTAAGCCAATCAGTGCGCTGCGGCGGGGCAGCGCACTGATTGGCCGAGAGGGAGGTGCCGTGAACCCCCGAAGCAAGTCGGAGCGTGGAGAAGGTAATGTATAGGCACCGGCGGTGGGTGGGTGGGGGGTGTTTAAGGGGCGGGCGTCTGACAAACGTGTGCATCCCGTTGCGAGTTTGTCTGCCCATAGAGTGTACAGGGCAGGGATCCGCAGTGGATCTTGCTGTGAATTTGCAGCGAGTAATCCACTGCGGATCAGTTACGTGTGAACACATGCTTAGGCCACTTTCACATCTGAGTAATGTGGATCACTATAATGCTTTATAGAACCCCGATTGGACCAGGATTTCCAAAATGTGTCTGCAACTTCACACATCTTTCAGACTCCCAGGCCATGATCAGCTAACATGATGGCTTTAAGTAGGTTATGATGCCATCCAGTGGCGGATTAAATGTACCCTGGGCCCCGGGCTGTCCACCCAACCTGCCCCCCCTCCCCCCCAGCAGGCTGTGTGGGGTATATAAGAATACAGAGGTCTGTGGGGGATCAGTATATAGAAGTGACCCCAGAACAGCACTAATAGGGGATAGGGGTAGATGTTTTTATTCTATCCCCTATTAGTGCTGGGGTCACTTCCCTACACTGAGCCCCCACAGATCTATGTATTCTTATGTGCCACAAAGCATCCAGTCTATAATGCACCTAGGACCCAAATACAAGAGCTGTAGGCACTACAACTCCCAGCATGTACTGACAGTCTGCAGAGCTCAGCATATGCTGGGAGTTGTAGTGCCTGCAGTTGTAGTTGGGTTCTAGTTTAAAAGTTTTCGCTAGTGTACTGTAGTGACCGTGGGGCTGTGTCAGTACACTACCGCAAACAATACACTGACCCATTTAGACCCCAATGGTACACAGGCTCTGCACACTATAGAAGTGATTACAGTGCAGTTACTAATGACTCACAGGTGACGTCTTCTCCAATTGCCGTCGCTTACTTTTTGCTTTCTTCTCTATTTGGCGCAGCATCATGAAGACTTCTCCGACCACAACTTATCCACAACCATCATCAAAACATCCACAATCATCCGTCTCCTGTTCTACCACATTCCTCGGATGCTAAACTGGATTGCCGTCTGATGAGAGAGCAGTGAATTTCCATGTACTAAATATATTACAGGTCATAGATGCAGCAGGAGGTAGCAACATGAGGAGGTAGCCTTTAGAAAAAAATATTATTCGGTGACCACAACAATATGGACAGGTTCAGCCTCAAGACTCCAGTAGGGTGCGGCATTTACACCACATTCACTTGGTATTAAAAAGGTTTTTCTTAGGCATGAAATGGGAACAAATCACAAATAAATGTAGTTTTCCGTCCTTTTATGTGTAATAAGGTAAAAAAAAAGTTATTTATTACATGAAACATGGATACAGACTATGACCTATGCCAGTAGCCCCAATTTTAGCAGGACAATTCTGCAAAATGGTTCACAAGTGGTGAGTGTATGCAAAGTTTTATGTACATGCTCCAGATGTTTTGGGAGCATAAGGCCTAATTCACACGTCCGTTGTTCTGTACGCAATTGCGGACATAAAACCAATGTTATTCAATGGCCCTGTTCACACGTCTATACATGTATACAGGGCCGCGATCCGTGCTGCAAAAAATCTGGACATGTTGTCATGCAGACCGTTTTATGCAGCACGGATCGCTGGGGTAATGAAGTGGGAACGTATTGCTCCGTGAAGCACAAAGCACTAAAAAATGCACATTCGTAATGCGGGCCGTGTGTGTGAATGAGGCCTTATAGAGTGTTTCTGGGGTAGGGCTTAAAGGGAACCGATCAGCACTTTGGCCTCCCAGAATAGCTGCACAGAGAGGAACTAGACATAGTATACCCAGACGTCTACATGTTCAGTCTTACAAACCCCAGTAAGGATCTGAGCATTATCCGAAGCGATCTGACCCTCAGTACAGTAAGGATTGCGCCGCTACTTGTTTAATGAGTCTAAAAACTCCCAACAAACACACAAAGTGCGCACTGCAAACATGCCCCCTCAATGCTGCATATTTATTAGACCAGCTGCCGCCGCCACAGCGTTGCAGACAGGGATTTAACTGCTGGCAATTTCTTTGTCGCTATAGTTTTACCACCTCTCGTGCCGACAAGAGCTGTGTTAGCATTTATTCTTATGCCGCATCTCTCTAAGCTAAACTCCTGCTCATTAAGGAATTTTTAATAGTCCTGTTTTTACTGATTTATCTCTATTATTAAAGGAGCCAGTCTATCTACACTGATCTATATGATAGATCAGTGTAGTTGTATTAGAATTAGAATTAGTATTTTATTAAGATTAAAAAAATCCCCTTCTCTAATAAAAGTTAGAATCACCCCCCTTTTCCTATTTTATAAATGAAAAAAAAAAAAAAAATAAGGCCGGGTTCACACAATGTTTTTGCAATGTGTTTTTTCCATTATAAAAAAAATACGGATCAAAACGCATCCGTTTTTTTTAACGGACACGAAAATGGGGTCGACCACGTTTTTGTCTACGTAAAAAAAAAAACTGATCCGTTTTAATCCTTTTTTTAATACTGGAAGTCAATGGAAAAACAGATCAAAACGGATGCACACAATTGCATCCATTTTTTTCTTCAGTTTTTATAAGTGTTTTTTTTTTTCTTCAAAGAATAGAGCAATACAGAGCAATTTTAAGGTTGTAAAATTTAAAAGCTGTAAAATAAAGTAAAAGTTATGCAAGTTGCCTATTATTGTATTCGCACCGAGGAACATAGATAAAAAGTCTTTTTTACCATAGGGCCCACCACCATTTTTACCATGGGGCCTACCACCACCCCCACCCAAATAAAAAAATTGCATTTTATTTTCAATTTCACCACGCATATAATTCTTTCAGGTTTTGCAGCATATTTTATGCAAAAATTAAGTCTGCCATTGCAAAGTACAATTAGTGGTGCAAAAAATAAGAGCTCATGTGGGTCTCTAGGTAAAAAAATGCAAGTGCTATGTCCTTTTAACCCCTAGACGACCCTAGGCGTCCAGGGCCGCCTACAGGTGTTCAGAGCCCGCATGTAGCCCGGGACCGCGGCTATTAGCAGGCACGGTCCAAACGCTGTGCCCGCTAATTAAGTATTCGGATCCAGCTGTCAAAGTTGATAGCTGCATCCGATTACCTTATGCAGCCCTTCCCTGGTGTCCCGGAGGAGCGATCCACACATCCGGATCGGGGTCTGCGCTGTAATGGCGCTGATCCCGGCTCGGCACATCTCATTGATCTATGCTGTATAACTGTACTGCATAGATCTCAATGAGAGATCAGTGTGCTTATCCTCTTAAGGACGCATGACGTACGCCCATGCGCCCGCAAGAGGTGTTCAGAGCGGGGCCGCGATCTGAACCGCGGCGACTCCGGGTGCCGCGTGTAGCCCGGGACCGCGGCTATTAGTGGGCACTGCCGATAGCCGTGCCCGCTAATTAAGTAATCGGAGGCAGCTGTCAAAGTTGACAGATGCATCCGATCTTTTGTATGCAGCCGTCCCTGGTGTCTAAAGGCGGAGATCGCCCCCACCCCCGGGACGTTGTCCCGAAGGAGCGATCTCCGTGTCAGTTACCTGCCGGGGTCTTCGCCAAAATGGTGCTGATCCCGGCCCGAACTTGGTTGTTTTTGGCTGCAGCAGCCGAAAGCAATCAATTGCCGATCTCATTGATCTATGCTGTATAACTATATACAGCAAAGATCTCAATGAGAGATCAGAGTGCATATACTAGAAGTCCCCCAGGGGGGCTTCTAGTATATGTGTAAAAAAAAAAATCCCCCTCCCCTAATAAAAGTTTGAATTACTTGAATTACCCCCCTTTCCCCATGTTATAAATAAAAATAAACAATAAAAGTTATACATGTTACATATCGTTGTAATTATAACGACTTGAGGAACATATATAACAACTCAGTTTTACCCCAGGGCGAATGGCGTACAAAAATACCCTCCAAATACACCACACATTGAATTTTTTCCTGGTTTCGCAGTGTACTTCATGAACAAATTCAGCCTGTCATTGCAAAGTACAATAAGTGGCGCAAAAAATAAGGGCTCATGTGGGTCTCTAGGTGAAAAATTGCAAGTGCTATGGCCTTTTAAGCACAAGGAGGAAAAAGCGAAAATGCTAATATTGTAATTGGCCCGCTCCTCTAAGGGTTAAACACAAAAAAAACGAAAGAGCAAACGCGATTGTCTCAGTCCTTAAAGTGGTTAGAGAGGTGGCATGGCAGAGTTGCTGCCAATCCCGCAATTGTGATACAACACTGACATTTTTCTGCAAATTTGGTGAAATTACATTGTATTTTATGAGCCTCACATTGAGAAAAAAATATCTTAATTTCTTAAAATGTTCTGATAAAACGCAGGCTGGGCTGTCAGTGCTTGCTATGGGCACTGGGCAACTAATACCGTTTTGATAACGGTGTCCTACTGTGTGAACACGGCCCAAATCAATACAGGCTGCTTAAAGGGAAATGACCATTAAGTTAATTTCACCCAGAAGAGTAAGCGTTCTGAATTCCTACAGTAAGAAGTAATTATGCGACATTCCTCCTCCGCCCCCGTGTGTACAGCGCCGTGCAGATACCGCCCTGCCGCGCGCGCGCTCCGCCGTCTGCTCAGTGACTCACACGCTGGCGGTCACCTGTGTCAGGTAAGTCCAAGGAACGCCCACTGCCCTCCAACAAACCAATCAGCGCTTTCCTCTGAGGCGTCGCAACCAATCAGCGGCCTCACTGGAAGTGTTGACAATACATGTGGCGGGCGTGACAAGATGGCGCTGTGGCGGCCCGGGCCTGGGGACAGTGGGCCTGCGGGGGGACTGGCTGCCAGAGCCGACCAGTATGCTGAGAGCCTTCTCCTCCAGAGCTTGAGGGTCGCCAGGGAACAGCCGACTGGGAACGACGTCGAGCAACAGGTGAACGTGCTGACGTCAGCGGCGTTATCTATACTTTACGGCTGTACCATTTCACCTCTTATACTCGCTGTTTACTGTTGATCGCTTAGTATACTGTCATGTCATTGTAACTTATCACACGTGACTAACGCCGCACAGTCACCAGCCTCTCTCTCCCATAGCAGTGAGGGATCTGACGTGGAGCATGCGCAGTTGGTGTCTCTAGAGGGACCTGTAACCTAATCGGTGTCCAGTGTCTCTGCGGCTCTCACACACCTCCGTCTGCCCTCATGCCAGGACACTGAGTGGCAGTCAGAGACAATGATGGAAGTGGGATGGAAAAAGATTTTTGGGCTGTTTTTGTCTCAAAAAGCAGCAGGTTTAAAGATGTCATGATGTAGGAAAGGAAAAGAACACAAAAAGGCTAAAAGATGCAAAATATGGAGACAAAAAATCTAATAACAGATACATCTTCTGCCTTATTTGCATGAAAAACTTTATTTTGGGAGGAAAAGGTCATTGCAGTTGTAGAGAGACATTAAAGCGACTCTGTACCCACAATCTGGGGGGGGGGAGGGGGGTCAGATTGTGGGTACAGAGTCGCTTTAATGTCTCTCTACAACTGCTATGACCTTTTCCTCCCAAAATAAAGTTAAAATAAAGATATAGCCATAGGCTGTATCCCAGTTTTCCAGGTGGTCTTCCCGCTTTATCCACCCGCTGCACGGAGCTGGCAGACAGCGGGAATCTGATGCCGAGCATTCGGGTTCATACGAACCCGAACCTCGGCAAGTTCGGACCATCCCTAGAACCTCGGCAAGTTCGGACCATCCCTAGTCAAGAGTAATGCTGGAAGTATCCATGTTTATTTTATTTTATTTTTTTACCGATCCCGGATAACCCCTTTAGCATCCTGTATATGTACTTCATGGGGCAAGAAGGGGTTAATGGAATTCTCCCCATTAGACAGGAGTGGTATCAGCTGCTACCTCTGGAGGAGCCTGAGAGTAATGGTACTTTTACACTGAGCGATAATTCGCACGATTAACGATTTTGAATGAGTGATGTGTTTTTTATAACGGTCAGCGTTTAGACGGAACGATACATCGTACGGAAAAATCGTTTTGCGATCGCTTAAGCCTATCACACACAGGTGAAATCGTTGAAAGAATGTTTACACGGAACGATCTGCGAATTTTTTGCGAACGAACAACGATAATTTGAGAACATGTTGAAAGATCAAAATGGACGATTTCTCACTCGTCGTTTGATCGTTCGCTGCGTTTACACGTACGATTATCGTTCGAATTCGGTCGTTATTGTGCAAATTCGAACGATAAATCGTTCCGTGTAAAAGGACCATTAGGCCCTATTTCACCAACAGATCTGACGACAGATTATCTGCCAAAGATTTGAAGCCAAACCAAGGAGTGGATTAGAAAAGAGGAGAAATCCAGTTTTTCCTTTATGACCTGAACTCTGTATAGTCTGTTCCTGGGTTTGGCTTCAAATCTTTGGCAGATAATCTGTCGTCAGATCTGTTGGTGTAATAGGGCCTTTAGGGCTGTTTTGCAAGCGAACGAACGCTGATCTGCTAGATCTAGCTGCTGAGTCTATTACACATTGCATTTGATGATGCACTGACATCATAAGCGATATCTGTGCAGCTCTTGCTGTATGTAGAAAATAATAAAGTTATACTTACCTCTTCACGCTCCCTGGTGTCCTCCTGCCTGTTCCCCGCTGACTGCAACCCCCACTGACACTGCCAAGCCCGTTTGTGCATTGGCAGCCTGCTCAGCCAATCACTGAACTGGACAGGACAGTGCCACAGCCAGTGATTGGCTGAGCAGTCTGTCACTGCACAGATGGGTTCAGCAGTGTCCACAGAACAGGCAGGAGGACACCGGGGGAGCCTAAAGCGGTATCTAATAACTTTATTATTTTCTATCCTTTTTATCATCCACCGACCACGCACTGCATACCTGTTACATGTAGTGATGCCCAGTCTCCGGACGATGATTTTTAAATTCGCTGAAAGACAATGATCAGCCGATGATCGGCACCTCAGCTTGTCTTTATTACACAGGGCGATTTCTGATTGTGCAGATAAACGCCAGGAATAACAGAACCCGCTGTCACATAACTAGGAATGAATACAGCGCCCCCAGGTTTCCACCAATAGCAGCACAATATTGCTGATCGATCCCTAAGTGACACTGCTGCAGGGGAAATAACCAAGCACATCACGGTTCCCTTTGTGATCTCACTGATTGTCTCTCACTAGGGGACAAACTATGTAAAAAAAAAAAAAAACTTAAAATATACTGTTTATAAAATTTCCATATGTTACATGTTAGGTGACTAAAACCAAGGTATGAATAATTATATTATTTTCAGTATTAATTTGTATAGGTACAGGATATACAATGAAGACTGAAGATGTGTGTGGTATTTTGCCTCGTAAATTTTTTACTTATTTATTTTTCTACCTCTTACGGTGAATCCATCATTATGTTTGCAGTTTACATAGCGCAGTTTTACCAGCACGGACGAGACAAATTGAATTTTGTGAATTAATTAGAGGCAATTTGCATAATGCGCTTGTTGAGTACCTAAAGTCGTGATACTCTGTTGAGCACCTTCTCATTTTAGAAAGGACATTCAATTAATTGTACGTGGCTCTAAGAAATCTTGTTCCCATGTAATAACAGCGCCAGTCTATGAATGCAAGAAGGACTTCACAATCTAGCGAAACAAATGTGCAAAAACTTTCTGCACCTCACAAACTTTTCTAATTAGACACTGGTTGCAGAGAACAATTATTCTGTAAACCCAATCAGGGATGGAGTTCTAATAGTTCTATCTTTTTTTTTACTTTTCTACTAATTTTATGTAATAAAGGGTGGTCTCTTAAAGGCATCCTTCATAAAGACATGCTCCAAAGCTCCCTTGGAGACCCACTGCGGCTGATCTGTCAGATCCATACTTGACATGGTCGGCTATTCACCGGAATAGTAGGGATGTAATATTGCATTTTCCCTGCAACAGCTTCTCTCCTCTGCCAGGCCAGAAAACATCCCCAGAAGGAGAAGTGGCCTATCTGTAGACCGCTTTATGGTGCTCTCCTCTTATTACTTTTTTGGTACCCTGTTGAGTCCCAACAAGATGCAAGAAGCCGAAAACAGATCTGTACTGATGGGTCACTTCTAGTGTTCTAGTGTTGAGTATCTGTGTTTGACAACTTCTCTGAACTCAAACACTTAGCATTTAAAGCGAATCTGTACCCACAATCTGACCCCCCAAACCACTTGTACCTTCGGATAGCTGCTTTTACTCCAAGATCTGTCCTGGGGTATGTTCGGCAGTTGATGCAGTTATTGTCCTAAAAAACAACTTTTAAACTTGCAGCCCCGTGCCCAACGGGCGTGGCTTAGAATATCTGTGCCCTAACTTTGCCCCACCCCTCCCTTCCTCTTCATCATTAGGATTGCCACTGGAACATTTTCTCCATGCTAAACATTTGCACAGGTGTCTTAACGATCCAGCCCATGTGCCAGGCTGACACAGGGTGGGGAATAGTAGGCAATCTACCTGGAGCATTTCTAATGATGAGGAGGGTGGGGAGGAGGGACAGAGAGGTTGTGCCAGCCTAATGCATACACAATCTAGGCCACTCCCGTAGGGCATTTTAAAAGTTGTTTTTTTTAGGACAATAACTGCATCACCTGCCAAACGGACGCAGGACAGATCTTGAATTAAAAGCAGCTATCTGAAGGTACAAGTGGTTTGGGGGGGTCAGATTAGTGGGGTATCTGGGGCCCACCAATGAAGAACCAATGAGAAAAGTCATGTCAGTCAGTGTTTGTGCAGGTTCTAAATCTGGGGGCCCACCGGAGGATTCTCTGGTCCTCTGGTGGGCCAGTCCGACACTGGGTCAGATTGTGGGTACAGAGTTGCTTTAAGGAGCAAAAACATTAGCTTAGAGGGAAAGCTAATTTTAAGAGGTGGTGCAACATTGTTTTTTTTAGTTGTTAACCCATGGAACTCTTTTTTTTCCCCTTACAAGCATGTCCTGCACATAGTGTATTAAGTGGCACGGTGTGTAGTTGCTTTTAGCCCTGGCTCTAGGCGAATATATATATTTTTTTTCCCAACCCAGATAAGCTTAGTGTCCTTTTATTTTTCCACTATTCCAGTACTAACGATGGTGTCGCCTGTGCCAACAGTAGCAATTTCACTATCTGTATCAACATCCTTGTGTGATATCAGATGTTGTGTGTGATAGTATTTACTCTGTTTCACATAAAGCATTATTACACCAGCTGTTGGCCTAGAACTTTCCCATTATGATGTTGTGTGCACAGTGGAAACCTTCACCCTATGTGAACCCCTCCATCCACCTCAAGGTACTGTGAATCCTTGGGGGGGAGGTAATATGTGTCTTTCTCTGCTTATTAGAAGTCTGTATAGCTACTGCCAACATCCCTGTATCATTGTGAAATGTAGACCATTTGGAGCGTGACATGAGGTTAATGTGCAAAATATAGTGGAGAGTCACTTCATATACCCTTGTACCTAGGGACACCACTAGGGGGCTGGTCAGTACCAGACATTTATTCAAAAGTCCCATACAGCAGTATACAAGTCAGCCAGGTGTGTGGATTTCAAAGCTAGGCGCTCATACCTAAAAGGGGGTTGTCACAAAGAATACCAAGTTTATACAGATGCATTATGGTAATTGAAACATATATTAAATTTACAAGCATTTCTTAAAATGTATCGTTTGAGAGATAACTTGTTGCCCTTGGTTAAGGCCCACTAGGCATTCACTAGGTTGGGTAACTCAAGCTCAGTTTAGTTGCAGTCACATGATCTGTCCCATTAATACTAGCAGTTGTTTTTTATTTAAAGGGGTATTCCACCTAAGAGCTAAAGAATTAAATGCTACCAAACCTATCTGATGTTTCCAAGTCACCCTAAGTATTTTGAGCCATCTCCCGTCTTTCTAGCTGCTGCCCTTCCTGAGTTACAAGTTTTTCTAACAGCTGGCCTATATCCAAGATGGTGCCAGCCAGGAAAATACATCTCCCAGCATTTATTAGACCTCAGAGCCAACTTCCAAGTATCTGCCTCGTCTTGTAGTATCTGCTCATCGCTGGCTCAGTCTGCTTCTGCTTAAGGGTGCGTTCACACCTACAGGATCCGCAGCAGATTTGATGGTGCAGATTTGATGCTGTGTTCAGTTATTTAAATAAAATCAGCTGCGGATTCGGTAAGTGTGAACGTACCCTTACACTGTAAACAACATCTATCATAAATAGATGAAAATGTGTTTCCTTTTCCCTATACTGCTCTGAAGGCTATCACTGTTTTGTTGTTGCCCCTCTCCTTGGCCATGTGCCCAATGATTGGTGTGATGTCAGTGGTGGGCGGGTTAAAGATAAGGGGTTACAGCTTGCCCGGCAACAGAAGAGACAGATCAGACTTTGGTCTCAGAAGGGAGCGGGAGGACAGAGGAGTGGAGACAAGGAAGTGGACCAGTTGGACCAGGAAGTGACAATTTACTGCAGCTTCAGGATGTACATCAGACAAACGGTTCAATTCATGTAATAGAAACCTATTACAAACAAGCTTAGATTATGGGTAGGAGTTCAACAGGGTTAGATTTTCTTAAGGGGAATACCCCTTTTACCTGCAAGCAAGGGTCACAGTTCATAGAGGAAACCAGGAAGAAATCAGAAGCTACTTTACTAAAACAGCATATGTGTTCTCCTTTACATACATGTATGTGGGACACATCTGATTATACCCTCTGCTCAGTGACACCACCCTTTTAATGCTAAATAAATTAAGATGTCTTGAATATTTTGCTTCCATTTGCATATCATTAACTCCTCTACCGATTCTGTGATTTCCATAATTCCACAACTTTTCCTTCTTGGTGTTGCAGTAACAATGTTCAGGAGTGTGTAGTTACTAAACACAATACGACAGATAACCCAGGGGGCTTATGGATAAAACTCAACCCCTACTATGAGGAGATAAAGGAGGAAGGGTCTCTGTCGTTGGATGACGCAGTCCTGGCAGGATGAGGTTTGTAAGTACTTTAATGACTGCCTTATAAATGAATTGAAAAGCAGATGGATTTTGTGTATTCCGTTAAATCTGCCATTTTTGTTCGAGTACCTTATCTTTTAAAAATTCCTTGGAACAGAACCAGCATTTGAAATTTGCCACCCTTGATGCCAGTGTTAAGAACTCCATTGTACGGAGGATGTGAATGTATTCATCATAATACAAATGAGGCAGAGTTAAGCCTTTTCACCTTTAACTTTCATGCATGTGTTTTGCAAAATTGCTAAATGATATAGTACTTTAGAACAATTTTCTTCCACTTTTCACTGTGACAAGGTCACATTTCAGACGGGAGAAATATCTTATGCATTAGAATATCAAGGCATATATATTGTCTAGGTTGCAGCTTTGCATTTTCAATGTAAGGATGACTTTTTTTTTCTCCCTCCTATCCATTACATATACTTTACAAATGAGCTCTTCCCCAGAGCCAACAGTTCTTGTGTAACTTCAATAGGGAATGTATGCAAGAAATTAAATATTACATTTATTGTAAGAAATAGAATGTTTGTCAATGCTCATCTGAATTTCCGTTCAATAACCTGAGAATCATTTACTCAATAGGGACGTGATATTCACTTTATAGCACATATTGTAGACCAAAGTATTCCTGGCTTGGGTTTTGATTAACTAAGAAAATGTCAGTGACACTTAAAGGTGTAATCAAGGCTTAAAAAAAGCATGACTGCTTTTTCCAGAAATGGCACCACACTTCTCAGTTTGGGTGTGGGTTTCGCTCGGTTCCAATGAAGTGAATGGAGGTGAATTGTAATACCACACGCAACCTGAGGACAGGGGTGGTGCTGTTTTTGCAAGAAAATAATCCTGGATGAACATTTTAAATGGTCATTAACTTTTCAACAAACTGCATAAATCAATAGTACAAGCAAATATAGGTAACATTGTAATATATCTTAATAGAGAAAATTGTTGCCCCTAGTTGTCTATGGTGGGAGTGGTATGGCTGGAGAGGGGCACACACAGAGGGAGAAGCAGCATTTAGTAATTATTCTATCTTACCCTAGTACTTGATTCACAGCTTACATTGCTCATTACTGCTCTATAATGTCCTTCATGGATGTGTTGTATGTGTGCAGTGTATAGAAGGCATAGCAGGTAGCCGCCATCTACTGATACAAGGAACAACTGAAAGAGATGGCACAGACTGGAAAACTGGTGAAAATTGTGTATACAGTGCATGTTTTGTAATGGCCACAAATAAAACTATAACTCATGGAAAACTCAACAGCCTCAAACGGATTGTTAAAAAATTATTGACTATTTAAAGGAGAAGTCCGGCCAAAATTTATTTTTTATATGTTATTATTGATGGAAAGTTATACAATTTTCTAATGTACATTAATTATGGGAAATGCTCATATACTGCTATTTCCCTTAATTTAGTGTATCAGGAAGTGTTAGAATTATCTCTGAAGCAGTGACGTCACGACGAAAGGTGTAATTCCTATGGAGCGTCCAGCAGGGGGCGCACTATATATAGAAGTCAATAAGTACCATTGACTTCTATATATAGTGCGCCCCTGCTGGACACTCCATTGGAATTACAATGGATGTGTATGTAAAATGTAGTATACAGTGTTTTTGATTGAATTGAACTGACTCCCCGCCCGGCCGCCGCTCTCCGATCACACGTGTCGGCGGCCGGGCGAGGAGTCAGCCATCAGATAGTGTAAGGAAGCAGCAGGAGGGGGGAGCGGAGGGGCATGATGGCTGCAGTGATGAGCGGCTCCCCTGCACGGCAGCATCAGCGGCGGCGGCGAGCTACTACTCTTCCCACCTGCTCATAGCATGCGCAGGTGATGGGAGAGTAGTAGCCGGATTATATCTCAGAGAGTAAAGCAGCAGGAGGGGGGTGATGGCTGCAGTGATTAGCGGCTCCCCTGTGCGGCATCAGCGGCGGCGATCTCGGAGATATAACCCAGCTACTACTCTCCCATCACCTGTGCTTGCTATGAGCAGGTGGGGAGAGTAGTAGTTCAGTAGTCCAGAGCAGCGGGCGTTCGGTAGCGGCGGGCGGCGGCGATTCGGCGTGCTTACTGTTATGTACTGATTGCTTACATTTATGGAATATTTTGGGGAGCAAGGACACTTGCTCCCCAAAGTATTTCATAAATGTATTCAATCAAAAACACTGTATACTACATTTTACATACACATGCATTGTAATTCCAATGGAGTGTCCAGCAGGGGCGCACTATATATGGTACTCATTGACTTCTATATATAGTGCGCCCCCTGCTGGACACTCCATAGGAATTACACCTTTCGTCGTGACGTCACTGCTTCAGAGATAATTCTAACACTTCCTGATACACTAAATTAAGGGAAATAGCAATATATGAGCATTTCCCATAATTAATGTACATTAGAAAATTGTATAACTTTCCATCAGTAATAACATATAAAAAATAAATTTTGGCCGGACTTCTCCTTTAAAGAAACAGTTGAGGTAAACATGAAACTGTGTTATACCTATTGCTGGAAAGGTGTTTTGTCTTATTTTTTTGTTTTTTAATCCGTTAATCATGTATTTACCTGTAATTAGAGATTAGTGCAACTCGAGCATGCTTAAGTCCTATCGGTCAGCATGTGAATACCGGTTTCTGAAGAAGTTGGATGCATCCCTATGGCCAATGGCTGTATCCATGTTTTTTTCAGGCAGCCTTAGGGATGCATCCAACTTCTTTAGCCACCGGTATTCACATGCTGACCAATCGGGAGTTGCACTCATCTCTACCTACAATTAAACAGAGGAGCTTTGCCCACTGCAGTTATGTCCAATGTTATGCAGCTAAAGCAGGGTGAGCCTATGGTTATGCAGAAGGCCTGTTTGTGATATATACAGGTGTTTTATACAGTGCACAGATCGTGAGGGAAGAAAACAGCAGATGGATTTTAGCACTATGTAATTAAAGGACAACTCCGGCGGGACCCCCCCAAAAAAAAAACACAGACACCATACTCACCACCCCTCCGGTGACGATCGCCACTTCATTCGCCCGCCGTCTGCCTCACCGTCACCTGCCTCCGCCGTCCAGCGATGTCTCTTGCTTCCGGGTCCATGAGAGAGAAAAGGCTGCCAGTGCGCTTGCGCACCGGCAGCCTTTTCATTGGCTGGAGCGCATCACATGGCTTCCAGCAAGCTCAGCCAATCAGGGCTGAGCAAGCTGGAAGCCATGTGATGCGCTCCAGCCAATGAAAAGGCTGCTGGTGCGCATGTGCACCAGCAGCCTTTTCTCTCCCATTCACTCTCAATGAAGACGCCGAAGAGGAAGAAGACCCGGACCGCCCCCCAGCTCTGACGTCACCTGACACCAGAGAAGAGGACCGTGACGACCGTAATAGGTAATGTATACATTCTTTAACTTCCGGGGTGGGGGGTGGGGGGTCGGGGGTCGGAAAGTGGGGGAAGGGGGCCAGACCGGGTATTTAACCACATTACAAAGTTATATAACTTTGTAATGTGTGTTAAATAAGGCAAAAAAAATTTTCGCCGGAGTTGTCCTTTAAAAAAAAAAAAAAAAGAACATCCCGAACTGTGTAATGCTTCATCTCACCTGTTGTGGCACTGCAGGAGAATCAAACACTTTCTGTTGGGTTCCTCTACCGCTACAGCTGGATGTTAAGGGTATGTTCACACTGAGGAATAGGCGAATATTCAGTGAGGAATTAAAGAGGAAAGTTTTCTACTTGAAATTCTTCACCTATTCAGCTTGGCAGAATTTGAGCAGAATTCGAGCGGAATGCGAGCGGAATTCATGCAGAATTTAAGCCCCCATTGACTTCTATAGGATTCCTCTAGCAGAACCCGCCCAAAGAATTGACATGTCAATTCTTTGGGCAAAAAGTGGATCAGTGGCAGAAAATCGGTGGAATCCGCTTAAGAATCCGCCTCTTTTGCTTAGTGTGCTTGAGCCCTTGAGGGGAATAAGGAGAGGGAGTTGATGGGAAAACAAAAGCCCTTCATATACAGTATGTGATAGGCTGTAATGTTTTCTCGGGCTGTATAGCAGACAGATCATACACAAGCTTAACTGTATTTCCATATTCCGACTAAACACAGGGGGCTGAAATATATCTGACAAGTGAACTATCAATTAGAAGAAAATCCTTGCGTTATGACAGATACAAGATTTAGGGAATAAGAAACATGCAGGTTTCCATAAGCTTCCATATACCTAGAACCTCTTTATGCATCATCTCCATTTACATAAATGGAACATTTTAAACATTAACCAAATCCCCCGACGCCCAAACAGCACATTTTCCAACCACTCGGCAATAAATTGATATGATTGCTTATGTACAGTGTTGGAAATGATTGAGTATACTTATCTGGAGTCTGGCCTTCGGGGCTGCGCTTTAAGAGTAATGGACAATCAAAGATACTACCTAGTGATGTATACAGCAGAGTTAATTGTGCGCTTCTTGTATAATCCCCCTGTGGCATCAGAAGTGACTTGAGCCGAGCATGTCAATACATTAGGAACGGAAGAAAACAGAACTACGTGTTTACAAAGAGGAAACCTTTGACGTGATGGCGATGCCGTCCATTAATCACTGAGAACAGCGTGTTTCAGAGGCCGGGGAGAGCCGTGCCCAGTCCATTAAACTATCAATAGTTTTAATTTCCGCATTGCATTTTGTGCCCATTGTAATGCTGGGCTGGAGGGGGAGAGACAGCTGGTCTCTGGTTGGTCTCCATTGTCTACCAAGATTGATAGAACTAACGTTAGCAACGAGCTGGATTACTTTTGGTCTGTATTACCCAAAACCTTTCTCGACTGTGATGAACTGCTATTTGAGCTGATAGATGTGAATTGCTGCTCATTCCAAATACATAGGAAATGAGTTTGGAGCAAGAGAAAATGGAACATGAAATGTATTAGAGAGCGAGAGAGCTACTTAAGCCTCCATTTCAGGGAAAAGATGGAGAAATTGTATAAAATTGTGAGTGGGTAGTCATATTTATGCTGAACAAAGGGATTTAAATGCATAAGAAATATTCAAATCAAAGTCGGGCCTGGCACTGGTTTAGCTATAAGCTTTGCTACTTTTATTTTTTATCATATTGTGCTATATGCTGGCAGAGGTTTAAAGTTTGTATCCATCTTAGGCTGTGTTCACACTACGTGTCACCAACAGCTCCCAACAAACCTCAATGACTGGTGTCAGTCAGGTTCCACCATGATGTTGTGTCAATTTTATTAGAAGACATCCTTAAAGGGGATATCCGGAGAGCAGGAAAGGTTTTACCTTCCCTCTCTGCCCATCCGTGCAAGTAACTTTTGCAGACGAGAAGGGGGCAGGAGTATGTTTTGTTGACTGTGGGCAGTGTATGATTTCACCCGCACCCAATATCCAATAGCTTCCTGATGTTGCCTTGACATTGGTAACATCAGGGAGCTATTGTCACTGCCAGCAACACAATCCCTCTCTCCTCTCATTTGCGTAAGTTACTTTCACAAACAGGCAGAGGGGGAAAGTGGAGTGGCTGGAGAGCCGAAAAAGTAGGACCTTTCCTGCTGTCCAGATATTCCCTTTAAAGACATCACTATTAGGCTGGGTTCACACTACGTATATTGCAGTCAGTATTGTGGTCCTCATATTGCAACCAAAACCAGGAGTGGATTAAAAACACAGAAAGGCTCTGTTCACACAATGGTGAAATTGAGTGGATGGCCGCCATATAACAGTAAATAACGGCCATTATTTCGAAATAACAGCCGTTGTTTTAAAATAACAGCAAATATTTGCCATTAAATAGCGGCCATCCACTCAGTTTCAACATTGTGTGAACAGAGCCTTTTTAATCCACTCCTGGTTTTGGTTGCAATATGAGGACCACAATACTGACTGAAATATACGTAGTGTGAACCCAGCCTTAAAGATGAGTGAACGGCGGTCCAGCATTTGATTAATGTTGGCGGAAGAAGTTGGATGCAGTTCTATGGGCATTAGGGCTGCATCCAACTTCTACAGCCAGCAGCAGTCAAATGCATGCTTGTGTTCACTCATCTGTAGTCACTTATCTTTAAAGGGAACCAATCAGCACGATTGTGCTTCCCAGCAGCACAGTATAGATCTACTGTACAACTCGCTGAGCACACCAACCACAGCAGCAGTAACTTTACAGCAGGAGAAAAAGATGTTTTATTACACTGCGCAAGGCCAGGAGGTGAAAGCCGCCTGTGACTAGTCATAGCTCTCTGCCTTTCAGTGCGCAGTGTGGGGATGATTGACAGGCAGAGAGAGGCACTGCACCCTGATTGGCAGAAAGCTGGTGTGCTCCATGTGCTGCACTATAGATTTATACTGTGCTGCCAGTAACCATATCGGCACCCTTTAAGCCATTTTTCCATAAAAAGTTTTAAAACCTATTGTAACTTATGAGGACCATAAGATTTTTCTTAGAATGCATTGCTGTCCCTTTTGCACAAATGTGAAAAGTTTGGCAGCCAGCAGTCATCTTCAAATGGAGCAAGTGAAGACTGATATATATTGATTTTCATATACAGTTAATCCCCTCACTTACAGGATGTTAACCCTGATCAGGTGTCACACCCCGTAATTGTGGCACATTTGCAATAGTAAATCTGGGCCAGTGTTGGGAAGGGTTAACTTGACCATCACCGAGATGAGTACCAATGTTGGAGTATGCAATCTGGACCTAAACAGTCATCTGGATTGGATGACTTTGTATAGTGTTGTAGGTGCCCCAACTATTAACCAATACAGAGGCCTTTAAAGAGTCAATCATTTACATTTACTTCACTCTGCCAAGTGGTCTGAAAGACCAGGGTGAAATGAATTGTCTGCCAGGCTCCTGTATGCTGTATCCTTTACTCAATTCTGGTTATACGGGAAGAGAGATGAGGAAGTGAAGAAAGAGCAAGATGGGGAAATATAGACAAGTAGTATAAGCAGGACAGAAGTAATGGCAGAGTTAAAGCCTTAAAGTGAATGTACCGGTAGTATATTCGCTTTAAGATTCCTACATGGATTAAACAGTGTCCGAGCGGGGAAGCCACTGCCGTGGTCCTTTTTTTGAACCGCGGTCTGGTTCCCGCGTGTGGCGCCGTTCTATTTTTCTAGACACCGGTCGAGGCTGAAGTACTGGAGGAAACCCATTAAAATCAATAGAGCCATGTCACAGAGGAAAGAAGGTTTCTTCCCACTGGGGTGGGCTGGCCCGCCTTCAGTGCTTCAGCCCTGGCCGGTGCCCGTGAATAGAACTGCGCCATACATTGAAATCGGGCCTTGATTCAAAAAAAGGATTGCGGCACAGACTTGCAGAAAGTCGCCCATCCCTCTATACATTCCTCACTGTGAGCTCCTCGTAGAGAACAGTATACAGGGAATAGTTAGAAAACCATGTATTTTCCAGCCAGGATTTTCCTTCTCCTGTCAACCTATAGTGTTACTAGAAAATTTTTAAACATGATAAATGGAAAGTATTAGGGTATGTGCACACTCCGCCTGTGCCATAGACTCCATTCCAGAGATGCACAGGGGAGAGTTGCCTGGGTTCCAAAGTTTGCACATACCCTTAGTGTATAGTATGAGTTTTGGCCAAACTACTCAAGTTCACAACCTGTGTCATGAGTTCTTACCATCTTAAATCTCTACACCATGGGTCTCCAAACTGCAGCCCTCCAGCTGTTGCGAAACCACAAGTCCCATCATGCCCGGACAGCTAAAGCTTTGGATTTGGCTGTCCAGGCATGATGGAAAATGTAAAATTCAAGGAATACACTGGATCAAATAGGATCACTTTACAGTAGGGTATATCACTGATGAAAGGCATATTTGCTGAACTTTTATTAATATTTCTGACCAGTACTCTTGGCTGGTCAAGTGAACTGAGTTTAGATGACCATAGGGTCTTTTTTTTTTTTTTTTTTAAGATGCTGTGTAGCCTCAGATCAGTTGTGTTACAGTCATTTAAAAAAAACTTTTACCGTGTCATAGAGACACATCAGGAGTTTTTATCAGTTGGGGTCTGGGTGCAGAGACCCCACTGACTGCCCGGACAAGCTAGAAGGAGTTCTCAGGTTAGAACTTCTTTCTCCTCACAGAAAGAAATTGGACTGTCTCACTGAGCCGATTTAAATTTCTTTTCTGGGTCTGGGCAATCCCTTTAAGTATAACTATGGTGGTCTTGGCTTTGTTGCTTTAATACAGCCCCAAAAAATAAATAAATGTCCAGATTTTGTTGTACATTCTGTGCATATACACTATTCCTTATTGTTTCAGATTACATGGTTAGATAAGAGAATATACTGTATATTCTCTCATCTTCCATATCCCTGCTTTGTTTTTCTTCTCTGTTGCTTTTGGAATCCACTGAGGTGGTCACACATACTCAGTTCAATTGCAGTCTCCTAGTCTAACCCAGAAGGATTGGAAATTGGTCTCCATGTGCATGCAGGTAAGGGGATTTGTAGGAAGGCTGGTGCCATGGTTCCGAAAAATTGGAAATGGTCAGATCTATAGCGAGAGAAGCCACTGGTATTGAAATGCTGAACGATCTTGCAAAAGAAATAAATAAAAAAAATAGTAAACTGCTTCTTTAAGCAATAATATTTCTGTGTGTATGCAGGCAACGACTAAAGAAAATTCGTTGGTATGTTGTGGATCGCATCCTTTGAGCTGACCATAAAATCGTTGTTAATAGTTTGTTAAATCTTTCGGTGTATAGTATGTACACATCATTCGTTCATATGATAATTCACATGATAATTCGTATACTGATGCAATAAAATATAGGAACGATTGTAATAACAATCGTAATTGCGATTGTAACTAACAACTCTCATTCCGTGTATTATTGTGAATAGGGATGGTCCGAACAGAGTTCGGTTCGCGTTCGTACGAACCCGAACCCTCGGTAATGATTCCCGCTGTCTGCCCGCTCCGTGGAGCGGGCGGATCCAGCGGGAGGACCGTCTGGAAAACTGCGATACAGCCACAGCCATAGGCTGTATCCCAGTTTTCCAGGCGTTACTCCCGCTGTATCCACCCTCTCCACGGAGCGGGCAGACAGCGGGAATCTGCTGCCGAGCGTTCGGGTTCAAACCTCGGCAGGTTCAGACCATCCCTAATTGTGAATGATTTCAGGTTCGCTCGTTTAGGTGCGTTAACGTGTATCGTTAATCAGAGATTGTGAAAAATCGCTTTGTTTAATAGGACCCTTACACTAATTTATAAGTTATTCAATACTCTGGACTTACACAAAAGCAGACTATAACAATTCAGGAAATTCTAAAATGATGATCTTATCTGGGGTGAGTGGCCCCATGCTCGCTTTTGTCAACAGGATTTAAATGCATTTTCTGCTGGACGCATTCACATAGCCTTCTGTGGTGCTTTGTTGGGTGTCTCTGTACTCAGATTTTATCATGTTAAAAAAAGGAATATTCAGTGAAGCCAGCAGTCAGATCATTATTTGTAGCCCCGAGGAAGCTAGATCATGTTTCCTGTAATTTAAAGACGGAGACATCTCTTTTGTCTTGCAAAAGTGAAATTCTAAATTGAATGTATTATTCTGAAAGTGGAAACGGTTGTGATCTATGATCATATGATTTATCTAGACAACCTCGAGTGAGGGAAAGAAGTGTCTTTTCAGAGAGTTCAACAATACGAATAACATACATACTGTAATTATATAGCAAAGTGCAATGGGCAATGTGCATGGGACAATTTTGTTATTATATATTATTATTTATAGAGTACATGTATTTTCAGTGATCTCCTGTAGCCTTTTTACATGAGGTCATCTGATTTAGAGGAATAGGCCTCTCTCTATTCCTCTGCAGATAATTCTTGGTTTTCATCTCCATGACAAGATAAATAGTATTTTGCATATTATATTTACATTTCCAAACCAAGTTTAAATTGTTGCATGATTCTTTTGTTTGTTCGTTTTTGGTCAGCACTTTTTTTTCTCTTCTATTGAGAAGCCTGTGGAGAAAAATGACACCATACTTAGAGCATGCTATTTTTTTTTAAAGCGTAAAAAAGGGGTCCGTGGAGCCTCAATTGCGGGAAAGGAAAACCTGTTGCCAAGGGTTACCTTTCAGTGGGGAGATCACCAAACCACCCTGATACATAGCCCCTTAAGTCCCACTCGGTTGCAAGTATTGGAACATGAATAAGGAAATACCAGGGTGGCCCCTTTTACGTCAAAGTCTAACTCAAGGTGCAAGTATTGCAAAATGACAAGGGATTACCAAAGCCAGGCATCCATCCACAGACAGCTGTTTCAGGGTATTTGCCCCTCGTCAGTGTGGAGCAGGGTTCTTGTTTTGTTCTACTTTTCATTGGCCCCATTAGTCAGAATCCTGCTCTACACTGATGAGGGGCAAATACCCCGAAACAGCTGTCTGTGGATAGATGCCTGGCTTTGGTAAACCCTTGTCATGTCACAATACTCAGAACCGAGTTACACTTTGACGCTTAAGGGGCCACCCCGGTATTTCCCTATTTATGTTCCAATACTCACAACCGATTGAGGTATCAGGGTGGTTTGGTGATTTCCCCACTAGGAGGCACCCCTTGGCAACAGGCTTTCCTTCTCTGTAGGGATATCTGGCTATTCCCATGTTTAAAGACTCACAACTGAGGCTCAACGGACCCCTTTTTTTTGCATATTTAAATTTATAGGGGGCAGTGTATCAATGCACACTCTTGAGTGAGCATTTCATTGGATTTTTTTTTTCCCACTGATCTCCCTGAGCTCAGTGATTGCTGTGTTTTGTATGTTTTGAATGCAAAATAAAATGTCACAACTAGTGTTGAGCAAACTTGCCAGAGTGTTGAGGTTCAGAAACTTTCTCCAAACCCTAACACTCAATATTCGACTCCCAGCAGATGAAGTTGGATGCCACCCCAGTGCTTCTAGGAAAATATGGAACAGTTGCCAACAATTTTTTTGGAAAATGCTATGTATTTTAACATTTTAAGATGTAGAGGTTTAAAGGAGAAGTCCGGCGAATTTTTAACGTATTGTGTTGCCCCCCCAAAAGTTATACAAATCACCAATCTACACTTATTACGGGAAATGCACATAAAGTGTTTTTTCCCTGCACTTACTACTGCATCAAAGCTTCACTTCCTGGATAAAATGGTGATGTCATGACCCGACTCCCAGAGCTGTGCGGGCTGTGGCTGCTGGAGAGGATGATGGCAGAGGGATGCTCAGTGTCCCTCCAGTGCCCTGTGTCCCTCAGTGTCCCCCTGCAATTATCCTCTCCAGCAGCCACAGCCCGCACAGCTCTGAGAGTCGGGTTGTGTCATCACCATTTTATCCAGGAAGTGACATCACCATGTTATCCAGGAAGTGAAGCCTTGATGCAGTAGTAAGTGCAGAGAAAAAGCATTTCCCGTAATAAGTGTATATTGGTGATTTGTGTAACTTTTGGGGGACAATACAGTACCTTAATAAAAATTTTCACCGGACTTCTCCTTTAAGGAAGGTGCTGGTACTATTATGGCGGAAAGGTGTGTATTCCTTTTTAAATGTTTCATACCACACTAATCACCTATATCCTATACAGTGTAAACCATGGTAGAAGTACATTTAATATCACTATTTCTTTTTGGATCCATTCCTGGATTTGGTCCCAAAAACAGCATGTGTGAGTCCATTCCAAATGGATTTTCCAAATAAAGATGGCTATTGTTAGAGATATAAGACACTTGTTATCCATGTCCCCTATGCCGTTTGTTTGGTTCGGCAGCTGTCATGGCCATATGACCACTACCAAATGCCTTGTATGCTCTTGGTATAAAATTTTATGCATTATAGGACGAATTCAAGGTGTGAAGTTTGTTAAAAAAAAAATTACCCTCTGAGGCTTTCTTCCAACACATCTTTTTCAACTATTATTGATCTTTGAAAAAGCGGACCAAAAGTCAGAATACTGTGTGTGTATATGAAGTTTCATTGAATGGGGCTATATGGGGTCCATGTACATAATTAAAAATGTGTTTGTAGGAAATCTAAACCATGTAAATGTACCCTTAGGCTAGTTTCACACATAAGCGGAAAAAGTGTCACCCAAATGGTGTCCTGAAATAGTAAGTGCTGTGTACCTGATGTGTGCCAAACTTTAGTGCTTCATAGAACAGAAATATGGAGAGTTTGCCATTGTAAATACCTTTCCCCTCAATAGTTTTTAGTCAATATTTAGCCTAATTTTGGCACACCTTTTTGTCAGTAATTAGCAAAAAAAAAAAAACTACTGACCAAAATAAAAACCAAATACTATGTGTGAACTTAGCCTGAGGCATATGGAGTATTTTTAACACTGTTACTATATCGCTGCCGCGCACTCCTCTCCCTGTTCCTTGTCTGTGAACTAGGCGGACCCCATAGACTTGCTTTGAAAATTAGAAATCTTAGTTACGTGACACGGAGTCGGGATTAAATGCGCTTCACGCGGTCTCCTGATTGGTCACGGTTTAAACTATCAGGCCCTCACCGGTCAACACTTTTGACAGGTCAAAGGTTTTTTTAAATGGCAGTGCCCATTTAACACAGTATGAAGCTAGGCTAACTGTGAATGACACTATAGTTTCGTAGTAGTTATCACCTTGAAATGTTCCACGTAACCTCTGATAAGCAGCTGTGTAAAGTTTGTTATGGACGTGACCATTGAGGACCCTCTTCCTGACATGTTACATTCTTCTCGAGCCTTTACCACATTGATGTATTTTCTCAAAGTAATCTCGGAGAATAGATTTTCACCAGGGACAGTCACTCCTTACAATTCCTGCCACCTGACCCCAACAAAGTCTGCCTTTATGCTGCATGTCTAAAGAACCTTTCCCACTCGAAAACCACTTTCTTCTTCAATGTAAAGCTGCCCGCTGGTTATGCAAGTTTAATTGTGTTTAGTAGAGGTTAAGAAGAAAAGGAGACATTCACTCTCATATTTCATGTATATAGGATTGTCATTACTTTTACCAATATGTTCCAGAGCCCTAAACTGATATACAAAAGATGCCTGTTCCCTTTGTCCGATACTATTGCCAGATTACACAGTCCAAAGTTTACTGATCTTCTAATCAATGGGAATTTACACGATTCCTTGGTAAGTTGTTGAATTTGCTTTCATAAACTTATTGCTACGGCCACTGTGTCCTGTAGATCACACCTGAGCAAGTGTGCTCTTATTATGTAGGTAGAGAGAAGTGCCCTTGCCGTTCCATTGTTCAGGGGACAGAAGAAAAACACTTTTTATGTTCCTTTAAGAAATCTTTTGTTCTCTGCTTTGCATACGATGGTCAAAAATTTGAGATCAGGGAAATCCACAAAACCCTTTTGCCTTTTTTTTGTTCATTTTATATTTAATATACTGTACAATTAAAAGGGACCTTGTAAAATCCATGTTATGTAATGTGGATTATTGCACATTCCTATAAAATCACTACAGATGATTTACCTGTAAGGGTGGACCACCTTTAGGAAGGCAGCATGAACTGAAAGGGTATGTAGATCTGCTCTTTTCTCACATGTTCTACAACACATTTGCTGCAGTCCTCACATGTGAACATATGCTGATGCTAAACTGATAGATGCAGTTAACAATTTGTTCCTTTAGTGATCTGACTCAAAAAGTGATTTAGAAACATGACTGTTTAGTTCTTTTTTATTTAAACCAAAGCCAGAGTGGCTTGAAGGGATGTTCCCATCTGGACAAGTTATACCTGTAGAAGAGTGAACTTCGAGTATGTTCGGGTTCGTCTGAACCCAAACTCTAGACATTTGACTACCGGTGGAAGTTGGATGCAACCCTAAGGCTGTCTGGCAAACATGGATACAGCCGTAGGACGAATCCATGTTTTCCAGTTTGGTTTCGAATTAACCAAAACTTACTCAAAGTTTGCTCATCTCTAGTTATACCATAACCACAGAATACACAGAATAGGGCCTAACTAAGAGATTGTGGGGGATCCAACCACTGTGGCCAAGGTTAAATGTTGCTATTCATTCTGTATGGAGCCACCAAAGAGAGCCAAATGAATGGAGCGATTGTATGCATGCACGGCCCACCGCTCCATTCATCACCAATTTCAAGTTCCATGTTCTCAACATCATGGGGGGCTCTAGCAGTTGAAACCTCCCTCCACAATCTCTTAGTTATGCCCTATCCTGTCAATACTGTGCATAGGGTGTAACTTGTCTATTTTTCATTGCCCCCGGTAGCCAGAATCCTACTCCACACTGACGAGGGGCAAATACCCCGAAACTGCAGTCTGTGGATGGATGCCTAGCCTAGGTAACCCTTGTCTTATGTCGTTATACTCGCCACAGAGTTAGACTTTGACTTACAGGGGCCACCCTGGTGTTTCCCTATTAAGGTCCCAAAGCTCGCAACAGAGTGAGGACCTGAGGGGCTACGTCTCAGGGTGGTTTGGTGCTTTCCCCACTAGGAGGCACCCCTTGGCAACGGGCTTCCTTCTCTGGAGAGAGGGATATCTGGCTATTCCCGTGTTTTGAGACTCGTAACTGAGACTCCACAGACCCCTTCTTTGCATAGGGTGTAACTTGTCAAGATCAGAGTACCCCTTAAATAATTAGCAGGATATATAAACCGTAGACTAATACGTCTCCTTCTTGCTGGATCCACTGGCTTTGCTCTGAATAACTGCCTCAAAAGTTGCAGTGGCTTATTCCAATTATAGGCCGGGTTCACACTACGTAAAAAGCACTTCCAGAATTCATAACACCGGCCATAATTGCGCAAACAGTGGCTGTTATTTCACAAATAACGGCCGTTGTTTGCACGATTACATCCGTTGTTATGAAATACGGGCGTCTTTTTTTTTACATAGTGTGAACATAGCCATATGGTGTGTCACACCACCCTAGGGCTGTGTTTTTATCTTACAGACTACAGCATGCCTGCAGGGAGTTTGTTAGAGAATAGACAGAATGTAGTCACTAGATGACTATGTTTGGTTCATTACAGTCGATAGGCCTGCATTGTGCACGTCAGAATACTTTTTTGCTGGCATTGACTTATTTTGTAAGTCTAAGGGTTCTATTAAACGGCCCAATCATAAACTGTAAAAGAGCGCCGATCGGCTATCATAGTTGTCCAGCTGTTATGCTGGACAACTATCGGACAGCAAGGGCATGGAGTGTCTTTAGGCTTTAGTAAAATAATAAAGTATTTACTTACCTTACTACGCTCCTCTGTGTCCTCTGAGGCCTTCCACGGTGTCTGCAGTTCTGCCCTCTGTTCCGGTCTCTGCACTCACAGGCCGAAGCCGCTCAATCACTGGTTGCGGCTGTCAGTGTAGAGACCGGAAAAGAGGGCCTCTGAGGACACACGGGAATGTGGTAAGGTTAGTTAATACTTTATTATTTTATACTATAGTCATCAGCCGCCAGGTACGCATCCCTATTACACGTAGAGATGCGTGCCTGACGACAGATGATTTTAGGTCTTGACCTAAAGAAACAATAGCTGATGATCGTTGGGCTGATCGTTCTCTCTATTTCAGTAAGCCATAATCAGCCTGATTCAGCAGATTATCACTTCATGTAATAGGGCCCTAAGGGAGCATTACATGTTCCTTGATTATGGACAGTGCAAGGAAAATGCGCTACAGACCGGAATTACGAACAGCCATGCGACTGTGTCAGTACAGTGGCACCAAGATTTAAAGGATACCTGTCACCCCCCCGTGCCGGGGTGACAGGCTCCCGACCCCCCGTTAGAGCGCCCTATACTTACCTCATTGCGCCGGGTCCCGCTTCCTGATGCGGTCGGGTCACAGAGATTTCAGCTCCTGAAGCCCGACGCGCCAGGTCACAGGAGAGTCCGATGCCCATAGAGAATGACGGAGCATCGGACTCCCCATTCATTCTCTATGAGCGTTGGACTCTCCTGTGACCGCGCGCGCCGGGCTTCAGGAGCTGAAATCTCCGTGACCCTACCGCATCAGGAAGCGGGACCTGGCGTGATTAGGTGAGTATAGGGGGATCTAGCAGGGGGTCAGGAGCCTGTTACCCCGGCACGGGGGGTGACAGGTCCTCTTTAAACTGATTCGGAGCTCTTGGCATCTTTATGAATAATGACGCCGGGAGCGCCTTACTCCATTTTGCAGCACATCTTCTGTATTGATGGACCATGCATGGAGAGTGGGAATAAGGCAAGGGATGGCATATATGATTGGTGGGGATCCAACCTCTAGGACCCAATCAGCCTCCAGGAGGCTTATTGTGTTGCTTGGAGTGCCACTGTGGAGAGATACCACAGGTCACACCCCACCTATCATGTAATGAAATGTATTAGTGTTATGCCATCCCTTTATTAGGTGACAATACCCATTAACCTTTTCGTAATTATACCATTCTTAGTATATTTGCAGTATGGTGCTTTTACTATTAAAGAGAAGGAAATTAAAATCTAAGATGATGTCTCTGCGTTGAAGGTGTGTATATAAAATACATTTTCTTAGCTGGATAAGACTTTAATGTGTTTTGTCCTCAGTAAGTGGCAGCGGCATTTAGTTATTTTCATCTCTATGTATATGTGAATTAGAAGCTGCTGTAACCTGCCAGTGTAACAGCATTACTGATGTACTTAGCTATGACGGCCGCCAGAGCACCAGCACTCGGATCTGGCAGCGAGGATATTAATATGGAGCACACCTTGGAACATTTGGTAATTAATTTTCACTAAGATGGTTTTAATTCAGCTGGAGGAAGCAAGTCTGCTGTGAAATGTGATCCTAATCTGCATGTGCGGATTCCACTGCGAGAGACGTCTGTAGGGCTGGAACCTGACATGGAAGGAAGGCTGTTTATTATGTGGGTGCGCAAATGATATTGCGGGTAGTACAGTGCTCAGCGGCCATATGGCACAGAAGCAGGCGCATACCCCTAAGGATATTAAGCCTGAAAATGAAAAATAACACTTCACATGTTCAAACTGCAAGTGTATGAGACATTGTTATTCCTGACATTCAGCTAAATAGCGATGTGGAACAAATGACCGGTGATGGTAATATTTTGTGTGTCAGTAAAGGATTAAGGCTCTGTTCACATTAGCCATGCAGGCATGACAGCTAAGCCAGATTCATTTAAAAATGCATACCAACAAATCCTGATGGACTCTATTGACTTATACTGAGTTTCGATATTTTTGGCAGTAAGACTAGCACAGAGGACTGTGTTGTTCTCGCTGCAGACAGACTAGGAAGCCTGATGGAATGGCAGAAAAAGTGTTAATGGAGCCTAACACAGCTGTAATTATAATGTGGGCAGAGAGGGGGAAAAGTTCCCAGCAGAGGAAACCTAATAAACAGGGGGAAAGCATTTTATCTTTTGGTTTTTATTTTCCATTCCTTTTGAACCCACTGCTTGCTTTGATTGAAATTGCCATAAAAGCTGCATCTTTTCCCCCCGAAATAACATCTCCTCCATGCATGGTGTATGATATGTACCAGCCCCCATTCCCCTTACAGAAATGGTTCCACTCTTCATGGTTTAAAAAAAAGTCTTTAGATGGCACTTCTGTGTCTGTGGGGGGTGTACGTAGTATAAAAAAATCTCAGCAATACTCTGAAGAGTCAATCTCGGCACTCACCATAAATGCTTTATAGTTTTATTGTAGAGAAAACATATCCATCATAAACACAACAGGACGTTTCGGTGTTGGCCTTTCTCAACTGTCAGTTGAGAAAGGCCATTGCCGAAACGTCCTGTTGTGTTTATGATGGATATGTATTCTCTACAATAAAACTATAAAGCATTTATGGTAAGTGCCAAGATTGACTCTTCATTGTATAAACCGCCAAATGGTGCCATTCTTCACCAGGTCTTGTCTGGTATACCAAGTTGCATTCGACTAATCCTGGAAACCTCCTTTGTATACCCTCACTAGTTTTGATGAGACGTAAATATCCACCTGTGGCCCAGTCTCAGCATACTCGCACCCGCAGTGTGCGAAGATCTGGATATAAAGGCTAAGAAGGAAAGGTACAAAACTGTTGATGGTTTTGAAATAATAAATTTGGGAACAAAATCACATCCTGGATGCATAAGCATTGGATGAGTCTACAGTATATCAGTATATATTTTATAGTGTAGGAAGGGTGAAGGGTAGTGATTACAGCCCATGTGATTGCTGAACAAGGGAGCCTGCAGACTGCCACTGAGGTGTCAGTGTCAGCATTGATGGGTGGAGGGGTGCCTTGCTGCGGGCCCAGGAATGAGATGGGTGCTATGCTTGGGATCAAGCATGAGAGGTGGTGCTATGCTGGGGATCAAGAACGAAGATGCCTTGCTGTGAACCAGGAATAAGAGAGGGTTTCATGCTGGGGATCAGGAATGAGAGTGGGTGCCATGCTGGGGATCAGGAATGAGAGGGGGTGCCATGCTGGGGATCAGGAATGAAAGGGGGTGCCATGCTGGGGATCAGGAATGAGAGGGGGTGCCATGCTGGGGATCAGGAATGAGAGGGGGTGCCATGCTGGGGATCAGGAATGAGAGGTGGTGCCATGCTGGGGATCAGGAATGAGAGTGGGTGCCATGCTGGGGATCAGGAATGAGAGGCGGTGCCATGCTGGGGATCAGGAATGAGAGGGGGTGCCATGCTGGGGATCAGGAATGAAAGGGGGTGCCATGCTGGGGATCAGGAATGAGAGGGGGTGCCATGCTGGGGATCAGGAATGAGAGGGGGTGCCATGCTGGGGATCAGGAATGAGAGTGGGTGCCATGCTGGGGATCAGGAATGAGAGGGGGTGCCATGCTGGGGGTCAGGAATGAGAGGGGGTGCCATGCTGGGGATCAGGAATGAGATGGGGGTGCCATGCTGGGGATCAGGAATGAGATGGGGGTGCCATGCTGGGGACCAGGAATGAAGGAAGGAAGGAATTAAAGGCCCTATTCCACGGGCCGACAGTGAGGAGCTTTCAGCGCTCATTCGCTCCTTGTTCCCTGCTCACTGCCACCGCTATTACACGTGGCGGCAGCGAGCAGGTGAGTACGGGGGGCGGGGCTGCCTGGGTGGTCACTAGATCGTCCGAGCAGCCCTAGAGGATAGTGGTGGTCTGCTGCTGCCACCGCTGCTCCTGCGCTACAGCAACAGATCGCTGCTATCACAGACGTTTGTTTTTCAACATGGTTGAAAGACAAACAACTGCAATGATCAGCCAACATAAACAATGTCAGCTCATCGTTGCCTTATATTCCACGTAACGATTATTGGCCGTAGCGGCCGATAATCGTTAATAGGGCCTTAAACTCCATTTATTTCAATGGAACTGAGTTACAAAACCTACACCCAATCTGGAGACAAGAGTGGGGCTTTCTCTGGAAGAAAATGGCCATGTTTTTCCAATGCTGGATAACCCCTTTAAAACCTCGCTTGGAGAGTTCTGCTCTGTCATACTCTATACAGAAAATTCAGCCACAACATCCACCTTACACCCTGACACTCATCTCCCAGCATTGCACATGAAGTCTGTGTGGTTATAAAATCTCATTTTTGTTGTGCTCATGAGTCATTCAGTGCTATAAACTGTCTGTCTCCACGATATCTGTAAGAAGATATTTTCACCAGCACCCACCCACATTCCCTTTCCAACTTTTTCTCTATACATATCTAACGTTTTGTACTTTTATTCCCCATCAGTCTCATAGATAAAAGGGAATTCATAACAAGGTGGAAATATTCTGATTAGCAGAGTCTCAGCTAATAGTAATGTATGGCGCTGTAAAATAATCCCAATATGCAGCCGTTCAATTTAGTCTGAATCCAGTTATTTACTTGAGTGTGGCGTTCTCCTGGGAGAGGTTCACAGCAAGAGGCAAGAAGAAAAGGAAATCTTTTAATATTGAAAAATACATTTGTATTCTGTATCTTGCAGACTCTGTTAATCTGTTTTATGGTATTGCTAATGCGCAGATTATTTAAATAGACTGTTATGTTAATGTATAGCAATCATGTATATCATTTTACCTATTTTTCAAGGACATAATAAATACAACCGCCAGTATTGCTCCAGAAATGCGTATTATACAAGAATCAGGGTTAAATGGCTGTAAGAAGTGGTAGAGAAGGGGCATTTAAATCTGCCTCAACTATATGCCCCTTCTTTGGCATCAGATCACTGCAGATTTAGGCCATATTCAGACCTCATAAGAGACCGGACGTTCGGTGATCCGGCCGGTCTCAGAAAAGATCATCTTTAGCGCCTCAAAGATGATCTTTAGTGTTGCTAAGTTCTGATGCAGGCGCATCCATGCACGTCCGCATCAGAATTCCCCACTGCACACTATGGAGCATGCGGCCGGAGCCACACGCTCCATAGTGTGCATTGACAAGGTTTTCTGTGGCCGCAGACAAGGTTTTCAGCGGCCGCAGGAAACTGACATGTCAGTTTCTCGCGGTGCCGGTAGAGATCCCTGCCGGAGTGTATACTGTGTGTATACTCTCCGGCCGGGATTCCATAGACAGCAGTGTAACGTATATTTTCATATTAATCACGGCCGTTGTTGCAATCGGCAACAACGGTCGTAGTTTTACAAAAATATACGTAGTGTGAACATAGCCTTAGGCTGAGTGATGTTAGATGCTGGTTGCTAGAGATCTCCTGTCCCCCGACTCAATTGTTCAAAAGTACAATTACCTGGAATTGGATGTTGGCACAGTCTGGTAAACCAAGCAGGTGGGCACAGCCGGTGATGTCACTTACCAGCTTCTGCCTTCCCTTCATCCTAGAGGGTTGGGCTGAAAGAAAAACCATGGTGGGGTTGAGGCTAGGCAAGGGTTTGTAATTCAACCTAGAAGAGTAAAAAATTCAACTGATATCAGAAAGTTATACAGATTTGTAATGTACTCATATGTACAAATCTCCAGTACTTATCAGCTGCTGTATGTCCTTCAGGAAGTGGTGTATTCTTTCCAGTTTGACACAGTGCTCCCTACTGCCACCTTTGTCCCTGAACTGTGCAGAGCAGGAGAGGTTCTCTGTGGGGATAAGCTACTGCTCTGGGCAGTTCCTGACATGGACAGAGGTGGCAGCAGAGAGCACTGTGTCACACTGGAAAGAATACATCACTTCCTGCAAGACATACAGCAGCTAATAAGACCTAAGATTTGTATATAGAACTAAATTACAAATCTATGTAAATTTTTATAACCACTTGAGTAAAAAGGGAAAAAAAAATTGCTGGAGTATCCCTTTAGGGACTTAAAGGGGATATCCAGTGCTACAAAACATGGCCACTTTCTTTCAATGACAACTCGTCTCTAGTCTCCAGTTCAGGTGTGGTTTGCAATTAATCTCCATTCACTTCAATGGAACTGAGCAGCGAAACCCCGCCCAGCGGGAGACAAGAGTGGGGCTGTCTCTGGAAGAAAGTGGCGATGTTTTTGTAGCGCTGGAAAACCCCTTTAACTATTGCTTTAAAAGGGGTGTTCTGTAGATGAGGTTCTGTGTTTATAACTGCATATGGTTGAAAGAATGGATAATGAAACCTGTACTCACTTGCTGCTAATCCACCGCCAGCCCTCGCTGTCATCACCTCCTGTTCTCCATCCCAGCACAATTGGTTTAACAGGCAATTCCTGCATGTAGAGAGAAGGAAATAAAGGCAGTGAATCAGTGACCGGTTTCTCTACTCTGATTTTAAAAGGGTTATCCAGCGCTACAAAAACATGGCCACTTTCTTCCAAAGACAGCCCCACTCTTGTCTCCAGCTTTGGTGAGGTTTTGCTGCTCAGTTCCATTGAAGTGAATGGAGCTTAATAGCAAACTGCACCTGAACTGGAGACGAGTTGTGTTGTCTCTGAAAGAAAGTGGCCATGTTTTTGTAGCACTGGATAACCCCTTTAATGGGATGACTAATCATCTAATGTGTATGGAGACCTCCTTACTGTTCCCACAGTGTCACATCTGTATGGAGGGGATAGTTGGGGTTGGTAGAGATAGCTGTTTAGTTTTTCATGTTATTTTTTTGACTAAGTGATGCTTATCGTTGCAGGTTCGAGTTCACCCTGGGATCATCGCTGCTGTCGTGGTGGTTGCCTTAATGGCATTATTGGCAGCCATTTTCATCATAAAAAAATACTGCTTTTCTGAAAGGTGAAACTTCCTGTTATAATGAGTCTTATATTAAAATGGTGATCTATGGGAAATGGACTTCCTTATTTTCTAATTTATTTCTTCACCTGTTTTCCAAGTTTTTTTTTCTTTTCTTTTTCCTCTCCTTCGCCACTGTTCAATGGTTCTTCTTAATCCATGCTTGGTCCGGGGCTTCCTTCTCTAATGGTGCCGGAATTCAGGTGAAAGACTTCTTTTATTCCGGTGGCATGGCGAGAAAGGGCACTAAAGAGGTGGGGCTTAGAGAATCCGTTTCCTAGACCTGCAGCGCCTCTGTCCTGCCTTTCCTCTTTATTGGCATGCCTCTGGGCTGGAACTTTATCTTGGGAGGCCTAGGCCCCCATCTCTTTGACACCCTGCCTCACTGCACCATCAGAATAAAAGAAGTTTACCAGGAGAAAAGGGAAGCCCCAGACCAGGCATGGATTGGGAAAAAGTGCGAAAAGGGTGCCGGGGTTTAGTGGCGGTGGCGGGCAATACAGCTTTGCTATAAAAGGCATTGCCCATGATCACATGCGTCCTGCTGCTGTGACCCCCAGTAAACGGCTGCAATTTATGGGGAGTTTAGAAACTAGTGTTGACTATCTTGCTCATCAGCGCCACTCCGGGTGCAATGAAGCATTACACACTCCCCATTGTGAGCTGCAGTAGTTAGGTTGTGTTCTTAGATTTCTGCTGCTTCGAAACTGTACTTGTAAATTTAGCCTTACAATACTGATGTGAAGGTATAACCAGGACCCAATTTACAGATTCCAGACCATAATTCCTGGTTCTTTAGAACAATACAATTATTTGCTGATTAACTTTACAAATAAGCGGTGATATCTGTATTATTTCCTGGCGATTCATTTGCACAGTGTATTGGAGAGACAATCTGGAGAATTCCTTCTTTCTTGTTTTTCAGCAATATCACATACAGATACTCCACTCTCAGGAGTCACCACGAAGAGTTAGACAACAGCACCACCAACAGGCTGCAGGAGGATTCAGACGAGGTAACATGA